>NC_134601.1:77312637-77912637 GCF_037038515.1 Microtus pennsylvanicus | reverse complement strand
CAACAAAATGATAATGGATGAACATGGATGAGCAAGTATCTCTGTTGTAGGATATAGAGTCCTTTGATTATATGCCCAAGAGTGATGTAGCTAGTTCCTATGATAATTCTATTTCTAGCCTTTGAGGAAAATCTAGCACTGATTCCCATAGCAGCTGTATTAGTTCACATACTTGCCAACTATGAACAAAATTCCTCTTTTCCTACATCTATGCTAGCATTTGTTTTCTTTTTTTTATTGAGAAAATGAGAAAAAAAAACAAGTTTCCATTTCCTCCCAGCCTCCCATTTCCCTCCCCCTCCTCCCACCCTTCTCCCCCTCCTCCCACCCTTATCCCCCTCCCCCCACTCCTTTCCCCCTCCCTCTCCAGTCCAAAGAGCAGTCAGGGTTCCCTGCCCTGTGGTAAGTCCTAGGTCCTCCCCCCTCCGTCCATGTCTAGGAAGGTGAACATCCAAACTGGCTAGGCTCCCACAAAGCCAGAACATGAAGTAGGATCAAAACCCCTTGCCATTGTCCTTGGCGTCTCATCAGCTCTCATTGTTCGCCATGTTCAGAGAGTCCAGTTTTATCCCATGCTTTTTCAGTCACAGTCCAGCTGGCCTTGGTGAGCTCCCAATAGATCAGCTCCACTGTCTCAGTGGGTGGGTGCACCCCTCGTGGACCCGACTTCTTTGCTCATGAAAAGATTGACTTCATTTTATTTTTTGATAATAGCCATTCTGACTGGGGCAAGAATGAATTTCAAAGTAGGTCTGATCTTCGTTTCTCTGAAACATATTTTAAAATATTCAATAGTCATTTGTGTTTATTATTTTAAAATCACTATTTAGATCTATATCCCAATTTTTGTTTGGGATTTTGGTTTGCTTGATGTTTTATTCTTTTAGATTTTGTATATTCTAGGTATTCATCTTAGTTAGAGGTATATGTGTTAATGATTTTATCCTATTCTGTGGGGTGCTTCTTTACACAACTAACCATTTCCTTTGCTCTACATAAGGATTTTTTTTTAAGTTTCATTAGTCCTATTTGCCCATAGTTGGACTTTATTTCCCTATTGAAGGAAGTTGTATTTAGAAACTCCTTACCTATATCTATAGCATGTTGTGTACTTTACTTTTTTTCTAGAAGTTTTGTTTTTTTAAATAGTAGTTCTAATTTATACTTTAAATGTTTTATACATTTATACAATGTATTTTGATCAGAATTTCAGGATTTTCGTTGAGGTCTCTGATCTTTTTGGAGATGACTTTGTGCATGGTAAAATATTATGGTATGTCAATGTCACACTATTTAAGAGTGTAATTTAGCCGGGCGGTGGTGGCGTGCGCCTTTAATCCCAGCACTCGGGAGGCAGAGGCAGGCGGATCTCTGTGAGTTCGAGACCAGCCTGGTCTACAGAGCTAGTTCCAGGACAGGCTCCAAAGCCACAGAGAAACCCTGTCTCGAAAAAAAAGAGTGTAATTTAAATACAGGAAATAATGATACCTCAATATTTTCTTTTTTGATCATTTTTTTGACTTCTTGAAGTGCTTAAGGGCCACTTAAATTTAGATTGTTTCTTCTGTTTCTGTGAATAATGTTACTGTTAAATGTCTTTCTGTACACAAAGATTGATTAGACAAACTAATGGAAGGAAAATTTAAATATCCAAAATCTATCCATACATACATACAGACATACATGCATACAGCCAACTATTCTTTTCTTAGAATATTGTTAAAGGCGTTCATATGCAGTGAGCAAAGATAGTCTTTTTTTAAGTGGATCTAGAAACTGTGGCTACTCACGTGTACTGCCCCATATATAAAATTTCAAGAGACATAATAAGGTAGTTATTCTGTAATCATGATCCTCCAGACATAACAAGCTGACCAACTACTCACTCACTAATTTACTACTACAAGAGCAAAGGAAATTAAGTAAGACCAAAGTGACTACTTGTAGACTAACAAGAAAAACGACATCCTGATTCTAGAAAGTAGAAAAGAAAGAGACACACACATTTTTCATTTATCCACTCTAAACCACTAGACTTGGAAGAAAATATCTCCCACTTTGTGAAGGGAGAATTGTTCTAAGCCTTAGAATTGAAAATAAATTCTAGATCCAAATATTGAAATCTAATCCTAGGCAATTCTTCACAAGGCTCAGAGACTAAATTGAATAAGGAAACCATTGCTCAGTATCTTCAATGAAAATAAATGTAAAACTCCCAAAGAAAATTCTCGGACACTAATCCAAGCATATTGAAAATTTTATTGCCATGACCAATAACATTCAATCACAAGAATAAAAAACAAAAATTATTCTGTATACTTAATGCAAAAAATATAGAACACATCTGCAGAAGGAAGAACAAAAGTAACAAAACCATTTCAATAGCAGCAGTTGATAAATTTCAATGCTTGGGAAAATAATCCCAGACAAATTAGGTATAGATAGCAAACACTTTAGCATACTAAAGGACATTAGATTTAGGACAAAAAACCATCACCATATACCAATTTATTTAATATAGTTCTTTAAGGATTAGATGAAATATCTGTCAAAAAAGAAATTAAAAGCATTCATATTTGAAAAGAAACAATACAATAGTCATTGTTTCCTGAGATATGATCTCATATTGATACTATAATCATTAATCATTATTATGATTATTTTCCAAAGCTCAGGATGGAATTTAAAATATAGTGCTTGTTGTATATACACACTAATACCAAACTATACTGTCGTGACAATATGATCATATATATTACATTAAAATTTTCATCAAAATCATTTATAAATAAACATAAATTTAGAAAATTTTAATATGTAAAATGAATATGCCTTTTGTGGATTGAACACATAGATGATTAACTCTGAACCAAACCACCAATAATTATTGGAGTCACATTAAGGAAAAACAGAAAAGCACTTCCTCCTTGAGTCATTTAACTAGGAGAGAATCCAAATTTGAATTCTCTTCTTACTACTTCTGTCCTCTGACCTCTGTCTGTTGTATGAGTCTGGATCTGTGCCTGCTTGAAGACTGACTTGTGAACCTGTTCAGTATCAATCAATAACTATAAATAATGTGTTCAATATGGATGTTGAATATTCATTTTGGAAAATTGCTTCCAATATCTGTATTTTATGTTTTCAGTAAACAATACACATGTATTGTTCTGGATCAGGAGCACAGAAGAATATGAAATTTAAGAGTACAGTTATTGTATAAACTTATTACATGGAAGATGCAAAGCAAATAATGCCCATTGCTACATTTTTCTCTGGAAAGCAGGTTTAAAAAAAAACAGATGAATACATAGTAGGATAGTACAATAAAAAAGTCTTCTTCTTCTTCTTCTTCTTCTTCTTCTTCTTCTTCTTCTTCTTGTTTTGTTTTTTTTTTTTGCTTTTTTTTTCAAGACAGAGTTTCTCTGTAGTTTGGGGTTCTGTCCTGAAACTAGCTCTTGTAGACCAGGCTGTCCTTGAATTCACAGAGATCTGCCTGCCTCTGCCTCCTGAGTGCTGGGATTAAAAGCATGCTCCACCGCTGCCTGACTGATAGCAGTCTTCTTAAATGACATCAAAGTATATTACTGGCTTCAATGTCCAGCAAATCTCCAGTGTCTTAGAATAGAAGAGATATTTTCAAAATATTTCTTTGCCACAGTAAATGAGTAGTCTTTCCATATGGCAAAAGCAAAGTACATGAAATAGGAAACATAAAGTAACTTCATTTACAATAATTTCAAAAGTGAAATCAGTGGGTCACTCGACATAATTATTCGGAACTGAGCTCAGGTCCTATGCAAGACAAGTAAAGATTCTTAAACACTGAGCAATCTCCCTAGCCCCAGAATTGATACCTTTCAAAATAATTAAAGCAGCTTATAGGTTCAATAAAACATCTACCAAAATAATAATGACATTCTTTGAAGAAATAGAGAAAGCAAGCATAAAATTTATATAGGACTGTAAAAAATCACCAAGAACTAAAGCTATCTTGAACAAATAGTACAAATCAGGAGGTACTTCAATGTCAGAATTCAAAATATAGTATGAAGCTGAGGTACTAAATACAACATACTGTTGCCATCAACATAGAATCATCTAGCAAGAAACAGAATAATAAAAATTTTGAAGAAATGTGATTATGCATAAATACATTATTTTCAACAAAAGTAGTGAAATGTCAGTATTTTCCATAAGTGATGCTGGTAAAATTTGATATACATATGCAGACATGAAAATAAACTCTTATCTCACATGGATCCAAAACTCAACTCAATATGGATTTAAATCTCAACATGTAAGACTGGTCACTATGAAACTACTATAAATAATTGTAGCACGAATAATAAAAATCCAGAGACATATCTTGGGGTTCAACCTAGAGTTCAGAGACACAAAGCAGCCAATCCACTAAAGAGCTCTTAACTCTATGTAATCTTCAGACTGAAATAGAGAGTTTCTGCCTCACCCTTCCTTATATTCCTCTCTAGTGCTGGGATTAAAGGTGGGTACCATCACCATCCAGCCTTCTATGCCTAACTAGTCTGACTGTTGGGATTAAAGGTGTATGCCACCACTGCCTGGCCTGTATGGCTCATTAGTCTGGCTGTTTTGCACTAACCTTCAGGCAAGCTTTATTTATTAAAACACAAATAATATTCTACTATGACTAAACAAAACGAAAGTGCTAGAAAAATGGATTGGATATGAGTTTTGGGAGATCTATCAACTACAAGAAAGAAAATAATAAAAGATTATATGGAATGCTACAACAAAATAAATGTTACCACACATGCAAGCATACAGTCAACAGAATGAAGTGACAATATACTAGATGAGAGAAAATATTAGAAAAATTATTCAACAGAAAAGGAACCAATAGGCCTGGCGGTGGTAGCGCACGACTTTAATCCCAGCACTCGGGAGGCAGAGGCAGGCGGATCTCTGGGAGTTCAAGGCCAGCCTGGTCTACAAGAGCTAGTTCCAGGACAGGCACCAAAGCTACAGAGAAACCCTGTCGCGAACCCCCCCCAAAAAAAACAGAAAAGAAAAAGAAAAAAAAGAAAAGGAACTAATAACTGCAATATAAAAAGAGCACTACAGATTAAATTAAAACTTACGTAAGTATGGAATAGACTATTTTTAAAATGAAAATAAGTAAATGTATTATATTTAAATGAGAATATGGCTATCATCACCAATTATTAAAGGTTTTAAACTGAAAACCAAAGCAAACTATTATCATAACCCAGGAAGAATGGCATAACCAAAAAAAGAATAAAGATAAAATGATGTTTGTAGAAGGAAACCCTTCTACTCTTTTGGGAGAAATGCAAGTTATTACAAGCATTATGGAAGACAGTATGGATACTTCTCAAAAATTCGCAAATGTAACAACCATAATAGACAGTAGATCCACCACTGAATTTTGATGCCCAAACTTCATTTTACATTGATTAGAGTAAGAAACACGTAAGGAATTAATCTAGGACTCCTTTAGATGTGTCTATGAGCGCATTTCCAGAGAAATTAATTGAGAGAACAAATTCTGCCTTGAGTATGCGCAGCACCAGGAAGTGAGCTGGGGATTTGAAGTGAATAAGAAGAGGAAAGGCAGAAAAGCTGCTGAATGCCAGAATTACCCTATTTCTACTTCCAGATTCCCTCAGATGTGGATGAACAGCCTCATGCTCCTGCTTCCATAATTTCCCCACCCTGAGAGACTGAACTCACAGAACATAACCAAAACTATGTTCCACATATAACATATGTCTCACTGGGCTTTCGGGCCCAACAATGAGGAAGATACTAACATGTAGGTACATTTTCAAAATAAATAAAACATATTAAAGGGATACTTACAGTATCAATATTTTTTGGGCACTATTTGTGGTGCTTTGAAGGAAAATAGCCCCCAAAGGGAGTGGCACTAATGGGAGGTGTGGCCTTGTTGGAGTTGGTGTGGTCTTCTTGGAGCAAGTGTGTCACTGTGGAGGCAGGCTTTAAGGTCTCATGTATACTCAAGCCATGCCCAGTGAGATAGACCACTTCCTTTTGCCTGCATATCAAGATGCAAAACTCTCAGCTCCTTCTCCAGCACCATGCCTGTCTGCACGTTGCCATGTCCCACCATGGTGATAATTGTTTGAACCTCTGAATTGTAAGCCACCCCACTAAATATTTTCTTTTATAAGAGTTGCTGTAGGCGTGGTGTCTCTTCACAACAATAGAAACCCTAGCTAAGACACTATTCAGAACAGTTAAACCATGGAAACCACCTAAGTATTTGACCTGCTGAATAGATAGAAACTGTAGTAGATACAGGAAATAACATTCAATCATCAAACTTACAAAGTCCCATCAAATGCAGCATAGATAAAACTAAGGATCATTATTCTTAAAAAACTAATACAGATGCAGAATGAGAAATAAGTGTGCAATGCCAATGACAGATAGAATCTGAAAAGTCGTTTTTATAGAAGCACAGTTGGTCACAATTTTGTTTTCCATATAAGTTAGCTTTAGTCGACTACTGGCCATAAACATGAAGCAGAAAATTCCAATAGAATTAACTCATTTGTTTTTAAGTTGTATACTTATACAATTGTATAAGGTATTGTTTTCTAGAAGCACAGACATTAGGTACACGAGTTGTCCATCCTATTGGCTAATGCTACCCACACTTAGAATGGCGCTTTCTTTACCATTTCCTCTGGCCCCTCATTGGCAAGTTCTAAACTTATTATGCAATTTTAAAATCTTTTTCGGCTTTTAAGAATAACAGACAGGTCTATGTTTTGACACTAGTCTACATAGTAGGTTCCAGGAGTAGAAATTGCAATTGTTGGAGGAAAGTTGTTACACTTATATTAGGGAAACCTTTCCCAGAGCAAGGACTATAACCCTTTCCTGGAAAAATTGTTCCTCATGGGAACAGAGCTGTAACAGTTTAGCTGGAATACCTGTCCTTTCAGAGCTGTAACATAAGCACTTTCATTTATTTATTCATTTAAGGGTTTATACGAAGGATGTTTCTGTGTCTTGGCTGTTGTGAAAAGGGTTCAGTGAAAATGGGGGTGCCGCCATCTCCAGAAGGAACTGATTCTATTACCATTTTTATATACTCATAATAAGGATTCCTGGGCTGTAGTTCAATTTAGTATTTCAGAGAATCCATAGGTTTCTAAATAAGGGCCTTATTAATTCCATTCTAACCAACAGTATAAAATGCTTACTTTTTCCATCTGTTTTGCCAACCTAAGTGTGCTTTTTTATAGCTAAGTATACTAGGTTTGAAATAACATCTTGTATTTTTATTTACACTGCTGGTAATTCTAACCTGATTATCAGTGACTTGACCCTATTGATATGTGTACTTTGTAATAAGTATAATTTTCTGAAAACCTGAAAAATTTCAGACATTTTGTCCATTTAAAAACTTATTCTGTTCTTTATAACAAGCATAACAGTTAATTAAGTGAAAAAGCAACCTATAGATTGGAAAAAATATTTGCACATGATATGCCTAGCTATATATTATATTTATTATATAGTATATATTACATATTAACACACTATATATAACTATATAAATGTATAATAGATCATACGTAACATACATAGTTTTTTATATGTGCATATATAGCATGTCAATTTTATAGTTTTAAATGTCACATAGTTTATTAGCATAAATATACCTATTTATATATATATATAACATATTAAAGTACATTACATTTAAATATATATATCCTATCCTATTAATAATATGAACCATTTGAAGAAAATATTACATGACAAAAGTGATATTGTTGAGAAGAAACCTCTCATGTTAGTAAATGTATTCATCCTTCCTTCTCATATTTGATAAGTAGTTGTGATCCAGCCAATAATGGAGGAAACCATTTTATTTCTTCCCACACCACTGAGATTCACCCAAGAGCTGTCAGTTTCCATAACATGTAAATGAATATATAATGCAATAATTGAATTTCTTCTTAAAATACTGTCTAAATACTGGAGAAATACAGAGTTTCTTCGAAGTTCCCAAACCATTTTAATACCATGTATTTGTCATGTCCCCCAAAGGGCTAGTCTTTCAGTTAGGTATATTCAGGTTAGTATTGTATGTTAATAAAACATGAATTAATTACAAGAAGGATGTTTAATGAGGTTCACTTGCCATCCAATTAATTTAATTTAAAGTTACATGAGCAATAAAGGTTTAATTACATTCTATGGTTGTATTGTAATTCCTGAAGAATATGTGACTATTAATTTATGGCTACAGCAATTTGCTTATGGCCGATTAATTGGTACTTTAAGCACAAAACTATATATAAATGTAAATTGTTTACTTGTTGCATTTAATTTAAACTAATAGCCAATGCTAAAATTAACATATGTATTTTATAGAAGATAGCACTTAACACTTTAGTTTCTGCACTTTTATATGCAGGTATTTTCTTCTGATTATAAACTAAAAAATATAACAGTAGTTTTTTTATTAGAGGATTTGGGGTAAATATGAGGTTTTTAATTCTTGATTCTTATGTTGGGGATGAGTAAGAAGCTTCAGGAAACAAGGAACTTCTAATGGTCTGCCATAAAACTTTTACATATTTAATTAATTTAATAATAACTCATAATATTTTCATTTATTGCATAACCAAGATCATGATTTGTGCCCTATTTATTCTAAGTTTTAAGGATGCAGTGTAAAATTTAATATGATAGAATTATGTAAAATTGTTACTATACGTTATATTATTCCTAGTGTATAATACTTATTTGCATTCATGCATGCAACATATTTTCATCATACCCATTCTAGCAACATGGGTATTTAGCTTTCCCTATCTCATCTCCTCAAACTCTTTCTTGTTTTCTAAAAATCTCCAGAGCTTCAGATCCTCTGAAACTGGAGTTAATATGTAGTTGTCTGCTGTCCAATGCGGGTGCTTGGAACTAAACGTGAGTGCTCTACAGCAGTAGAATATGCTTTTAACCACTGAAATCTCTCTGCCATTTCTAGTGTTTTTAGTTACTGAATGAGAAGAATGACTCTTGCTTTTTATGGATTTAGATTTTGGATAAACTGGAGAATATTAACTTCATGATAAATTGGGCACATGAGTTGATATTTGTGGTTTTTTTTTTTTTTTTTTTTTGGTTTTTCGAGGCAGGGTTTCTCTGTGTTTTTTTTGGAGCCTGTCCTGGAACTAGCTCTTGTAGACCAGGCTGGTCTCGAACTCACAGAGATCCGCCTGCCTCTGCCTCCCGACATGAGTTGATATTAAGAGGAAATTAAATTTATTATTTGTAGTAGGAGTGGCGGGCTGCGTCCCACCATATGGCTAGCTTTACATTCAAAATAATAACACAGAAACTGTATTCTTTTAAACACTGCTTGGCCCATTAGTTCTAGCCTCTTATTGGCTAATTCTCACATCTTGCTTTAACCCATATTTAATAATCTGTGTAGCACCACGGGGTGTGGCTTACCAGGAATGATCTTAACCTGTGTCTGTGTCGGGTGGGAGAATCATGGCAACTGCCTGACTCGGCTTCTTTCTCCCAGCATTCTGTTCCGTCTACTCTGCCTATCTAAGCTGCTGTCTTATCAAAAGGGCCAAGGCAGTTTCTTTATTAACCAATAGACATATGACCCTTCCCCATTAATTATTTTCTTTTATAACTTTACTGTGATAATAAAGAAATATTGTCAAAGAACTGTGATGTGGCAAAACAATCATATATATGTAATCCAATGTTTAAAAAGGCAAGGGATTTGATCAGATTGTAGAATTGTAGTATATCTTTCAAATGTTTCTTAGGTATGTATCAAAACTATTTCTGAAGTACAGAATATAATTATATTGTACACTTGATTTCATTAAAAGTGTACTTGCATTTTGTTGTGCTATATGTATATTTAATTGTGATAGCAAAGGCAAGTGCCATTGCTGAAATGATTAGTATACACAGTATCCCAGGCAGTTAAACATACAGTTTCTCTATATTTTATTTAATTTTGAAAATGCTTTCTAAACTCTCATGAGTTCAGATAGTATTTTTTATTCTACTATTAATAGCACTAATATGCTAACAAACCCAATGATTTATAATAAGTATGATTTTGGGAATAAACAACTACAAATTACCCTTGAAAGCTTTGAAATAGATTCTAACAAGTAATGATGGATGGCAGCTTGATCAACGTGATCAGGTAGATACAACAGAATCTCAAGAAATACAAAAGGAAAAATGAAAGGGAGGTGGAATTTTCTATTTTGTGTATATGGTGTTTGCGTGTGTGTGTGTGTGTGTGTGTTTGTGAGTGCAGGTGGACACTTAATGCAGTACATGTATAGAGGTCAGTGAACAGCCTGAGGGCTGGTCCACACCTTCCACATTGTTTACAATAGTCTCTTTGTGCTGCTGTGTATGCACGGATAGTTGCCCCACACATTTCACTTAAGTCAATTTTTGTTCTTCCCTTTCCATTTTGCTATAGGATCAGTAGGATTACAGGTGTGTGCTACTGTATCCAGTTATATGTGGTTTCTGGGCATTTAACCTCAGGTCTTCACACTGCACCACAAGCACATTCTTTATCCACTGAATCGTCTCCTTGGCCATGGGGAACTCTTTTTGAGGGCTGGGCTACCTAACAGAAAGTGCATCTAGAAGCATGGCATGTGGAAAGGGAGTTCTTCATGTTTCACTGTTTAAAAAGATTCTACTCTTCTGTCTTAGAAGAGTTGATACTGTTCATGTGGAATTACAGATGTTGTGGATAACTCAGGGAATATCAAACTAATTGGTTATTTCATACTAAATGTGCAGCTCTGAAAACATACACATGTAACATCATATAGGCTTATCAGTTTCTATGTATGTATTTAAGACTATATATGTATATATATGCACACATATATGACTATATATGTATATATATACATACATGTACATGTATTTATGTGTTAGCAAGTAATGAACAAAGGAGCCACGAATTTTTAAAACATGATCAAGGGGTATATGAGATAACTTGGAGGGAGAAAAGGGTAAGGGAAAAAGATGTAATTATATTATAATTTCAAATAATAAAAATATTTAAAAATTAAAGAACTACAGGTGATGAAGGACTGCTGAGAGTAGGATAAAGTATTTTCCAAGAATGAGCTCCCTAATTGGTTAGTCAGTACTATGTGGTCAACCCTGAAATCATACAGATACAAGTAACACGAAATGGAAGGAACAGGCTGTATTTATATATGTATGCATACGTATGTGTGTATTTGTAACCATGGTAATTAAAGAAAAAGAGGTCATAAATTTGAGATGGAAGAAGAGAGGGACATAGGAAGGGTTGGAAGGAGAATAGCGCAATTGTCATTATATTTTAATTTCAAAAAATAAAAAGAATAAAACTGAAGAAAGTATACGTTGAATACATTACATGCATTTGGGCAGCTTGGCGTGACAATCAGAGTACATAAGAAATACGTTGTACATTTTAGTGGTATGGAAAACAGTTCAATTTGAAACAGTCATAGAGTACTAAAACAATGGTGTACGGAGGTTAAAAACCCTTAGTCTCTGTTTTTTAAATTTCAAAGTATAGATACCATAATGTGATATATGTTTCTTGAATGTAAAATAAAAATGTATGTGTTAATATTTGTCAAATTTCTTTATTGTATGGGAAATGAGTTTAAGATTCTGTCATTTTCCTCCACAAATTTATTTATTTGCTTTTCTTTTTATAGGGGCCCTGTTTAGCCTGATCCTCAGTCTGTTTGTACTATGGAAGGAATATGCTGTTGATTTTCCAAAATATATATCTATAGAAAGGAGCAATAAGTGTGTCCCAGAAAATGTCCTCATTGATGTCAAATACGGATGGTCTTTTATATTTGCTGCTTTTGGAACTCCCTTCGTATGTATATCAGGAATTATTTTTCATTTCATTGGCCGACAGCTTGAGGAGTTTCAGAAATGAACAAGATAAAATGAAGAGACCATAGTGAAATCTGCTCAGATTCGTGAAGGATGCTTCTACAAAACAAATTCAAGACTTGGAGCTTAGCCAAGCAATAGGAGGATTATTTACTACCAGAACACATGTGCAGCATGACATTGCCAAATGAATGCAATTTGCACAAGGGGTGCTCCAAAGGAAAATTCAGAAGAGAAGCAATTTCTAAGGAAATTGTGTAACCTGGAATCTACTGTCTAGATACAGAGATAAAATGTTTGGCTCTGGGTTGTGAAACATATCACAAATACTTACAAGAGTGAGGATGATCTCAAACTCTCTGGTGCTATTATTTAATTTACAGCCTATCCAAAGTTAGTCCAGCTTATATTAGAGCTTTTTTTAAAAAAGTTAAGTTTGAATCATTTTATTTATTTGAAATAACCAATTGACCATAGCTAACACACAAGGGCAGCTATGACTCATTCTCTTCTAAAAGCCTGGGAATTTGAAGGGAAGAATGCAGAACTTTTCCTTCTTGTTTCTTAATAGGTAAACTTCAACATCAGTTAATGCAGGCACATTTCAATTGGATGGATAAACAGAGTTACATATGAAAAATCAACTATGTATATTCTTATGTCCCACATCGCATACTCTTCCAGCACAAATCTGTATTTGAGCAAGAGATTTATGAAAATATTGCAAAATGTAGACTGTTACAATTGAGTAAATATGATTAATGGTCATATTTTCATTCTGAACAAAAAGGCTTCTTGTGGCTAAGAGATAATTATATCCAGAGAAGGTGGATTCTGGTCTGCAAGATGATTGAAAGGGTTGCATCTATTTCATTATTTAAATCACATCTATTTATTATTGAACCATTTCTATTTGTCCTTAAAAGTCTCAGCAGAATTAATACATCTTAGTTCCACTGGAAACATGATGGGATGGTCTTATGTTAATTTTTAATTTATAGCAAAATCTAAAATAAAATAAATAATTATATTATGTAGTAATAGGGAGCGGCGGGGTTGCGTCCCCAAATCCCCAGCCGCCTGGCTCGGCTAGCTTATGCCCCGAAATAATTACACGGACACTGTATTCATTTAAACACTGCTTGACCCATTCTCTTCTAGGCTAATTCTCACACCTGGACTAGCCCATTTCTAATCATCTGTGTAGCGCCCCTAGGTGCGCTTACCGGGAAGATTCTAGCCTAAGTCCATCCTGGGTCGGAGCTGGGGCATGGTGTGCGTCTTCCCTGGAGCAGGTAGCATGGCGTCTCTCCTGCGTCTGCTCCGGGGAGCAGAGCTGTCGGGTCTGACCTCACTTCCTCTTCCTCCCGGCATTCTGTTCTGTTTACTCCTCCCACCTAAGGGTGGGCCTATCAAATGGGCCTAGCAGTTTCTTTATTGCTTAACCAAATGAAATCAACAGATTGATATATGACACTCCCCCATCACTTCCCCTTTTTCTGTTTAAACAAAAAAGAAAGGCTTTAACTTTAACATAGCAAAATTACATATAACGAAACAGTTATCAAGTAAAAGTTACATCAGAAACATTTATACATATAACAAAATTGACCGTAAATCTCTATCAATGAAGCAAAATCTATACTAATGCAAATTATTCATATCTATATCATATCCCCCTTTAAATGTAAAAGAACATTTATAAACTATATTTGGGAACATGGGCGCAGTTTTTTCTCTCCAAACTGCTTCCTGCTGAATGGGGGCGTCGTTAATGATTTTAGGGTGTAACCTGTGTGCCAGGTTTATCTCAGTTGGCAGTTGAGCAAAGCAATTTTCTGAAGATGTTCACAGCAACCCTTCAGGAGGACGTGGTCCATCATACCAAATCGGAATAGAAGAAATCCATAGAGTCTCATCCTCTGTGAAAACAAAAGAAGACTCTCTCCAAAGCATCATATCCTTAGACCCAAATTCTGAAATCGTAATACCCTTATATCCATTCTGGTTTAGCTTGGCAGCCCATGTAATGAAATGTCTCTCTGTACTTAGCTCCTTTACAGTCAAAAATTTTAAAGAAAACACAATGTACATAATCCAGACTTTCTGTGAATTTTTCATTTTTACGCGGCTTATTTTTCTTTATTTATTTTAATCTCTTAACTATCTGTACTCTGTCTCTTTAAAGACTTTACTTTTACTTTTTTCTTTTTAAACCATTAACTTTATTCTCTATATTCTTTTTCTTCTCTCTCCCAAGCCAACGTACATTCATCCAACAGTGTGACTCATTTATTGGTCTGAATCTGTCCTATTGTGAATCTGCAATTTTTTACTATTCAGGAGCACTTTTGATTTGTGCCTTTAAATCACTAGGCACTTAAGAATCTAAGATGTGACATTCCTAGGTTAACTTTTGCTTTTTGAGCGTACATCTGTAGACCAGGCTGTCTTTGAACTCTCAGAGATCCGCCTGTCTCTGCCTCCCAGGCATTGGGATTAAAGGCGTACACTACTACACCTTGAAGTCACAGAGGTCTATCTCCCTCTGCCTCCCAAGTGTTGGGATTAAAGGTGTGTACTAAGACACACAACAACTCTCTTCCTTTTTTTTAAGAACTTCAACTTTTAGCTTGCATATATTTTTAACACACTTTAAACCATGCAGAAATTTTCTCTGTCTTTGAATCTCTCTTTACTGTATATCTCTCTTTTTCTGACCACAAGAGCCTTTAATTTACCAAGCAATATCAGTAGGACTAAAGGCGTGGCTTTGACGGCTGGATCCAGCCCATTCCTTAGCTTTCCAGCCTCATGGCGGATATACAGGCTGCAGCCATGTTTATAGCATTTCAAGGTCCCTGCCAGCCAGCAAGCTACAACAGACAACACTCAAGTCCTCTCTCAGTAGCCGGCCCTCCTGCCTCAAACAGTCAGAGTTTGCCCTGGCAGGATGGCCCAGAAAGCTAGCATTTTTAAACGGCGCAGCTTTTTTCCTGCTACGGCTGAAAACCGAAAAGCATGTGTTCAGCTTTTCATCAACACTGTTTAAGTGTTTTGTGGCAGGACCTCTTAATGAGCTGCAGGGATTTGCAGCTGAAGCTGAGTCAGGAAAATTTCAAAATGGAGGACGTACCATTTTGTGCTAGCTCTGGGGCTACCAGGTAGGAGCGGCACTCAGCACTTTAATTCTGAGACTGAGCGTGCAGCACAGAAATTCTTTTCATCCAAGTTACATCCAAATCTGACACGCAGAGCACTGTGCAGTCTGAAAACACGTCTCTGTATGGCGGCAGGAATCCGCCATGCTCTTCCGCCTGCCTAAGCCTGATTCGGCCATCTGCCCAGGTGCAGGCGGGGAGCTCTGAGTCATCGTCAAGGTCTCAGAGCACTCTCCTTCCGATCCCAAGCGGGAACACAACATAAAGCCAGAGTTTGCACTGGCGGCATAGCCCCAGGAAGCCACGCTTTGAAATGACACAGCGTTTTTTCTGCTGCTGTTGCCGAATCAGGAAATCTCTCTACATCACGCCACCAACAAACAGCAAAAATCTGTGTTAAATGCTCTCTCCCTTATTTTTAAGCCTTCTCAGGTTTTTTAAGTGGGTTTAGTTAGCCACACGTCTGGGCGTCATTTGTAGTAATAGGGAGCGGCGGGGTTGCGTCCCCAAATCCCCAGCCGCCTGGCTCGGCTAGCTTATGCCCCGAAATAATTACACGGACACTGTATTCATTTAAACACTGCTTGACCCATTCTCTTCTAGGCTAATTCTCACACCTGGACTAGCCCATTTCTAATCATCTGTGTAGCGCCCCTAGGTGCGCTTACCGGGAAGATTCTAGCCTAAGTCCATCCTGGGTCGGAGCTGGGGCATGGTGTGCGTCTTCCCTGGAGCAGGTAGCATGGCGTCTCTCCTGCGTCTGCTCCGGGGAGCAGAGCTGTCGGGTCTGACCTCACTTCCTCTTCCTCCCGGCATTCTGTTCTGTTTACTCCTCCCACCTAAGGGTGGGCCTATCAAATGGGCCTAGCAGTTTCTTTATTGCTTAACCAAATGAAATCAACAGATTGATATATGACACTCCCCCATCAATATTACAATCACCAATAAGATAAAAGTTAACCTATGATGTTTGAAGATCTTATATGTTTTGGTTAGTCTGTGAATTTTATGAGAATTGGTAGATAAATAAAAATGTATCATTTGTATGAATTCATTTTCTACTGGCATATGTTCTTAGAGACTCAACTTGAACAAGTGTCTTCAAGTATTAGTAAAATTTATGTTAACACTTAAAAATATTTTAATAAATTGCTAATTATTATTCTCTTCTGTGGCTGTTAGTAACCATTCAGCAATTATGATATAATTTTTACATATGCATTTTAGTTTGATACAAAGTATTACAAATTTGGATTGTTCTAAATGATACCTTTCTGTTTATTTCAAAGGACTTGTAGTTTTAAATTTTTGCTAATAAAATACATGTTGAAACATGAACCATTGTACAAGTTAATATTTCTCTTGTTTTGATATAGTCTCCTTCACATTTAAAAAGAATCCCGAGAGGAGATTCTAGAGATGATATGTTTGAAACAAAAGATCTTAGAAATTATCCCTTTGTCATGGTCTGATAGTGTGCATAAACAGAGTTCAGTACTGAGAGGTTGAGGCATTTCACAGACAGATTCAGCTACCAGAACTGAAATTCTAATTCCACAACTAAAGTTGAGAAGGATACTTGGCTTCTATATTAGAAATGGTGTAATTGACAGGTCACAGATTGCTCTGCCGAAAATTGATGTATTTTTATTTTTCAAGGAATCATCAGTCTTCTGTCAAAAAAGATTTTACTAGGATAGAGAATGAGGATGTCTACAACCTTAAGCTGAGCTGCTACCCACAAGTAGAATAAATATGTTTTGGGGATCTGAAAACGAGAAGAAGGTGATTCATTCTTAGTTTTCCATATTTTTAGGGGAGACAGACTTCATAGTAACCCCAAATTATCAGTAGTTTCTCTCTTCATCAAGTCTCAAAAGAGCAAACCAATTTTCAAAAATTCTTTTGTTTGTACTGAGAAAGGTATTGGGACCGAGTGCAATTTGGGTAAGGGTGAACAGTATCTTCTCTTAATGTTAGTTAATGAAAATGTGTACTGCTGCCTCTTATTTTAAGACTATGAAATAATAAAGTAATAAAGGAAAGAATTACAGTGTATGTTGATTGTAAGAGAAGGTATATAAGTCAAAGTAATGTTCCGTTAGCTTGTTCACTTATCTTTGTATGAAATAGCACAAACTATTTGTTCATAGTGCAATAGTGAGTGATATTATCTATGAAGATACATCATCCTTTCTCAAATTTTGCAGTGTCTCATGCGACCATTTCTTCATTCTCAGAAGCATTACACTGTGATAATTTATTTTTACAGAGCTATGTTTGTTTATTTATGTATAGTCATAGTCATGGATATACATATTTATAAGTCCAGAGATATGCATCAAGAGTTATTTTTATCAATAACTACTGTGGTGAATAGTAATTTTCTTTTTTTTAATTTATAAAATAAGAAAATTGTAATTTCATCAAAAATGTTCTTTTACTTGTCTGCTAGTCCTTTGTATGTACATATTAAAATATGTTTTCTTCAGCTCGCACATGCATATGGATGTGGGGAATGGACTCAAACCCATCTGTCCATAATGATGGTGCCTATCACCTGATCTGTAGTGGCCTGGAGATAGTTGTGATATCACAGACAGACCATTGTGATAGCTAGGATGTGGGGGGTTTCTGAATAACTGGGCTAGGAAAAGAGTTTAAAATATAATGAAATTGATGGAGAGAGCAAATCTGTCAAATTTGGAAAGCTTTTACCAAGTTTCTAAGAGTACTCTTAGAATATATATATATATATATATATATATATATATATATATATATATATATATATATATATTGTGTGTGTGTATGTGTTTTGATAAATGAAACTTGCCTGAAGATCAGTGCAAATCAGCCATACTAGTCATCTGAATAGGCTAGGCTCATAGAAAATGGTCTGTCAACCATTAGAAAGGTAAGACTGTTGGTGAAATCTCAGCAGCTCCTGTGCCTTGTTCTTGTACAATCTGAATGGTCAGTGAATTTTCTTTATAATATCTTGTAATAGTTTTCCCAGAAACATAAATAAGTTATGGTATGTTTCTAAGATTGGGGGAATGTTAATGTGAGTATTCCATTGCTGTAACAAATCATGTCTCCACAAGTTTATTGCTGTGTTAGCCACATATGGTTTTAATATTCATCTCTGTCCTTCAGCACCTATGCATTCAACCCTTCTCGTGTTTGCTTTAACTGAGATAAAGTTTTAATCCCTAAAAATTGAACATTTACATCCCGAAGAGGCCATTTTGGATGCCAAGATTCTGATCAAATTATTGTTATATCTGCATCTGTTTGTACAAATGTCAATGCCATTTGTTCATATTTTTAGTTTTGATCTTTGATCATTTGTAGAAGTTTGTTAAAATACTTGCTTGATGGTCTTTCCTGATTTTTTTCTGTCTTCTATAGCTGTTTTATTATCCAGAGAAGTAGGGTTTCTTACAATAGCCATTAGGTTCTTTAATTGCTCTGGGAAGGAGTTTCCTCTAAGATGGCAGCAAATGACTGAACGGGATTTGGCATAGAGGCCTGCAAAAGGTCCCTCATAAGAGTTTCCTGATGGCAAAGGATTACCTTGAGCATTCCTCATTGACCTACATTCATTAGTTCAATGCCTGCCTTTGCCACATCTTCTGCCAAAAGAGAATGTCCATAAAAATAGGGTTAGAAAAGGGTTTTGTTTCTGCCTTTTCAGGAGAATAAAGGTATCAAGCTAATGAACCTGAAGACCACTGGACAAATGAGACATCTGAAGAAAAAGGAAAAATTGTCCAGAAAAAAATCTCAAAAAAATTGGCCTATTGGTATATAACATTTCCAAATCTTCCAAAATATTTGTTTTTGTTATTCTCTACAGACATATAATGTAAGTGTTCATTTTGTATTCCCAGTTTAATTAAAGATGAAAGCTGTCTTTGGATTTGAAGTGTAGGTCTCTCCTTCTTTAAACTCAAGCATGCTTATTAAAGTGAAATCCAAATTCTCTGTTCCATTTCAGGAAGGGCGCATGATATAGGAAAAAGGAAAAACAAATATTTAAGAACTATTATATTGTCACTAATCTCATAATCATTTGGTTTTATACTGACTCTTTAACAGATTTTCTTAAGATATAAGATTTATATGATGCATATATATATATATATATATATATATATATATATATATATTTGTCATGGTATTCTAGAAAAGGTTTTATCTACCTTCTTGTACATGATTTCAGGGTTGAGTCTCTATCAATGAACCATGAGCATGCCTAACAGGGACCTTTGAAGTCTCCCTAGGGAGTATGGGGCCCCACAATGATGATGTCTCCAGGACTATGATAATATCACTAAGCTGAAAAACACCACCTAATGATCGACTTTGGACTTCAAACTTCTCAAAGCAATTTCACTGTGGCTAGTTTAAATGATCCAGTCAACAGACTACTCTATCCAGGACTTGAGACAAGCCGTGTACTTTCCCATTATGCTGAGACTGGACAACAAATGATACAGCTACCTCTCCCAGGACTTGATGATTAACCCCAATTTTTTCTTTTATGGATCCTCTAATGATACCTTCATCACCTCCCCCGAGAACAGGAAGTAAATTTAAGAATATGACATCTACATTCCTAAGAGGTGGGTTAGGTGGTTTTTGGTTATGGATATTTGTTATTGTTTAGGGGAGTTGCTTACCAGTTGTTATTTGTTATGGACAGGAAGAAAATTTAACAAAAGAAAGATTTAACATTCAAGGTTCTTGTTTTGAAAAGAAAAGGGGGGTATAAATATGATAGGAGTTTACTTTCTTTGTGGCAAAAGTAAGCCACTAGGTAAGAAAGTGCCCTTCCCTCAACTGTTGACAGTATTCCATCCTAATTGGAGAATCAGGACCCAAAAGAAAGTGACTATCAAACATTGTCAAGACAAGGAAAGACAGCCCGTAGGAGCATCCTGATTCACAGAAAATTCTGTTGGATATTCTAAGCCTGAAGGCCAAAAATGGATGCCCCACCAGAGGAACTTTGGATGACTGTCCAGGAAGCCAGATGTTTTTGTCATTTCTCACCTATTTTGGAAATTGCTTGCTCTCACTTCCTGCCTACTCAGTATTATTCCCTTCTTGGTTTCTGTGGGAGTTGAAAACTAGATAGTTATGGTTATATTTTGCCTTGTGTACTAGATACAGAAAGCAAGTTATGATAGAAGATAAATTAGGTACAAAACTTTGAACTCATAGGTTAGACAATGGAGTATATTGTCGTAATTTGTCAAATGTGAATGAACTAGACATTGTTGATGTATTTATTTCCTGTATATAGTGTACATATTTATTGTACTTATTGTATATAGTTTTTCTTATATTAGTTATAGCCTTTTATTAATTTTAGACAAAAAGGGGAAATATAGTGGTATATTATTTGTGTTTTAATAAATAAAGCTGAGGATTCATAGAAGCAGGTTCACACATTTTTGGTCTGAGGTAGTGGTTGGAGCCAGTTCCTGGCTGCTTTGCTTTTCTGATCTTCAGATTGAACCCCAATATCTGCTTCTGGATTTTTATTATTTGTGCTACAATTTTATGAATCTGTTTTGTTAGATGAGTCAATACTTATTGTATTAGACTATAGAAAAGTTTTAAAAGTTAAATGACTTCACATCAGTAAATTTGCTCATTATGTTCACAATAGCACACCATAAGTGTTTTGTAGCTATGAAATTTATGGATTAAGCATATTAGTGACAAATTCCAAGTCACCAATAGCTTAGCATAGGTGTCACATAAGGGAAAAAATAAGTTATTTAATTAATAAGAGTGAGTCCAATTTGAAAATGCTACTTCATGCTCCCTGTTTTCTGTCTTCTGCCTGTTATATAAGTCTGAATCTGTGCCAGCCTGAAGGCTATCTTTTAGATCCATCCCAGTATCTGTGTCTGAATCTGTATGTGACTATGTGTATGTGCGTTTCTGTTCCTAGTAAACGTCTTTGCTCAGTTTTTATAGCATAGAACAGAAAGCATCACATGGGGGAAGGAATGTGATACTTACAGAAATCTTTAACAGAGTTTTACAAATGATTAAGTCTTTGGCTTTATCTGATACCATCTCCCTCAAGAAAAAAGCAGGCACCCCAGGGAATGATAGTTTTCTAGTTCCATCCATTTGACTGCAAATTTAATGATGTGATTTTTTTTAAACTCCTGAGTCATACTTCATTGTGTAAATGTACCACATCTTCTTTAGCCATTTTGTGCCTGTGAGACATCTAATTTTTGTTTTTTACAGTTTGTGGCTATTATGAATAAAGACTCTATGAACATAATTGAGCAAGTGTACTTGTGGTGGGATGGAACATCCTTTGGGTGGTATAGTTGGGTCTTGAGGTAAATAAATTTCCAGTTTTCTAAGGAATTGTCATTTTAATTTCCATAGTGGTTGTACAATTTTTGATTCCTACCAGTAATGTAAGAGTGTTGTTCCCCTTGCCCAGCATGAATGATCATGTGCATTATTGATCTCAGCCATTATGATAGGTGTAAGATGCAATTGCAAAGTAATTTTGATTAGCATTTTTCTGTTGGATAATAGTGTTGAAAATTTCTTTAAGTATTTCACATCCATTTGAGAATTCTCTATTGGTAATTCTCTTTAGATCTGTACCCATTTTTAAATTGGAGTATTTTATTTGGTGATGTCTAGTTTCTTGAGTTCTTTATATATTTAGGATATTAGCCCCTTTTCAGATGTAGAGATGATGAAAATATTTTTCCATTCTGTAGGCTGTCATTTTGTTATATTGACAGAGGTTTTTGCCTTACAAAACTTTCCAGTTTCACGAGGTCCCATTTATTAATTGTCGATTTTAGTGTCTTCACCATTTGTGCTCTGTTTAGAAAATTGTCTCCTGTGCGAGTGCATTCAACGGTATTTCCCACTTTCTTCTCTATCAGGTTCAGTGTGTCTGGTTTACTGTTGAGGCCTTTAATCCACTTGGACATGAGTTTTGTGCAGAGTGATTTGCATTTTTCTACATGGTGACATTCAGTAACACCAGTATAATTTGTTGAAGATGCTTTTTTCCTACTTATGTCTTCTTTATCAAAAATCAGGTATTCAGAGTTGTGTGAATTTATGTTTTGACCTTCAATTAAATTACATTGATCAGTGTGTCTGTATTCTGCCAATACCATGCAGTTTCTATTTCTAAAGATCAGTAGAGCTTGAAATCAGGGATGATGATATTTCCAGAGGTTCTTTTATTGTCCAGGATTGTTTTAACTATCCTGTTTTTTTCATATTAATCTGAGTATTATTCTTTTGAGCTTTGTAAAGAATTATAATGTAAGTTTGATGGTGGTTGAATTGAATCTGTGAATCACTTTTGATAAAGATGGTCATTTTTACTGATCTGTGAGAATATGAGGTCTTTCTATCATCTGATATCTTTTCCAATTTCTTTCTTCAGAGACTTGAAATCTTGTTATACAGCACTTGTTTGGTTGGAGTTACCCAGGATAATTTATATTATTTGTGGCTATTTTCAAAAGTATTATTTCCCCGATTTCATTTTTTAAATTTATTTTTTATTGAAAATTTCCACCTCCTCCCGTCCTCCCATTCCCCTTCCCCTTCCCTCCCCCCACTTCCCCTCCCTATCTCCCTCCCTCTCCAGTCCAAGGAGCAGTCAGGGTTCTCTACCCTATGGGAAGTCCAAGATCCTCCAAGCTCCCCCCAAGTCCAGGAAGGTGAGCATCCAAACAGACTAGGCTCCCACAAAGCCTGTCCATGCAGTAGAATCAAAACCCAGTGCCATTGTCCTTGGCTTCTCCATCAGCCTCCAGGATCAGCCACATTCAGAGAGTCTGGTTTGATCACATGCTCCATTAGGCCAAGTCCAACTGGCCTTGTTGATCTCCCATTAGAACAGTCCTGCTGTGTCAGTGGGTGGATGCACCCCTCACGGTCCTGACTTCCTTGCTCATGATCTCCCTCCTTCTGTTCTTCATATGGACCTTGGGAGCTCAGTCCAGTGCTCCAATGTGGGTCTCTGTCTCTATCTCCATCCATCACCAGATGAAGGTTCTATGGTGATATGCAAGATATTCATCAGTGTGGCTATCGGATAAGGCCAGTTCAGGCACCCTCTCCTCTGCTGCCCAAGGAACAAGCTGGGGACATCTCCGTGGACACCTGGGAACCCCTCCAGTGTCAAGCCTCTTGCCAACCTTAAAATGACTCCCTTAATTAAGATATCTACTTCCCTGCTCCCACATCCACCCCTCCTCCATCCCAACCATCTCATTCTCTCAAGCTCTCCCCATCCTCCCCTTCTCCCTTTTGTCTCCCCATCTCCCAATCATACTACAAAAGCATTTGTTCAACTATGTTCATAGCAGCACTATTTGTAATAACCAGAACCTGGAAACAACCTTGGTACCCCTCAATAGAAGAATGGATAAAGAAGGTGTGGCACATATTCACTTTAGAGTTCTACTCAGCGGTAAAAACAATGTCATCTTAAATTTTGCATGCAAATGGATGGAAATAGAAAACACTATCCTGAGTGAGGTAACCCAGACCCAAAAAGATGAATATGGTATGTACTCATTCATAAGTGGATTCTAGCCATAAATAAAGGCCATTGAGCCTATAATTCGTGATTCAAGAGAAGTTAAATAAGAAGATGAACCCAAAAAATAACATATAGTTATCCTCCCTGATATTGGAAGTGGACAAGATTGCGGAACAGGGGTTAGGAGCACAGGGGTGGGGTTGCGGTTGGGATATTTCCCAGATTTCATTCTTAGCCTGTTTCTCATTTCTATATAGGAGGGCTGCCTGATTGTTTTTTTGAGTTAATGTTGTATCCAGTTATTTGGTAATGTATCAGCTGTAGGAGTTTCCTGGTAACATTTTTTGGGTTGCTTCTGTATATATCTATCATATAATCTATAAATAGTGATACTTTAACTTCTTCTTTTTCAATTTGTATCCTCTTGATCTCCATAAGTTATCTTATTGCTCTTGCTAGAACTTCAAGTGCTATATTGAATATATGTGGAGAGAGTCGATAGCCTTGTCTTGTTCTAATTTTTTTTTTGTCGTTTCTTTGAATTCTTTAAGGGATTTATTTACCTATATGTAGAGATGAGGCGATCATGCCTGCTTTTTGTCCCATCTGGCTCCCACACAGCTAACTTAGTCCCGGAAATAACAGCACATAAATTGTATCCATTTAAACACTGCCTGGCCCATTATATCTAGCCTCTTCTTGGCTAATTCTCATATCTTGCTTTAACCCATATCTAGTAATCTGTATAGCATTACGAGGTGGTGGCTTACCTGGAAGATTCTAACCTGTGTCCATTTTGGAGAGGAGAGCAATGGTGTCTGCCTCACTGCCTTCTTCCTCCCAGCATTCTGTTCTGTCTTCCCTGCCTATCTATGTTCTGACCTATCAGGCCAAGCAGTTTTCTTTATTAGTTAACCAATGAAAGCAACAGATAGATAGAAGATACACCTACATCACTTATCATCTTCATAAATTTGGATTTAACATTGTTTTCTTGTACATCAGCTGTGTTTGAATATTCAGAGCTTGCTGTAATAGGATAACGGAACTCTGGTGGTAACATATTACCTTGGGTGATGTTGACGTTATTCTTATGTTGGCATCTAGGCATCTGGGTTTGCAGTGATTATGGGTCTAGGTACTGATTTCTGAATTTGTCTTTGTTGGATGTGTGATTTGTTCTTTGATTTCTGTTTCTTCTCTGGTATTCTGGCTAATGTGGCCTGTTGTTGACTGTTGCTGAGCCCTAATGCCTTCCTTGGGGGAGGGGGTGAGAAGGCATGACATCAATGAACACAGATGTTGGAAGTCTGGTAGAAGGCTTACAGCAGACTCATTTATTTAGCAGTTGGAGGGAGGGATTTATAAACCCTCCCAGCACCAGGCATTCTGATCCATAGACAGTTGACATTGCATGGTCATCCCCCATTGGCTAGGCACTTTTTCTAGGCACTGAGGTAACTCCACTTGGTCTCTTCTCATTCACTAGGCATGGTCAGGACCTCTGACAGCTCCAGGCAGACTCCAGGTTAGCTCCTTTTGGCCTGGAAGGCCTTAACTTCCTACAGTTGAGCAAGGCTTCTCCACCCAAAATGGGACTGAACTTCTGGAAGGTAGCGGTTTTTGCCTGAGTTGGTGACTGAGAGAGGATGACAATAAGATGTGGGTATTAAGAACAGGGTGTAAGGTACTGAGAGAATGGGGATGTTGGGGACTGGATGGTGACAATAAAGTATGGGGATTAGGAATAGGGTATGGGTTATTAAGAGAATGAGGATGTTGGGGACTGGAAGAGGGTGACAAGGTATGGGGATTAGGAATAGGGTGTGGTGTACTAAAAGAATGGGAATGTCTATAAACAGACAGCTTAACTGAAGTTCTAGGGTTAGTGTGGACTCTTGTCACACCCACATTGTTCTCTTTAGGCAGGTTAAACAATCAAGCTGAATATAGAGCTCAATATCAGTCTTAAGTGAGCTTAAGGTGTGTTACTAATTCTGACTGTATGAGGTCAAGCAAAAGTTCCAGTCACTTAGGATGTTAGAGATATTTTTATAATGTTGCATTATCAGTACCAAACTAATAAAATTGTAAGATTTTCATACTGACAACCTGAGCACAAACAGTGATTCGAAGTTTTACATTATGAGATATTTACTCTAGCACCCATCACCTCCTTTAAGGTAGTTTAATTTGTTTTCAGATATCTATTTCCTTCCAAACTATATGAAGTAGGTGCTTATTGATTAACTTTAACACTCAAAATATGGGAAAATCAATGATAAGAAAGATTAATGTATTGAAGGTGACTCAATTAACAAACATTAGTTTATTAGGGTTATTTTGAAATATATTCATAACACTAAACAGAATACTGTTCCCATAACTAGTGGTTTGTTTATTTCTAGAGTGTTTCTGTGAAACTGAATCATAAAATAATTGCTACTTCTACCCCCAAACACTATAGATACCTGAATAAATATTTTTACACCATTGTCCCTCTACTATTATATTAATTTGTTAGGACATCAAAAAACAAAACAAAACAAACACTACTAACTGAGATTAGTCCAAGATCAAGTTTTTAGCAAAACTGGGTTATTTGAAGGACATAGTGAAGTAACAAACTTTCTACATTATTGTGATACACTTAAAATTGTGGAAAGCTTATAAGTACTTGCATAGTTATCACGAATATTCACAGAAAATAGTAAAATTAATGTAGAATCTACTGTGATGTTAAAAAACATATATTATAATTTTTGTGGTAATAAATTAATGTAACAAAGAACAGAGATAGGGTAAGAAGGTAAATACATGAAAACCAAAGTTAAATACATGAAAAGAATGGTTAGTAAAGGAGTGGAGAATAATGTTATGTGGGGGGACATAAAAGAGCAATTGATTCAAAAAAAATAAAAAATAAAACAAGAATCCACTTCACAACAATGCAAAAGTTTTAGATAAATGGATGAATACAATGGGAAGAAATATAAAATGTATGAATATCTTGACAGAAAATAAAATTTTAAAATAAAACCAAGCAAAATAAAGTCTAAATAAGTCAGAGTAAAACTACATGGGAAATAAAATTGTAATAAAATAAAGTATAAAGAATACCCAACTATATAACAAAATGATAAAAAATAGAAAATTATATAAAGGTGAAAAATAAATGATGAAGTTTTTAAAAATATGTATTAGTAGATGTGTCAGAGTAAGAAGAAGTAGAAGCACTAAGGGTAAATGAGAGAGAGAGAGAGAGAGAGAGAGAGAGAGAGAGAGAGAGAGAGAGAGACAGACAGAGAGAGACAGAGAGACAGAGAGAGACAGAGAGAGAGACAGAGAGAGAGAAACAGAGAGAGAAACAGAGAGAGACAAAGAGAGAGATTTTTTAAAATGAAGTGTTGATTATGGAAATAGGACTTGGAGGATTTGAGATGACCCCAAAACCTCCTTCCTGAGGATTCATCTTCATAGTACCAGAAGATGATATACAAACTTTTATGTAAGAAAAAACAATAGTCCTCTCCAGCTGTGATGACGATGTACCACAACAATGACCATCATGGCAAGATATCTACAATAATGTAGTAGTGACACTCACATCTTGGAAGCAACAAACAGCTGTCTTGTTCAACTCAAGCCCTACTTAACAGGAAAAAAATCATTCCTGGTACTGGTAGCCAACTATACATAGCTAGTGAGTTCATGGATCCTAGAGAAGAATCTATTACTTTCACTTTCCTAAACTAGTAAAATTACTAATTAAGTACTAAACACTCATTTTTATGCCCACATATAAGTATAACTCTTACTCCTCACCAAAAACTATCTTTTGTAGCAGAAGAAAACCATTAACGAAATCTACAACTAGATAAATTTCAGTGAACTCATAAACTCATCATGAAGTATCCAGCTCCAGCTGATGCAACTGCAGTATAATACCTGTACGCAAGGCTCAGGGAACTTCAAGGAAAAGGAGGCAGAAAGATTTTAAGATGGAGAGGTGGCTGGAGGGGAAAGGCATGGTGGGTGAGAGGAGGGGGAGACCTGTGGCTGGAATGTAAAGTGAAATTAAAATAAATACATAAAAATTTTTAAAAAAGAGCCAGATGATCAGGAAGTCTGCTCTGAGACCGTGCTTCCTAGCTACCACAAGGAAGTTTTACCCTTGAAATTAAAAAAAAAAAAAAACAAACCATGGCTTCCTGAACAATACCTAAATGGTCCCAATAGTTGACTTCCCAATGTCAATGGATGGGGAAATTTCACAGGGTCTCACCTCTTGTGAAGAGCTATCCATAATAAATTACTGATGAGAAAAGAAGGGTTAGTCTTCCCTTAATTGGTTATCCAACAAGAGTTATCTACTTAAAAACACACAGGTAAGCAACTCTGAACAAACTCAGCAGACCACTATTCTATATTGACTTATTTATATGCATATGCAACAATACAGACTACAGAAGAGGAGCTGTGAATTTTGGAGTAGAAGTTTGAATATGGGAGTAAGGAGAGAGGTAAGTGAGGCAGAAATTTATGTGATTATATTTTAATTAAACCATTGACAAGTGGCCAAAAAGAACTGTTTAGTTCAGAATTTGTTCTAGGGTATGTTAGTTTCATGTTTAAAGAATAGCCCTTATGGAAATTATGGAACATTGTGGATGTTGAGTAAAAATCTAAAGTTGAAGACTACTTGCAAGGAAAAAAAAAGTGTTGGATCAGACTTTTTGTAGTCCTCAAATACTTAAGAATTCTAAAACTTAAGATCTAACACCCACATATAAGAGAAAACATTTAATGTATGTCCATTTGGGTCTGTTTTACCTCATTCAGGATGATTTTTTCTAACTCTTATGAGTATAATAATTTCATTTTTCTTAACAGCTGAATAATATTCTATTGTGTAAATGTACCATATTTGCATATTTAGTCATAGGTTGTTTCCGATATCTGGCTATAATAAATAATGCAGCAATGAGCATGAATGAGCAAGCATCTCTGGTAGTAAGATGTAGTCTTGGTTGTATTCCCAAGTGACAGTACCAGTTTGCACTTCACTAACAATGACTCCATCCTGACCAGTATCTGTTATCATTTTTTTGACCTTGGGCATTTTGACTGTGGTAAGACAAAAAAAAATCTCAAAGTAGTTTTATTTGCATTTCCTTGATGTCTAAGTATGAAATATATACATTGTGTTTTGAAAGGACGGCCACTTTTGAAATCCTACCAGTTCATGAGGATGGGATGCCCTCACAAATCTGGTGTCTTTAATTTCTTGTTTTAGTATTATAAAGTTTAATTTCAAGCCTTTCATTTGCCTAACTAGAGTTTACCTGAGATTTTATTTTTTAAGCTATTATGAAAGGCACTGTTCCCTCAATTTCTTTCTCACTATATTTGTCCTTTGTATATTTAATTTTTCTGCAGAGTTTAGGTAGCATGTAAGGGATCAGAGGGAGAAGAGACTCTTTTATGTAAAAGGAAATAGAATATAATGTTATAAAGTGATGAAGAAGAAAGTATAATAGAATGGCTAAATGGGGGACAGGGATGGCAGGGCAGGTTAAAGGAATATGGGGAGGGACAACTAACACTAAAGGCCTTTTGATAACTAGGAAAATCTACTACTCTAGAAGCTTCTTAAAATATATAATGTTAATTTAAATGGATTGGAGGAGTTAAATTTCCAGCTGGGTAAAATCCAAATACCTTGAGTTCTATACATCTTGTTGAATTGTTTGCTAACAGGGTACGATAGACTACCTGAAAACATCACAGGCTACAACTATCAGTTACTCTCCATAACCAGATGTAAGATCCTGGTGCTGAAGATACCACTTATTTATGCTATTGAATATAGAAAAGTTGAATTGTTGCTTAACTTGAAACTACCTCTACCAACTAGCATTCATAGTGCTAGAAGTTTCTATACTTGCTAATGGGGTAGAAAAGTAATCACCACTGTCACCCAGCTACAAATCCTGCAACTTAAAACAGTAACCTGCCCGTAAGATACAGATTTACAATTGTAGTGCAAATATCATGCAAGTAATTAGCCATTTTTGGCTTGCATTTGAGGCACACCCCATGAGATAGAACCCACACCTGACCCTGTTGATGAGGCTAAGAACCTGAGAATAGATAGAATATGAACCCCAAGGGAAAATCTACTACTATTATCTTGCCAAATGATAATAGCAAAGACAGGACTCCAAAGGACATATTGCTATACCCTTAGATCAATGCATCACTCAGCCCTCATCAGAGAAGCTTCTTTTTGCAATAGACTGTAATTGACATAGAGACCTACAACTCTAATGTGCAGAAAATGAGAGGTCATAGAACATTCAGTTCTAAATGAGAAGTCTTTATCAAACTCTTCTTTTCAGGGCTCAGATATCAATGCAGAAGAGGAGACAGAAAGATTGTTAGCGTTAGCAGTCATCCATAATGACAAAGAACTAGCATTTCCCTTACATAACAGGATTGATGCACTTGTGTACTCACAGAGACTGTGAGTGTTTCAACAATCTCAAGCTAGACAATTCCCAGCAGGAAGAAGGGAAAGTGGCCAAAAGATTCATCCCCAACAAAGAAGCAACTTGCAATTGATACCTGCTAGGTGAGGGAAATTCTTCCCCCCCCCCCCCCGCAATGGAGTGACACCAGGTATATCAACTACACTCTAGGACAGGCTTCAAGCTCAGGAGTAGCTGATAAACACAAATCAGACTCCATGATCTTAGTGTGCTTTCTTTGTTATAGTTTGTAATATTTTTGTCCATTTTTTGTAGTGTGTGTGTGTGTGTGTGTGTGTGTGAGAGAGAGAGAGAGAGAGAGAGAGAGAGAGAGAGAGAGAGAGAGAGGAAGACACACAGAGAGAAACAAAAGCATGAAATTTGATAGGTGGAAAAGTAGAGAAGACCTCGGAAAACTTGGAGGGAAGGGAAAGAATATAATAAAAAACGTCTAAAAATATTTTTAAATATGATGAAAATTGAGATTGCCAGTTATTTGCACAGAAAGAGTGTCAGTTGAACTTGTAGACTCTTACTTTTCCTATAACTTAAGCTTGTATTGAACCTTTTTTGTACAAGTATCTGATGTCCAACAGAAATTTACATTTTACAAGTTTCTCATATTGTACACCTATGGCTGCTGCCACACTCAGCTTTGATGTCTTCAGGCATTGCAGATTTTCCTAAGCTCTTCAGTCTCTCCAATTTGTGCACCCTGTAGTTTGTTGTCATTTCGTTGAGGAATGTCTTCAAGTTTTTCTCAGAGTTGGAGAAGCAACCACAGCAATGAGATCTGCACAGGGACAGGGAATCCCTTCATAATTTCTAAAGCCCCTAAGTACTGATCATTCTAGAGGAAGAGTGGAACTGTGAATGTAAAATATTCCACTGGAACTTAGGTGTTCTGTACAGCAGCGAATGGTAGGTGGATGTATCTAGAGACTTATCCACCCAATCGGTTCAGGTTCAGGGCTATAAAGTACCAAAGCAATTTAAAGCAGGATGTATCTAGAGACTTATCCACCCAATCGCTTCAGGTTCAGGCTATAAAGTACCAAAGCAATTTAAAGCAGGGTTATATTTCCCTGGGAATTTAATTGTATGATCTGAGGCTCCTGCAATACAAATGGCAATTTTTGGCATGTAAGTGTCTGGCTCTGGCACTCTCTGCAACTGTGTCCCTGGCCCATCTCTCCCAACTTGTAGTTATTCCCTATTCTCAGGTCTCTGGCATGGCTCAGGTTTAAAGAAACATTCATCTCTTGCGATGGCACCTGGGCACTGCTCTGCGTGTCACATAGAATGACAAAATTGATTCTTTGCTCCTGCTAACCTATCTGTTGGAAGAATTACTGTGTGATTAAATGTCTAGCCAGATTTGAGACTTGTGGATTCTGTGGACTTGTTCTGGGGAAAAGATTTTTCACAAGGGCCATCTCTCTTACCTTTTAGAAGAGGTTTAGGTGTCTCAGTACTGACTGGAAGCTACATGTTTGTGGCTATCTAGGTTTGGTTTATCTTACATCTTTTGTCAGCTTTATTCATCTTTTATCTAGAAATTTTAGCTGTTCTAACATATTCTTTGTGAACATCAAAATCTCTTCCTATTTCTTCCTTGGGATAGCTTCTATTTTTCTTAATTTAATTCTTCTCTTTAATGGAGTCACACAAAGTCAGATTCTAGTTCATTTTCTTACTGAAAGACTTTGAAGTTACTCATACAAGTAAGGTTTATGCACTTTGACGTTTTATTCTTTCTTAGTGGTGTCTAGTTTGAAAGATCATTTCAGCATTTCTTTTAAAACAGTTTTTTATAAATAGTTGATGTGTAAAATGTGTAAAAATATAAAATCATATAAAAATATGATGTGGGATGTTCTTCTGTATATGTGTTGCTTTTATTGGTTGATGAATAAAGCTGTTTTGGCCAATGACTTAGTAGAGTAAAACCAGATGGGAAATCCAAATTGTATATACAGAGAAAGAAGGCAGAGTCAGCTAGATACCATGTAGCTACAAAACAGCTTTATCAACCTCTTCCTCTTAACTCTTCCAAGATCCCCATCCCTTTCAATCTTTGTCTTCTTTTTTTTTCCAAAATAACCCAGATTCCAATTTGTGCTCCCTACACACCTCTTGGTTTGTGTCATCCACTGTTGAGTGATCAGCCTATCTGAGACCAGATCCTTAAAGAAAACTGACTCTCCCTTCCCTAGAAGCCATCATCTGTCAATGACCTCTCCCCATCTCTATATTTGAATATTGCCTGGCTTGATCTTGTACAAGTCTTGTGAAGCAACCACAGCTGCTCTGAATTCAGGAGTACAATGTTTCTGTCATGCCCAAAAGACATTGTTTTGATCTGGCCCTTCTCATCCTCTGGCTCTTACATTTTTACAATCGTCTCTTAGGCTGGGGATGTATGATATGAATATCTCATTGGTGACTTAGCATTTCACCTCTGTCACCACAAATATGACTTCTCTAATGATATTCAAGAAAGACCTGCACTAATGTATGGGTATGGAAATATGGACTTTGAGGGCATTTTGATATTAAGTCCATGTAGATATGTGATTGTAGTTCATTTTGCTAGGCTGTTATAATACATTATTAAAATAAATATCCTAATTTATGTGCCATATGAGATATCTTTCTTCCCAATAACTACTCTATTTGAGGAACTGCATACTAGAAACAAGTGGGAGAACCTCATTTACTCATAATTCTAACAACTCACTTCTTTAAAGCATGCTTACAACAGGATTCTCTGAAGTTTATAGAAAGGAACATGTCAGCCCAATGTAAGCATCTTTGACTAATCCTTGGAAATTTGAATGGATAGTTTAGAAATTTCTAATACTAGCTGAAGGATGTAGAATTTTATTTTCTTACATTTGCTGTGGTTTTCTAAGGCTTTATACTATATCTATTTTCACCCTCATTCGATCTAACTATATTCCACATCGTTTTGTTCATCAATAAACAAGAAGATACTGAGGCAACACATTTAGTTTTTGAGCTAGAGCACTAAATCTTGCTCCATTTTGCAAAAGAAAAACTTTGTTTTTATACACAGTGTAACATAAATATCTCTATACCCATAGATCAGCATAATTCTCAGATCTTATCGAGAAGGTCTTTTTTTCCTTCTTGTACTTTTGTACTTTTGTGCGGTAGACAGAGGTCAGGTCAGGCTTCTTTGAAAAAAAATGAATTTATAGGTATTTAATTCCAAAAGCAAAAAATTAGTAATGTGTTTTTTCATGGAAATGTGTTTAATATATAGCGATTTAGTGTTTGAGGCTATAATATATGACAATAAGATTTGAAAATTCTAGTTTTGGACTTTTTCAAAATCAATATCCACATTTTCTGCATTATGTACAGGAATTTCTAATACATTTTTACAGTTTTTATTTTGAATTTTCTATTTTTAAATTGAGTGATATGATGTAAAAACAGGTGTGATAAACACGGAGAAATTTCATGAATAATTAGAGTAGATTCCACTATACACAGAATGGGAATTTGGGACACATGGACTGGTTACCTTTCTTTAAAGAAGATTGTCTTCCCCTTTGAGGATAGCAATTCAGCAGTTATATGACCAAAACATATATTTTATTTTTTTATTCTATTTTTGTTGATGGATTTGAAAATGTTAACCAGTGTTGCATGTCTATTGTCTTATAGAAAGAATAAGTGCCCTTTCTATTTACCAGTTATACCCAGAGGAGGGTTCCTGAGATCTTTAACATGATATACTACAGCCTCAAAAGCACAGGAAACCTGATTCTGTGACATGGATCTTACTTGTATTTAAAGGTTTTATTGAAGTGTTTTTAAATGATATCTCAGAGTTATACTTACACTGTTTGGCATTTCAAGTGATAATTCTTTTCTAAGGATTCTCTTTAGATAATATTTTTTCTTTTAATTATCTATTTAATGTAGAGATGAGCATTTATGTCCAAATACAATAGATGTATATTATATAGGAGCAAGAAAGTTACGATGTACAATGAATTGTCTCTCAGTCTTACCTTAAAATAAATGGAACACATATAATATTAGTTCCAATGTCCAATAGATCCCAGAACACAGAACAAGTAGTCTAGAAGTGAACAGGCTTTCATAACTGATGTGGTGCTACTAAAGCATGAAGTTTTGACTACAGAAGTTAATTCTCTGTTGGTCATAGATACTTTATTCTATTTTCTTTAACTTTAATTTTTAAAGATATTATAGTGCTATCAAAGTGCTGGGAAATGCTCACCTTTTTTTTTGTGCAGTCATGCCACAGAGAAGAACCATTCCTAGATTTTTTTTCATTCTTTACCTGGTTTAGGATTAATAGTAATTCAAACTTTTGCCTTTATTAAAAAAGTTTTTTTTTTAGTTAATCTTGTATGCTGCCACATTACTAAAGGTGTATATCAGCTGTAGAAGTTTTCTGGTAGACTGTGATCATTTATGTACACTTTCATATCATCTGCAAATAGTGAAAGTTTGACTTCTTCCTTTCCAATTTGTGTCCACTTGATGTCCTTTTGTTTTATTGTTCTAGCTAGAACTTCGAGTACTATATTAAATAGATATGGAGAGAGTGAACAGCCTTGTCTTGTTCCTGATTTTAGTAGAATCGCTTTGAGTTTCTCTTGATTTAATTTGATGCTGGCTGCTGGTTTGTTGTATATTGCCTTTATTATGTTTAGGTATGTTCCCTGTATTCCTGATCTCTCCAAGACCTTTATCATGAATGGGTGTTGGATTTTCTCAAAAGCCTTTTCAGTTTCTTTTTTTTTCTCTTCTCTCTTTTTCCCTCCCCCTCCGCCCACTTCTCTCCCCCTCCCTCCATTCCTTTCTCCCTCCCTCTCCAGTCCGAAGAGCAGTCAGGGTTCCCTGCCCTGTGGGAAGTCCAAGGTCCTTCCCCCTCCATCCAGGTCTAGGAAAGTGAGCATCCAAACAGGCTAGGCTCCCACAAAGCCAGTTCCTGCAGTAGCATCAAAACCCATTGTTCTTGGCTTCTCATCAGCCCTCATTGTCCACCATGGTTAGAGAGTCTGGTTTTATCCCATGCTTTTTCAGTCCCAGTCCAGCCAGCCTTGGTGAGCTACCAATAGATCAGCATGTTGTAACTGGAGCTGCAGGCTGCTTTCCTGCCTCCTGGCTCCCACACGGCTAGCTTAGCCCAGGAAATAACAACACACAAATCGTACTCTTTTAAACACTGCTTGGCCCATTAGCTCTATCCTCTTACTGGCTAATTCTCACATCTTTTCTAATAATATGTGTAGCACCACGAGGTGGTAGCTTATCAGGAAGGATTCTAGCCTACATCCGTCTGGGGTCAGAGAATCATGGCGACTGCCCTCACTTGACTTCTTTCTCCCAGCATTCTGTTCTGTTTACTCTGCCTACCTAATTTTCTGTCTTATTAAAGGGCCAAGACAGTTTCTTAATTAATCAATAGACAGAAGACCCTCCTCCATCATCAGCCCCACTGTCTCAGTGAGTGGGTGCACCCCTTGCGGTCCTGACTTCCTTGCTCATGTTATCCCTCCTTCTGCTCCTCATTTGGACCTTGGGAGCTCAGTCCGGTGCTCCAATGTGGGTCTCTGTCTGTATCTCCATCCATCGCCAGATGAAGTTTCTATGGTGATATGCAAGATATTCATCAGTATGGCTATAGGATAGGGTCATTTCAGGTTTCCTCTCCTCAGCTGCCCAAGGAACTAAGTGGGGACATCTCCCTGGACACCTGGGAGCCCCTCTAGAGTCACCAACCCCGTAACAGACAAAGGTCTGATCTCCGAAATATATAAAGAACTCAAGAAACTACACTTTAAAATGCTAATTAACCCAATTAAAAATGGGGCACTGAACTGAACAGAGAATTCTCAACAGAAGTTCAAATGGCCAAAAGACACTTAAGGTCATGCTCAACCTCCTTAGAAATAAGGGAAATGCAAATCAAAACAATTTTGAGATACCATCTTACATCTGTCAGAATGGCTAAAATCAAAAACACCAATGATAGCCTTTGCTGGAGAGGTTGTGGAGGAAGGGGTACACTCATCCATTGCTGGTGGGAATGCAAACTTGTGCAACCACTTTGGAAATCAGTGTGGCGGTTTCTCAGGAAATTAGGGATCAACCTATCCCAGGACCCAGCAATACCACTCTTGGGAATATACCCAGGAGATGCCCTATCATATTACAAAAGCCTTTGTTTGGCTTTTTCAGTTTCTAAAGAGATTATCATGTGCGCTCTTTTTCTTTCAGTTTGTTTACATCGTGGATTTTAGTGACAGATTTCCGTATGTTGAATCATTCCTGCATCTTTAGGGTGAAGCCAACTTGATCATGGGGAATGATTTTTTTTGATGTGTTTGTGGATTTGGCTTACCAATATTTTATTATTTTTGTGTCAGTGTTCATGAGGAAGATTGGTTTTTAATTCTCTTTCTTAGTTGAGTCCTTGTGTGGTTTGGGTATTAGGATAACTGTCGCCTGGTAAAAAGAGTTTGGCAGTGTTCCTCCTGTTTCTATTTTGTGGAACAGTTTAAGGAGTATTGGTATTAGCTCTTCTTTAAAGTTTTGGTATAATTCTGTACTGAAACCATCTGGTCCTGGTTGGTTTTGGTTGGGAGAATTTTCTATTTCCTTAGGAGCTAAAAATTTATCACATGAAAGGAAGGCCTCTGGGAAGGGAAATAGATAAGATCTCCTGGGTAAACTGGGAGGGGGTAGACAGGAAGTGATGGGGATGGTAATATGAGGAATAGAGATGGACAGGTTGGGAGACAGACAGAGAGGCAGAGTAATAAAAGTGATATCATGATAGAGGGAGCCATTACAGGGTTAGGGAAAAACCTGGTGCTAGGCAAACTCCTAGGAACCCACAAGGATGACCCCAACTAAGACTTCTAGCAATAGTGGAGAGGATGCCTGTATTGGCATTGCCCTGTAATCAGATTAGTGACCACCCTAAATTTTGTCATATAATCTGTTTCCAGTAACTGATGAAAGCAGATGCAGTGATCCACAGCCAAGCACTGGACTGAGCTGAGGGTGTTCAGTTATAATGAGGGAGGAGAGATTATATGAACAGAGATGAGCATCAAGATCATGATCAGGAAAACCACAGAGACAGTCAGCCTGAGCTAGCGGTTGCTCACTGACTCTGGGCTGACACCGGGGAACCTGCATAGGACCTAACCAGGCCCTCTGAATGTGGGCAATGGTTATGTGACCTAAACAAGGTTGGGGCTGGCAGTTGGACCAGGACTTATTCTGGTGTATGAACTGACTTTTTGGAGTCCATTGCCTATGGTGGGTTATCTTGCCTAGCCTGATTCAGGGGGAGGGGTTTGGTCATGCCTCAACTTGGTATCCCAGATTTTGGTGACTCCCCAAGGTACCTTTCCCTTTCCCAAGAGTGGATAGGGGGTGGGATGGGTAAAGGTAGGAAGGCAGGAGAAGGGGAGGGGGGAACTGAGGTTGGAATGTAAAATGAAGAAAATATTTAATTTAAAAATTTATCTTAAGACCTCACAAAAAAAAACAAAATAAAATTCTATTAAAAAACAGTGAAATGTAATATTTTCTAACTGAAAACAATTTGAAGCCAATGTGTCTCCCCCATTTAAGCCCATCCTCTTGTTTCTAAGAGTCTCATTTGTTTATCCGGTAAATGAGAACAGAAACAAGATCATAATGTTGTATGACTGGGTTTTATGAATCACATTGGAAATTAGCACAATTTCTTTTTATTTGTAGCTATATATTTGCCACAAACAAAGTCATATGATTACAAGTGACTTCAAAGCAAGCTGAGAAATATATTTTAGCTGTGTGTCTTGGTATAGAAGAGAAGCATCTGGTGAATGACTCATCAAGTTCTGCTTCACTTACTTCCTCAACAAAATTAAAATATTCCCCAGGGATTCTTTCAACATTTGAGCACTGTGTTTGGTTATAAAGAGTTTTCTGTTGTTATTGTTGTTGTTGTTTTTCTTGTCTAATGTCTTCTGCATAAGTAAGGAGGCCATATAACTTATTGCTGAAATAACTAAACTAAACACTTTAGTTACGGTGTGTTCTATTAAGATGGGAAAAATGGCAAAAATTAACACTGTCCTGGACGAACTTGGACATGTGCCTATCCAGTATATTGGCAGACTACCATTTGAGATGAAATGATGGATATTTGTATATACCAAATAGCATTTTGTACAATATTCAGCATTCAGCAAACCAATAAACACCTGTAGGTTTGAATGAAGTATGAAATATAAGCAAATATAATTGTTCCATTTAAAGATAATCTCCTATCATTTTTTAATGTGATGCATGTGGTAATGTGCAGATAAAAAAGATTAGCTTCATAAGCTGTTGTCCTTTAGCTACTTAATACTGGCTCAGCCGGTTTTCAAGTGTGTACTGGCTCAGCCAGTTTTCAAGAGTGTCCTGAACACAGTTAATGATTAATTAAAAGTAGTAAACATTTATATCACTATGATTTTCACCACCAGTAAATGGATTCACAGTGATAGCTCATGTGTTTTCCTAAAGCTAATATCTCCTGATTCTCAGTTTCAAAAGAAATATATGGTGTAAAATTCAAATTATAGTTTCAAAAGAAATATATGGTGTAAAATTCAAATTACATTTTCACTTTTTGAGATTAAGAAGGATAAATTGGAGTATATGCAGAGAATGGTGGCAAAAGAAATTTATAATTTTGATATGAAAACTTAGGTGAAAAATCTAGGAATATTTAGATTGGAAAAAATAAAGTATAATCAGGATAACTACAGACAAATATTTAAAGAGAGAAAGCAGTAGGTTTTTTCTGGGGTTAAGCCAGCATCAGTGTGTAGAGGTGAAAAGAAGGCATATTTCTGATTTGTATCTTAAAGAAGGAAGACTTAACGCTGACAGAACGTCGTGCTGTCTCTTGAAAAAGTAAGTTTATGTATGGATTAAACAATATTTGTGAAGCTATTACACCAGGTTTGAGGAAGTTTTGTACTCCTTCCAAATTGGAAAGTGATTACGCCATTTTTACTATAATTCTAAAGGTATAGAAATATTCCATACATAATTTCTCATTCATCCAGTAAGAATATATTAACTATGAGATTCTGCTGAGTCATAAGTCACTGACACTTAATTCCACACTTTTAAATGACCCCAAAGCCTATTTCATACAATCTGTCATCTCTATTTTTATATTAGCAATAATTTGAAATAATATTTAGATAAGTTAGTATGAGTTCTAGAGAAATATACTGTAAAATATATGTACACAGTTTTTATGATATGCATCACTAGAAAAACTTATTTCTTCTTTCACTCCACAAGCATAAACCTGTCATGCCAAACATATATGCCTTGACTGACAGAGAAATGAAACCATTTCCTGGGACCTGACACTTGTAGAAAACCTATCAAATTATACAAGAGAAGCTTTGCTCTCTGAAGTGGGTTTTATCATGTAATGACTCTGATAAGGTAGATGATATTTTATTAAATTATAGATCCCTCCTAGCACATTAAAAAGTATGTCTGTCAGAGTTAAGATTACCATTTGGTGAAGCAAAGAACGATCTGTCCAGTCTTATCAATAATGAGTTTTTCTCTACAGCTCGGTGCACAGTCTTCCTATTCCAGGACTTGATTGAAAGACGTGTGCAATAAACCCAACTTGATGTGCAATTTTAGCAATTAAAATGAATGTGTTTGTACATTGCATATCCCTATTTCAAGGCTCATTTCTCAAAGGCCTGGGATATCAGTAAGAATGAGGATGAGTTCATGATAGGATCAGCAAGCAATAACCTGTTCAGTTAACAGCAGGGTCGCTGAGAAGTACTTTTTGTAGAGTTTCACTGCATAGTCTTAATATAATCCTGTTTCAGAGAAAGCATTGATTGTTAGTAAAACTTTCACATGAAACAATTTGTCATTACTGCTTATTGCCTTTTAGTGGTTGTTTTTATTTTCACTCTGGCTACTAAATCTAATTCAATGCTCCATTCTTAGAACATATATTTTTTGCATTTCCATTTGAAACATTTCATTTAAATGCTCCATTTCTAGAGTTCCTCCATCTCTACTAAAGGACATGAGCAACTTTGCTCTTGTCTTGCTCATAAATGCATTATGTGTTATTTTTAAAATTTTTATTCATTGATGTATTCAAAGGTTTATACAATGCATCTTAATCATGTTACCTGCCCTCCTTCCATTTTCCCCTTGCCCCTCTCTTCATTATAACTTCCTTCCTGATTCAAGTCTGGGTTTTCGAAAAAAAAAAAAGCTACTGAGCTCAATGTGTGCTGTTAATATATGTGTCACTGTGAGATTATCCTTCAGGATATAGACTTCCTACCAATGACTACCTTCAGAGGAGGATAAATCTCTGTATGTAAGGTACCATCAAATGCCAATAGCTTTTCAGCTAGGGTTACAGCATAGAAACATCTCCTTTCTCCATGATGGAATTTTTAATTAGTTTAACTAGATGACCATGGTTATTGTGAGTTTATATTTGCAATGAACATGTCAGAATATACATATTCTGCATGGGGCAACCAATACAGGAACTCATCCCTGGGAAAGACTAATTCTCTTCCCACCAGCCATTAGTTGCTTGAATTCTTTCTTTAGAGATGGAAAACTGTGAAACTTTTTGACTTCTATGAAAACATTATCTGGTCATGTTTATATAGCTGTTTCTCACAAAGACAGTTTCTTGGGAGGCTTCCTGGTATTTTGGCTCTTACAACCTTCCATTTCTTTCTTCCTACAGTATTTAACTGAGCCATAGATGCAGGATCTATGGTGTATCCATTGGGGTTGGGATTCCCATGATCCTTAATTTCTGCATTGTGTCTTGCTTTGGTTGTCTGTGAGGGTCTCTGTTTGCTCTAACAGAAGCTTTTATGATGAGGTGTGGTATCTACACTTCTCTGTTTGTATAAAGATATGATTTAGAATGTAGTAACACATTATGCTGTGATAGCAATTTCATTAAAAACTAAATTTGGTGGCTGTGGCAGAGCCAGTGCTGGCCGACTGGGAAATCCTCTTAGGCCATGGCCTGAGTGGCACTGCCTATAGGCCTGTTGCAGATGGTGATTAAAATATCAGTAGATTCAGGTGCAGTCACTAAGAGGATAGAAAAACAATGCTTTTCTTTCTGCATTGACCTCCCTCCCTCCTCCCCAATTGGAATTCCTTCCCAGCTTTTCTATATACCACTTTTTTGTCATCTGTATCTTGCTATTCCCTTCTCAATGCCTCCCCTCTTTCTCACCATTGGTCCCTTCTTATTTTCCTGGTTTCTTTGTATTTTCCTGGTTTCTGTGTTTATTTCATGTTTTATACTCACAGTTGAACATTTGGGAATAGGAGCCATTGATGAGAGAGAACATGCCATGTTTTATCTTCCTCAGTTTGGGTTACTTCACTCAATACAATATTTTCTTGGTTCATCCATTTACCTGCAAATTTTACTTTTCCTTATAACTGAATGTAATTCAATTGTGTATATGTATAACACTTTAATTATTATTTCATCTGTTGAAGAACATTTAGATTTTTTTTCATTTCCTGACTGTTGTGAATATGGCAGCCATGAACATTGTTGTTTAAGTAAGTGGTGAGAAGGGTGTCAAGTCCTTTGTGAACATTCCAAGGAATGACATAGTTGGGATATATGATGGATTTACTTTTTTGAGTATTTTCTCTATTGCTTTCCAGAGTGTTTGTACCAATTGCGTTTCTGCCAACAGGAAATGAGACTTTCTCTTTTTTTAAATTTTTTTTTTCAAGACAAGGTTTCTTTGTAGCTTTGATGTTCTGGAACTAGCTCTTGAGGACCAGGCTGGCCTCAAACTCACAGAGATCCGCTTGCCTCTGCCCCCTCGAGTGTTGGGATTAAAGGTGTGAGCCACCACTGCTTGACTGAGACTTTCTCTTTATAACATCCACAGCATTTATTGTTAGTTACATTCTTTCCCTATCCTTCTTCTAAGGTGTTCTCTGAGCCTTGGGAAATGGAGTCAATGTAGATGTTTCATCTGGTTGATCACTCACAGTCATTCTGAGTATTTTGAACTGTTATGACCCTGTACAATAACCACTATCCTTTGAAACCAGAAGCTTCTCCAACTAAAGTTGAGAGAAAAAAAATCTATGGAAGAAATGATAAACATTTAGAATGCAAGTTGATAACTGTAACAGTTTAGAAAGGGAAAACCACATCAAAACATTCTCCTCTTAGCCTATGACTTACCTAACCTTGAGTTTTCATTGTGTTTACAGTACTAGGCATAAAATCCTTCTTGTGTACCATGCCTCAAATCCAATCAAGAGACCTGTTGACTACCCCATATTTTGCCACTATGTCCCTAGTGGGTGCCATCTTAACTGGTAAGTTGGTTTTGTATTATACAGAGTCTAGTGCTTGATAAGAGGGTCGAAGCTTTTTCTCCCCCGTAGACAGCATATCACCTTTTAGCTCTGTGAAAGCTAGATATCAGGGATATTGTCAGTTAGTCTGACATTTTTCTATGTCCTGCCTCCAAAGTAAAAGATGTCATTAGCAAAAAGATCTTACCATTAGCTGTGGGTGGGGACTGAGACAAATCATAATGGCCTGTGTTGGTTGATTCATGTGCCTCCTGGACCTCTCTGCCCAAGAACTCACAAGCAGGCCTGACACTGACATTTGTGTTTAATAACCTATGTTCTCTGGGAGCAGCACTGTCCATGTATGTGGGGTACATCTGTTCAAACTTCTTTTCTGCTACCGTTACTTGTTTTATTAGCTTCTTAAACCAGTAGTTTCATAATTCTTCTTTGTATAGCCTTAATCTTGGTTAAGCCATCCCTGATGCCTCCTTTCTTTTGACCTCTTGTTCATTTTTTAAAAAATATTTAGCTCCAAGTGTTCTCACTCCTGCATTTCTTTTGGGAACATCAGTAAGTTGTTATTTTGACATTTTTTGATGTATGTATTACTTAGTGCTATAAGCTTTAATTTTAGTGTTGCATTCTATGTGTCCCATAGATTTTGATAATTATTTTTCACTTTAATTAAATTCTGAGAAGTTAAATTTTTTTCTTGATATCTTCAGTGACTCCATTATCATTGAATCATGTATTGACCAGTCTCCATTAATTTGTATACCTTGTATAATTTTGAATTTTATTGTTATATAGACTTATTCCATTGTGATCAGATAGAACATGATCTGTTGTTTTAATTTTCCTGTCTTTTTACAGACTTGCTTTGTGCCCACTTTAGAGAAAGTTTCATGGGCTGCTGAGGATAATGTGTACTCTTTATGATTAGTTTCTGTGCAGATGACCTGTCTATTAGTGAGTAGGGTGTTAACAACACCCACTATCACTGTGTTTTGTACAATGTATAACTTTAGATCTAGTGGCATTACTTTTATGAAATTAGGTATACCTACATTTGGTGCATATATGTTTTTGTAATATGGTCTTGGTGCACTTGTGGGACATAACTTTGGTCCCAGCATTCAGGAGTCAGAGGCAGGCTGATCTCTGGGATCGAGACCAGCCTGGTTTATATAACAAGTTCCAGGACAACCAAGGTTACACAGAGAAACTGTGTCTTGAAAAACCAAAAAAAAAAAAAAGCTATAGCTATTTTTAGTTTCACTTGTTTGGAATAACTTTTTTGATCCTTTTACCAATAGGATGATACCTACCTTTGGTGGTAAGTTATGTTTATTGGCGGCAACAAAAAGATTGGTCTGGTTTTCTAATCTTTTTTAATCCAATCCCATCTGTGTCTATTTATTCGGAAACAAACTTTTAGTATTAAGAGTTATTAATGAATTATGCATAATGATTCCTGCCATTTTGTTATTTTTCTGGTGTTTGTTGAGAGGGTCTGTGAGATTTTGAATGTATTTGGCCCCCCTAATCTCATGCGGAGGGGCCTTATTAAGAGGCATGGTTTTGTTGGAGTGGGTATGGCCTTGTTGGAGAAAGTGTGTCACTGTGGGGGCAGGCTTCAAGGTTTCCTATGCTCATGATAACACCCAGCGTCTCAGACCATTTCCTGTTGCCTGTAAGATGTAGGGTTCTCAGCTACTTTGCCAGCACCGTGTCTGCTGCATTCTGATACATTCCTGTTGTGATGATAATGCACTGAAGTGTAAGCCACCACCCCAGGTAAATGTTTTCCTTTATAAGAGTTGTCTATATTCCACACTTTCTTCATCCATTCTTCCATTGAAGGACATCTAGGTTGTTTCCAGGTTCTGGCTATTACAAATAATACTGCTATGAACATAGTTGAACAAATGCTTTTGTCATATGATAGGGCATCTCTTGGGTATATTCCCAAGAGTGGTATTGCTGGGTCCAGGGGTAGGTTGATCCCGAATTTCCTGAGAAACCGAAACACTGATTTCCACAGTGGTTGCACAAGATTGCATTCCCACCAGAAATGGATGAGGGTACCCCTTCTTCCACAGCCTCTCCAGCAAAGGCTATCATTGGTGTTTTTGATTTTAGCCATTCTGACAGGTATAAGATGATATCTCAAAGTTGTTTTGATTTGCATTTCCCTGATTGCTAAGGAGGTTGAGCATGACCTTAAGTGTCTTTTGGCCATTTGAACTTCTTCTTTTGAGAATTCTCTGTTCAGTTCAGTGCCACATTTTTTAATTGGGTTAATTAGCATTTTAAAGTGTAGTTTCTTGAGTTCTTTATATATTTTGGAGATCAGACCTTTGTCTGTTGTGGAGTTGGTGAAGATCTTCTCCCTGTCAGTAGGTTGCCTTTTTGCCTTAGTGACAGTGTCCTTTGCTTAAAACAATGACTTCTCGAATTTTGCATGCAAATGGATGGAAATAGAAAACACTATTCCGAGTGAGGTAACCCAGACTCAAAAAGATGAACATGGGATGTACTCACTCATAATTGGTTTCTAGCCATAAATAAGGGTCACAGAGTCTACAATTGGTGAACCTAAAGAAGCTAAATAAGAAGGTGAAGCCAAGGAAAAACATATAATTATCCGCTTGGATATGGGAAGTAGACAAAATTGCCGGGGAGAAAATTGGGATCTTGGGGGTGGGGTGGGATGGGGGTAAGGGAAGATGGGGAAAGAAAAGTGAGAAGGGGAGGATGGGGGGAACTTGGGGAAACAGGATGATTGGGATAAAGGAAGGTTGGATAGGGGAGCATGGAAGCACAATTCTTAGTTAAGGGAGCCACCTTAGGGTTGGCAAGAGACTTGAACCTAGAGTGGCTCCCAGGAGCCCAAGGCGATGTCCCCACTTAGTTCCTTGGGCACCTGAGGATAGGGAACCTGAAATGACCCTATCCTATAGCAATACTGACGAATATCTTGCATATCACCATAGAATCTTCATCTGGTGATGGATGGAGATAGAGACAGAGACCCACACTGGAGCACTGGACTGAGCTCCCAAGGTCCCAATGAGGAGCGGAAGGAGGGAGAACATGAGCAAGGAAGTCCGGACCACGAGGGGTGCACCCACCCACTGAGACAGTGGGGCTGATCTATTGGGAGCTCACCAAGGCCAGCTGGACTGTGACTGAAAAAGCATGGGATAAAACCGGACTCTGAACATGGTGAACAATGAGAAGCCAAGGACAATAGCACGGGGTTTTGATCCTACTTCATGTTCTGGCTTTGTTGGAGCCTAGCCAGTTTGGATGTTCACCTTCCTAGACATGGATGGATGGGGGAGGACCTTGGACTTTCCACAGGGCAGGGAACCCTGACTGCTCTTTGGACTGGAGAGGGAGGGGGAGAGGAGTGGGGGGTAGGGGAGAAGGGTGGGAGGAGGGGGAGGGAAATGGGAGGCTGGGAGGAGACGGAAACTTTTTTTTTTCATTTTCTCAATAAAAAAAAAAGAGTTGTCATGGTCATCGTGTCTCTTCACAGCAATGGAAATCCCAATTAAGACATATTATTAGAGTGTCTATTGATATTTCCACTGTTCTGGTCTTGTTCAAGTAGCTATTTCTCAGGAAGTATATTTCACAGCAGATTTCCTGCTGTTCTGGCTATTACAGTTTATTTTTCTCCTCCTCCTTTTCTTCCTCCATGATGATCTCCAATCCATAGATTTGGTATCTGTGTTTTTGATGTATCTAATGGACTTAGGTTTCCATGACCAACTGATATCTGCATTGTATCCATCTGTATTTGCCTATAATGGTCTACATTTTCAACAAAATGATGAACAGTTGATAAGGGACGGCAGTTACACTGAGCTGTGGGTATAAGGAAAAGGTTTGGAATGTAGTAAGGAACTATACTAATCTAGAAAAAATGTCAGTGGTAGATTCTTCTTTAAAGACCCAAGACTATATCAGTACCAGGAATTTAGTTAGGTTTCTAGTATCAGGAATTACTTCTCTCCTGTTGTGTGGCCTTAAGTCTAATTAGAGAGCCACTTTTAACATCAACATATAAGATATGCTTATTGCACCTTATGGGTATATAGAAATGTGTATACTTGTGGTTCAAAGGTGTTGCAACAATTATTAATTGTTTCCTTTGACAGTTTGCATAGGGTTTTCTGCTATTATGGAAGCTAGACCACAGCAAAGAGGATTTCATGTTAGATTGACCTCTAATCATGCAATTTCTGTGTCCTAAGTATGTGATGTCTTCAAAATGAGGGGCTAACCTTCAACCTCGGAGAGGCAATCAAAGGCTACATTAGTATTCTATATTATTTTAGGAGTCTTTTTCTTCTTTTTGGTTTTCCGAGACAGGGTTTCTCTGTAGTTTTGGAGCCTGTCATGGAACTAGTTCTTGTAGACCAGGCTGGCCTCAAGCTCACAGAGATCTGCCTGCTTTTGCCTCCCAAGTGCTGGGATTAAAGGTGTGTGCCACCACGTGAGTCCCTTGGACTACAATGATCAAGCATTCTAAAGGATGTCTCTTGTTTTGTTTTGTTATTCTGTTTTAATTTATTGCACTTGTGGGGAGCTGTAACAACCTGATACTGATGTTTTTGTTAATCTATGGATATTGTGAAGAGAGCATTGTCAGCCCAAGTGGCATAACTTTCACATATTTATAAAATAATTTTAGGTAAATATAAAATAATATATTTTGAGTCCATATCAAACAATTTTGATGTTATTTTTCCCACATTATTCCTTGCCCTTCTGTATTGATGTCTCTTCTTTCTCCCTACTTGGAGTTTCCTCCACATGGTTCCACTCATATTATCTCACTTCCTATCAACTGGATTCTGCTATTTACCAGTTAACCTTCCAAGCTCCCCTGTTCGACCAACTACGGTCTCTCTATAATTTCTTGGTTCCTGTGGTTATTCCATGATGAATGCTTACAACTAAATATTTGGTTCTAGAAACTTCAGATATGAAAGAGCATGTTTATCTTTGTGAAAGAGCATGTTAGTGTTTGTTAAAGAATTTCTTTGTCTTTCTGGGTCTGTGTTATCTCAATCAAATTACATACTCTATAATTATCCATTTACCTACAGATATCATTGTCCTTTTTACACAGCTGGATAGCATTCTATTCATTCTATGTATCACATTTTCACTATCCATTCATTTGTTGAAAGACAGTTTGTTTCCCTTTTCTGCTTATGGTGAATAGGTTGGCAATGAGCATTGTTGAACAAGTATCTTGTACAGTAGGATATTGATTTGTCTTAGTTAAAGTTTTTATTTCTGTGATAGGACACCATTGGCAAAAGCAACTTGGGAAAGAGTTTATTTTAGTTAATAATTCTGTATCATAATCCATCACAGTAAAATTAGAGCAGAAGCTAATTGAAATCTGAAGTCAAAAGATAAATCAGACCATGGAGGAGTGCTGCTAACTGACTTGCTCCCCATGGCATGCTCAGTTTGTTTTCTTATAAAATCCAGGATCACCAGATCAGGGGTGGCGTCATACACCATGGAATGGGTCCATTCTCATCAATCAATAATCAAGAAAATGCCCTGCAGGATAGTATGTTGGGGACATTTTCCTAATTGAGGTTCTTTCTTCCAAAATGACTTTAGCCTTTCTGAAGTTTACATAAAAACTAACCACAACTACGGATCCCTTGTTAACTTAATACTAAACACATTATTGCTAAATCATGAACTTTCCCTTCTTCTTCATCCCCAAGATCCCATATAAATATTACATTCAAAAGTACATTCCAACTTCGAAGGCCCTCTAGACTTCCAAACTTTCAGCAATTAGAAATCCAGTGACTCTTTAAAGTTATTTTAAAATCTCTACAAATGATCAATGTCTCTTTGCAAAGCCTTTCTAAAATAGCCAAAGTCTTATAGCTGTGGGTTACTAAAAATTCAAACAAATTTCATAATTTCTTGGTGTAAGAGGGAAGAATAAGAACACAGTCAAAATCAGACCAAGGCAGAAATCAAAATTCAACAGTATAAACATTTCAGTGCTTGTCATCTGAGAGTATTCATCCTCTCATTTCCAAAGGGTTTTTGCAGTCGCACTTGTCTGACTTTGCTATCCACAGTAGTTGCAGTTTGTCTTGTGGGTTCAGGCTGGCTTTATCCATAGAAGCTGTTGATCATGGTACTAATATCTCCAAACTTCTGGGTTCTCTATTGCAACTAGGATGAATCTTCACTAATAGCCTCTCCTAGGCTATCTTTGGAGACTCTGACACTTTCACATGTTGCCAATCTTCAATGCTCTCCATGACCAAAAGATGTACATGCCTTCAGAAAAATTATGACCTGGGAAACACATTATCAAGTTTGATTGTCAGCACAAGATACAGCTTTCACCTACTCTGATGAAAAGCTTCTGCACGATGACCCTGAAGAAACACTCAGGGCCAATTTTTACCTCAATAATGGTGGTCTCCTTTTAACCACAGCTGATTTTCAGTCTCAGCTAAGCAGTATTAATTGTCCCAGAAAAGCAGAATTTTATGCTGATGATTCTTAATTCAAAGTACAAATAGCCCAGATTAAGTTATAAGGATGTCTCAAAGCTTTCATATGAAACTTCTCAACTCAGGCCTCGATTCTCTCGTCATGCTTGTCTTCCAAGCTCACAAAGAACAGCCCATTTATCTCTGAGCATCCAGCTGATTTTATAGCTTACAGTTCAAATCCTACCACAATTCTCCCTAAAATATATGACCAGGTGAATCACAACAATATCATCTGGTACTAATTCCTGTTTTAGTTAAGTTTCTATTGCAGTGATGAAACATCATGACCAAAAGCAACTTGGGAAGGAAAGAGTTCATTTCAGCTTACAGCTCCATTACACAGTCCATCACTGAAAATGGTCAAACAGAAACTCAAATAGGACTGAATCCTGACAGCAGGAACTGGTGCAGACACTGTGAAAGAGTGTTACTTATTGGCTTGTTACCACTAGATTGCTCAGATTGTTTATCTTACAAGGACCACAGTCCAGGGGTAGAATTACTCACAGGAAGATGGGCCCTCTTTTATCAATAAATCATTAAGAAAATGTCCTACAGAATTAACTATGGCAATGACAGAGTTACTAATTCTATGGAGACGTTTTCTCAATGCAGAATCCTTCTTTCCAAATTACCCTATTGTGACATGAATAATAAAACCCAGTCAGATATTGAGGTTCAACCACAAAACCAGAAAGCAAAGCAGTCAAGCCATTAAAGAAGTTTTACCTCTACCAAGGTTGGGTGATGTCAGGAAAAGCAGACTAAGTAACCTTAGCCTCTCTCTTCTCTCATTTTATATTCCCTCTAATGCTGGGATTAAAGGCATGAGCCGACACCATCTGGATTGGTTTCTGCATTGATCTTGTGTAGCTGAGGGTGGCCTTGAACTCACAGAGATCTATCTTCCTCTGTAACCCAAATTCTGGGATTAAAGGTGTGTACCATCACTGTCTGACCTCTAGTGGCTTAGTCTTGCCATTCTGATATTCAGGCAAGCTTATTTATTAAAACATAAATATCACTATACCCTATCCTATATCAAGTTGGCACAAAAACTCTCCAACATGCAATTCCCTTGGGAATAGTATGTAGAAAATTATTTTTAGTTCTATTTTATGAAATTTCCTTACTGATTTCCCAAGTGGCTGCACCAGTTTCTGTTCCTACCAACTGTGAATGAGGTTCCTTCTTCCCCCACAATATAACCAGCATTTTTCTATGGCTTCTTTTGTTGATTTTAGTCATTTTGACTGGGGTAAGATGAAATCCCAAAGTTGTAATTCTAATACAGTTGTTTACTCAGGGATCCTCAAAAATATTAAACTGGAAGCCATAATATATACATAAAAGGCATAGCTCATTTATAATTAGGTCATTTGTTTCCTTGGCTCTTTGTTGAGTTCTTTGAAAATTCTGTATATTAATCCCCTGTCAGATATATAGCTGTCAAATATTCTCTTCCAGTTTGTGGGACTACTAGAGAGGGAATGGATACATTTTTCACTGTAAAATGTACGTGAGCTCTAGTGATCCATTGTCAGAATGTTGTGGTTTGGGCAAATCCTTCTGAGGATAAAATATAACCTATTAGGTTAATGTTTTTTTTATCATAGCAACAGAGAAGCAAACTAAGACAATAAAATTATATATTACTAAGCTGTTCATAACTTTCCTTATGTAGAGAAATTAGATCACTTTGTGTGTATTTTAATGTAATAATTCATTCCTAGACCATCTCTACTTTTATGTTATTCCTGGCCTGGCTATCATGAGGTGAACAGCTTTGCTCCACCATGCACTCTAAGACAATTTAGACTTTCCTCAGGCCCAAAATTCTGGCCTTTTCAAGAGACTGTGGATTTAATCCTCTGAATACATCAGCCAAAATCAATTATTCATCTTTAATATTTCTTTACTGAGGTATTGGTATTGTGTCACAGTGAGGATAGTTTGGCTATAACAAATGCATTTCAGTAATAAATCAAATGTACGAAAACATTACTTAAATAATTTGTTAATATTGTTTTGTGCTTTAACATATAGTCTACTCAGGAGAATGTTTATTGTGAACAAGAAAAATATTTAGCACACTCTTCCTAGAATAATGAATAGTCTAAATTCTATTAGGTCATGTTGATGGGAGCATTAGTAAATATTTTACATTTTGGTTTTGTTCCAGATTTATAACATTTATTGAAAGTTGAATGTTGAAACACTCAATATTATTTTTAAATTGTATATTTCTGTTTATTTCTAGCTATAAAACAAATTTACTCACTGGCATTGTTTATTAAGTAATTATATGTTTTTATCTTCTTGATGAATGACAAAATATCAATTTTTAAAATTACAACACTGTTTGTCCTATTAGCTCAGGCTTCTTATTAACTAACTCTTACATCTTAAATTAACCCCATTTGTATTATTTTTTTATTTTACTATGAGGTTCATGGTTTGTTACCTCTTGATTCTTGGGTGGTTTACATGGCATCTGTCTGATTTCTCCTTCTTTCTCCATGCATTTAATTTAGTTTTCCCACCTAGCTGTATTATGCTCTGCCACAGGTCAAAGCAGTTTCTTTATTATCTAATGGTAATAAAACATATTTATTGGTATATGTAATTTTACTATGTCAATAGTTTTTTTTAACATAACTCTTTTTTTTAAAGCTTATTTGTAACTTTAGGGTTTCTATGATAGCTGTTATGCATAGTAAATCTTCTTTCCACCATTCCACTGTCAACCTATATGTGTCCTTAAATATAATTTACATAACTTGTAAATATCATGCTTCAATCTATGGAATTTTGCCAATTATTGCTGTGGATTAATGCATTTAATTCATTTGTGTTTATGACAAGTAGGGATTATAATGTTCCCTTTAAACAATTTACATGCTAATCTCTGCTGTGGGAACTCCTTCAGCCAATAGCCTTTAAGATGCTGGCCCACTTTGGGCATGTTCTCATGTACTATAAATGCAGATGAAAAAGCATGCGTACGTTACTCTTGGCTGCTGGATTTGGTTCCAGTTTCCAGCACACACAGAGGACTATGGATCGCTACTGCTTCTGTGAGTTTATCCTCCAATAAATAAACCTTTGTTATACTCCATTCCAGGCTATTGTGGAACCCTTTTGCATTCCAACATATTAGCGCCCACGTGTCCTGAGTCCATGCCATTGCTGGACCCTGCCCAGACCCTGCCCAGAATCTTACAGCCTCCTCCCACCACACACAGCTGAACTGTCCTTCTGGACAGCTGTGCAAGGTTTGGCTCGGATGCCCCACCACAGAGACTTGGCAGTTTCCCGCGGGTTGTGCCCATGTGGCTTGGTTCTACCTGCTAAGTTGCTGCCACCCATAGCTTTCTGCCACAACTCTTCCGTGGCTTCTCTGGCTTCTGCCAGGCTGGCTCTGATCAGGCTGAGCACCAACTCCAGGAGCAGGAGCTTTAACCCTGTACCTGGAACACAGGCTTGCTTTCCCAATTCAGATCTGCAAATGCCTGGCTCGAGCTCTGACCAGTAACCTCGTGGCTCGTGACTACCTGCAAGCTCTGGACTCCTTGTTATTCTGCCCAACTTAAATCTTCCACATATTCTGGTGTGGTGCTCTTAAGCAATTAACTAAATTTGATAGTAATTCTTTTTTTTAAAATTTATTTATTTATTAAAGATTTCTGTCTCTTCCCCCCCACCGCCTCCCATTTCCCTCCCCCTTCCCCAATTAGGTCCCCCCCATCAGCCCGAAGAGCAATCAGGGTTCCCTGTCCTGTGGGAAGTCCAAGGAACCCCCACCTCCATCCAGGTCTAGTAAGTTGAACATCCAAATTGCCTAGGCTCCCACAAAGCCAGTACGTGCAGTAGGATCAGAAACCCATTGCCATTGTTATTGAGTTCTCAGTAGTCCTCATTGTCTGCTATATTCAACGAGCAGAGCCTACAGAAACAAGCACAATCAATTTGATAGTAATTCTAAGTCTCAGGAGATTGAGGTACTGATCTAGGACCTGCCTTACTGCCGCAGCTGCGACACCTGCTGGCCAATTAGAATTGTTACACATACAACAATTTTCTGAAAATTACAATTGAGGTCATTTAATTTGATTAATAAATAAATAAATTTGAAAATCGTAAACCAACCCCAAGATAATTGCAGACAATATCAACATCTAGAAACATTTTCAAAACATTTTTGTTTCTACTATGGATGGAATTCTGCAAGAGCTATATGACCTACTTGGTATGTATATATTTATGTGGCCATGGCTTTATTCTTCATATTATATCCTTAAAGAAATGGTTTGATAACAGAGTCATTAAGTGAGAAACTTTTAGGAAGGACACGGTCTTTATCTGGAAGGATTCATAATATTGAAAATGATAACCTCAATTTGACAGGCAAAATTCAATCCATGTCAAGGGGTTATGAAAAAAAATGACGACCTCTTGAATTTTTCAGGAAAATGGATGGAGCTAGAAAACATTATTTTGAGTGAGGTAACTCAGACGCAGGAAGACAATTATTACATGTACTCACTCATAGGTGGTTTTGAAACATAAAGCAAAAAAAAAAAAAACAAAAAAAAACCAAAAAACAGCCTACAAACCACAATCCCAGAGAACTTAGACAACAATGAGGATACTAAGAAAGACTTACATAGATCTAATCTACATTGGAAGTAGAAAAAGACAAGATCTCCTGAGTAAATTGGGAGCATGGGGACCTTGGGGGAGGGTTGAAGGGGAGAAGGGAGAGGCAGGGAGGGGAGCAGAGAAAAATGTAGAGCTTAATAAGAATCAACAAAAAGTGGTACAGCGAGATTATCTTAAAGGATTCGTTTACTAAAATTGACAATCAAAATCTGTTAAAAAGTTATAATAAGCTAGCAAATAAAACATCCCTCCAGGAAGGCAATCTACCTCCCATCTCAGAATCACATGTGCAGAATGAGAACCAAAAATTAATTTGATGAAATAACTCAGGATTCTGTTTATATGAGACACAATTGCCCCTGGTAGCACTAATCTATTCCCAAGAGAATGCTGGAAACCAAAGATACTCCACTTGGAGCTTGTTTTCTTTTTGGTAAAACCAGTCTTTGGGCAGAGAACTGCCCCTGCCTTGACTACTGACAAAATGCACAGTGTCCAGACTGGACAAGCAGGATACAATGAAAAAGACTGCCAAGCCTTTCTAAGACAGGGTAAGATGGTTTTTCAAATTTTCCTGCCTCTGAAAATGTTCTGTCAGTTACTCTAAGCCTTAACCAAAGTTGGTTGCTCCAATGTTGCGAATGAGATCTTGGGCTATTGCTCAGGTAGCTGGTTGAGTCTGTTATTTCTTGCACCTTTTAGAAGTTACTTGATTACACTTCTTGTTTACTCAAGTAATATTATTTTCCTTCTCATGTCTTTGATAGGGTTGAAGTCTAGGTAGTCATAGTTATTTTCCTCTCATGACTTAGCCAAGCCATTTTTAATACAAGACTTAAACTCCTTAGGATAGGATTACTATTAAAAATTTAGCATATGTTTCTTGTTTGATATTGTTCATGCTGGTTGCAACTCTAATTTTATGTATGTTTTTGCCTCTTCTTTTCTCTGAACAAGACTTGATATCTGTTCTTCTTGTATATAGTTTTGTACTAGGTTTAGAACTCTTCTATTTAGACAAAAGGGGGAGGTTCTGTGGTAACTCCTTCAGCTGATAGTCTTTGAGATAATGGACCATTGCTTGGTGGTGGTGCACGCCTTTAATCCCAGTACTTGGGAGGCAGAGGCAGGCGTATCTCTGGGAGTTTGAGGCCAGCTTGGTCTACAAGAGCTAGTTCCCAGACATGTACCGAACAAAGCTATAGAGAAACCTTTTCTCATTGGAGACAATGAAAGGCAGAAGGTTTTGGTCAAGTGATATGCAGACATTAAGAGGCCGTGCATGTCAGCCAAGATTACTATAACCAGCAAAACTTTCAATCACCACAGACAGACAAAACCAGATATCCCATGACAAAACTAAACTTAACCAATACCTAGCCACAAACCCAGCCCTACACAAAATATTAGAAGGAAACTCCAACCCAAGGAAGTTGGCTACAGACAATTGATGGTCTCATAGCAGCAAATCCCAACGAAGAAACAATGAGAAGTCAGATGTAATTCTGATAGGTCTACCTTTATATATTACTTGGTCTTTTTCCTTTGCAGCTCTTAATATTCTTTCTTTACTATGTTTGTTTAGTGTTTGATTATTATGTGGTGAGGGGACTTTTTTTTGGATCCAATTTATTTGGTGTTCTGTAAGGTTCTTGTATCTTCATGGGCATATCTTTCTTTAGGTTGGGAATGTTTTCTGCTATGATTTTATTAAATATATTTCCTGTGCTTTTGAGTGGAACTTCTTTTCCTTCTTTTTTACCTATTATTCTTAGATTTGGCCTTTTTATGGTGTCCCATATTTCCTGGATATATTGGGTTATGCTTTTGTTAGACTATTTCCTCTATTTTATCTTCAGTGTTTGAGATTTTCTCTTCCATCTCTTGTATTCTGCTGTTTATGCTCACGTTTGTGGTTCCTGATCATTCACTCATGATTTCTGTTTCTATAATTCCCTCGATTTGTGTTTTCTTTATTGTCTCTATTTCATTTTTCAAGTCTTGAATAGTTTCTTTCATATGTTTTATTTTTCCTTGGTTTTCTTTAAGAGATTTTCCAATGTCTTCTAACTTTTGGGTTGTCTTTTCCTCCATCTCTTTAAGGGAATTTCTCGATTCCTCTTTAAAAGTTTCAAACATTATCTTCAAGTTATTTTTTTAGGTCATTTTCTTCTACTTTATCTATAATTGGTTGCTCAGGTCTTGCTGTTGTAGGGTCTTTAGGTTTTACTGGTGTTGTGTTTCTCTTTGTGGTGTTGCATGTGTTCTTACCCTTTCTACTCACCTTTTCCTCTAATAGGTGTGTTGGGGCTGTCTGAGATTCTATTGATTAATCTTCTACATAATAATGTATCCAAAGCTAAAATGGTTGACCCTCGTGGTACAGTCAGTTCCACAGGTCTAGTTACCCCATTGGTTACTTAGTGCTCCTGGAGATAGCTCAGCACTCCTGGGCTTTGCTCTGCTCCTGTGGAGTTTGCTGTCTCAGGCCTACTTTGGCCAAGGTTGTAATTATGTCCCCTGTTTCATTTTTGATTTTGGTAATTTGGAAATTCTCTCTCTGCCTTTTGGATAGTTTGGATGAAGGTTTCTCTATTTGGATGATTTTCTTGAAAAACCAACTCTTTATCTCATTGATTCTTTTTATTGTTTTCTTTTTTCTACTCTGTTGATTTCAGCTCTCAATTATTATTTCCTCTCATCTAGTCCTTTTGGGTGAGTTTGCTTATTTTTGTTCTAAAACTTTTAAGTGTCCTGTTGGAGGTTTTGGAGGAAATCCAAAGAACCATCAGGTCGTACTACAAAAACCTGTTCTCCACAAAATTGGAAAACAAAAGAAATGTACAATTTTCTGGATAAATATCACTTACCAACATTAAATCAAGACCAGATAAGCAAAGTAAATAGACCTATAACTGTTAAGGATTTAGAAACAGTCATCAAAAGTCTCTCAACCCCAAAAAGTTCAGGACCAGATGGTTTCAGCACAGAATTCTACAAGATTTTCAAAGAAGAACTAATACCAATACTCCTGAAATCGTTCCACACAAGAGAAAAAGAGGGAACATTGCCAAACTCTTTTTTACGAGGCTACAATTACTCTGATACCAAAATCACACAAAGATACTACTAAGAAAGAGAATTACAGACCAATCTCACTCATGAACATGCGTGCAAAAATACTCAATAAAATACTGGCAACTAAATCCAAGAACATATCAGAGAAATTACCCACCATCACCAAGTAGATTTTATCACCAACATCTATCAATGTAATCCACCATACAAACTGTAAGAAAAAAAAACCACATGATCCTCTCATTAGATGCTGAAAAAGCCTTTGAAAAATAAACACCCTTTCATGATAAAAGTCTTGGAGAGAGCAGGGATAAAAAGAACATAACTAAACTTAATAAAGGCAATATTCACCAAGCCATCAGCCAACATAAAACTAAATGGAGAGAAACTCAAAGGGATCTCACTGAAATCAGAAACAGAACAAGGTTGTCTATTCTCTCCATATCTATTCAATATATTACTTAAATTTCTAGCTAGAGCAATAATACAACAAAAGGAGATCAAGTAAATACAAATTGAAGAAAAAGAAGTCAAACTCTCACTATTTGCTGACAATACCATAGTATACAAAAATTACCCCAAAAGCTCTACCAGGGAACTCGTACAACTGAAAAACACCTTCAGTAATGAATCAGGATACAAGATTAAAAAAAATCAGTATCCCTCCTTTATACATATGATAAATGGGATGAGACACATGAGCCTTCACAATAGCCACAATAACATAAAATATCTTGGAGTAACTTTAACCAAACAAGTCAGAAAACAGTGTGACACGAGCTTTAAAACTTTGAAGAGAGAAATTGAAGAAGACACCAGAAAAGGGAAAGATCTCACATGTTCTTGGGTAGGTAGAATTAACATAGTAAAAGTGGAAAATGGAAACCTTACCAAAAGCAACCTATAGATTCAATGTTATGCCAATTATATTTTCAGCAAAATTCTTTACAGACCTCGAAAGAACAATACTCAACTTCATTTGGAAAAACAAACAAACAAACAAAAAGCCAGGATAGCCAAAACTATCCTGTACAACAAAAGAACTTCTGGAGGCATTATAATCTCTGATTTCAAACTCTACTATAGAGCTACAGTAATGAAACAGCCTGATATTGGCATAGAAACAGATAAAAGGACCAATGGAATTGTATTAAAGACCTGGATATCATTCCATATACCTTCGAACACCTGATTTTTGACAAAGAAGTCAAAAATATCAAATGTAAAAAATAAAGCATATTTAACAAATGGTGCTGGTAAAACTGGATATCAACATGTAGAAGAATGCAAATAGACCCATATCTATTGCCATGCACAAAACTCAAGTTTAAATGGATCAAAGACCTCAACATAAAACCAACCACACTGAAATACATAGATGAGAAATTGGGACGTAAACTTTAATGCATTGACACAGAAGACCACTTCCTAAATATAACCCCAGTAGCACAGACACAAACGCAACAATTAATAAATGAGACCCCCTCAAACTGAGAAGCTTTTATAAAGCAGAGGATATCATCAACAAGATAAAACAGCAGCCTACAGAATGGGAAAATATCTTCATCAACTCCACATGATAGAAGATTGACCCCCAAAATATGCACAGAACACAAGAGACTTGACATCAAAAAGAAAACATAATCAAATAAAAAATGTGGTACAAACCTAAATGGAAGACTCTCAACAGATGAATCTCAAATGTCTGAAAGGAACTTAAGGAAAGGCTCAACATCCTTAGCCATCAAAAATGCAAATCAAAACAACTCTGAGATTCCATCTTAATACCTGGCAGAATGGCCAATATCATAAACACTGATAACAACTTATACGGGAGAGGATGTAGGGTAAGGGGGATGCTCCTCCATTGCTTGTGGGAGCACAAACTTGTACAGCTACTTTGGAAATCAGTATGGTGATTTCTCAAAAAATTAGGACTCAATCTACCTCAAGACCCAGCAATACTTACTGTTGGGTATGTAACCAAAGGATGTTCAATCATACCACAAGAACATGTTCATAACAGCATTTTTTGTAATAGCCAAAACCTGGAAACAACCTAGATACCTCTCAAGCAAAGAATTGATAAAGAAAATGTGATACCTTTACAGAGAAGTACTACACAGTGGTAAAAAGTAATAACATCCTGAACTTGCAGGCAAACAAATGGATCTAGAAAAATAACCATATTGAGTGAATCAACCCAGACACATAAAGACAAATATAATATGTACTTGCTCATAATTGGCTTTTAGATATAAAGCAAAGAAAAAGCAAACTCCAGTCCACAGCCACAGACAACCTGGACAAAAAAGAGGACCCTAAGAGAGAAATACATGTATGTACATAGAAAGGAGAAAAAGACAAGATCTCCTGAGTAAATTGGGAGCATGGAGGTAACAGGAGAGGGTAGAAGGGGAAGGGGAGGAATGGAGGGAAATGGAGAAAATGTATAGATCAACAAAAACAATAAAAAATAAATAAAATTACTTGTTAGATAAAATATACCAAGTCATGAAGGGCAGTTCAGGTTGATGGTAATTTGGTCACTAATTGTTAAATGTTCAGTTTAATGAGGCTCAATAGCAGGCTAAGATCTGTTGTCGGCAGGTGTTGCAGAAGTCTTGCTTTGAAATCCCAATAGCATTTTCTCTAATTCACCTATTGGAGCCAGAAAAGGCTCCAAAGAACATCCCAATCCTTCACTGCCACTTCAGGTCCTACTGGGTCTTCTGAATTATATTGTTCAAGTGATATTCCAGCCTACATAGCATCCTGGACCTGTTGAAGATCTGTCTTCACTCCAGGCCACACTCAAAGCTAGCAGCTTTCTGAATCACTTGTTATATAGGCTGAAATAACATACCCAAGTAAAGAATGTGCTTACTTCTGAATCCAAGTAAATCCACTAAATGTTGTGCTTCTTTGCTAGTGGTGAGAGGGGCCAGGTGCAACAGTATATCCTTCATCCTAGAAGGAATATTTCTGCATGATCCACATAATAGACTTCTATTAATTTCAGTGAGGTAGAAGGCCCTTGAATTTTGGATTTATTTCTCATATTTTGATACACATATATGTTACAAAAATGTCCACAGTAGTTGCTATCTAATGCTCAATTAATCCAATCAGCATAATGTTATCAATATAGTGTAGCATTGTGATGTTTTCTGGAAGAAATACTCAAGATCCCTTCAAACTAAGTTATGACATTGTCTGGGAGTTAATATATCATCCCTGAGGCAAAACTGTAAAGGTATACTTCTGGCCTTGCAAACTGAAAACAAATTGCTTCTAGTGGTCGTTATGGAAGGAACCGAGAGAGTAGTTTGCTAGATCAATAGCTGCATACAATGTACCAGGAAATTTGTTAATGTGTTCGAGCAAGAATACCACATCTGGTACAGCATCTGCAATTGTAGTCACTACTTGATTGAGTTTTTGATAGTCAACACTATCCATCTATCTTCTTTGCTGGCCAGATACATGAATTAAAGGGAGATGAGGTACTAGCCACCACTCTTGCATCTTTCAAGTTCACTGACTTTTGCAGTTCCACCAGTGATGTGATACTGTTTTTTATTTACAGTTTTCCCTGGCCGAGGCAACTCTAAAGTATTTCTTTTAACCTTTCTAGTCATTTAAACAAACTTTTGACACATTTTAAAACTGTGCCTGTTTACATATTAAACCTAGAATCTCCACTCAAAGGGCCCATATCAAACTCAGCCCGATCCAGTTTTATGTTCTTTCCACTGTTATCCAACGCCATTAAAATCCATGCCCACACATATCTCCTAGACTTTTGTTGGAATGAATTAACAAACTCATTAAGTTCTTTAATAGTATATCAACCCTTCTCATAATACTATACTTTCTATCTCCTTTCAAGAAGTCTGCTTACCATTATTAAGTCTAGTTACAGATCTAGAAACAACTATTGGGGGATTCTGGGGGACACCAGTAATGTCTTGCCTGGCAACTCCTTCAGAAAAAAAAAATCACTACTTGTTTAGCAGACAATGAAGGGTTAATTTCTTCAGTCAAATAAAAGCCATTTAAGGGGGTAGTAGTGAACATAGTCTCTACCCCATTTTTACCTGTTAATACCCTTACTTTATCTGTCAACATCTTTTGAGCCTGAGACCTGAATTTTCTCTTTAATTCGGCCAACCTTATAATGAGGACATCAGTTTGATTTTCTGCAACTTGAGCTCTGCAGCTGATTGAGAGAAGATTCTCTTCTAGGGCAAGCCTAGAAACCTTTAGATGATTTATACACATCTGAAATAATTTTCACTTTTTGTCACTAAGTTTATTGTTGTCATTAACCATATCCTGAGATACTAGAAGTTGGTTAGTTTTATCACAGAGATCCTTCCTGCCCTTTGTCAATTTATCTAAAGACACTAAGAACAACCAGACAGCGTTATTATTTTTCTTATTTTTCCACAAATTGTCAAAAGTTTTATGTACAGAGTCACCAAATCAATTGCCTCTCACAACTGGTAAATGAGAGTGATCAAAAGAGTTTGTCTTAAGTTTCTAAAATAGTTCCTATGATGGGCTTGGCTTTCATTCAGTACTTTTTGAGCTTCCAGGACAGGCTTCAATAACTGTAGGTGTTGGAAAAGTTTGTTCCATATACTTTATATGAATATGTGTATGTATGTATGTGTATGTATGGACGGATTATTTGTCAGAATAATTTACAGACTGAGGTCCAGTTAGTTCAACAATGGCTATCTACCATTGCAAGGTCCAAGAATCCAGTAATTGTTCAGTCCACAAGGCTTTTTTTGTATCAGATGGTCTTTAGTATAATCCAGAATCCAAAAGAATTAATATATTTGCCAGTGAGAGTAAGAGCAAATAAGGCAAAAAGCAAAACTTTCCTTCTTCCATATCCTTTATATAGGCTGCTAGCAGAAGATGTGGCCCAGATTAAAGGTGCATCTTCCAACCTCAAAAGATCTGAATTAAATATATATCTGTCCCTCTCTCTCTTTCCCTGTGTCTGTGTCTCTGTCTGCATTTGTGTCTCTGTATCTCTTTGTGTATCTTTCTCTGTCTGTCTGTCTCTCCCTTTTTTCTCTATTTCTTTCTGCTTGCTGCCTTCTGATCATGATACAAAATTCTCATATACTTACATCTCCAGAGCCATTGCTGTCTGCTTCCTGCTATGATGATCATAGACTAACCCTCTAAAACTATAAACAAGCCTTCAATTAAATGATTAATTTTGTAAGAGCTACCTTGGTCATGGTGACTTGTCACAGTAATAAAACAATCACTAAGACATCTTTCTTGCCACCATGCTTCCCATGTCTGTTGCCATGTCCTCCCCCACTGTGATAAAATATATCCCTTTGCAGCTATAAGTCAAAATAAATACTTTTTCTGTGTTTTTTTTGTGTTATAGTATTGTATTTCAAACGAATCTTGTACTTTCTAAAAACTTCTTTATTACATTTTATTTCCTCATTGATGAGCACAATCATATGTGTACAAGTGTAATAAAAACATGCCTATGCAGGTCAGATACCACCTTAGAGGAGGCAGTTTTCTCCTTACACTATGTTAGAGTCTGAGGGACCAAATTAAGACCATCATGCTTGGTACCAAATGCCTTTACCCCATGAGCAATCATGCCAGTCCAAAATTCTTACAAATAGTTGTAAGGGTGAATTAATTACCAACAAATACTTTACATCTCTTGACAAAGTCTTCATTTTCTTTAGATTCTTGGAGACCATTTTTGTTGTATATTGAATTCTGAATTGGTAATTCTTTTTTTCAACACTTGCCAGTTTTTGCCCCACGTTATTCAGCATTCTGTGATTTCAGATGAGAAATCCATTGTAATTCTATAGGGGTTATTTGAGTGTGCTTTCCAGATAATTTTAAGATTTTCAGTTTTAAATTTTAATTATAATGTGCCTTAAAATTGGTATCCTGGCATGTGCACTACTGAGAATTTGTTCAGCTTTGTGCATCAACAGTCTTGTCCCTTTGTCAGTTTTGGAAATTTTCAGTTATGTTTTTGTTCCAATGTTTTTTTCCAATTCTTTCTCAGCTTAAAATACTAATTGCATAAATTTTACATAGCTGTGGAATCTTATACTGTTTTCTCGGTGCTTTTTCACTGTATTTTGTTTAACAACAAAATATTATAAGATAAAATAAAACCATTATATCAAAGTTCTATAAGAAAAAAGCCAACAGAAGGAAAAGAGCCCCAAAAGAAGGAACAAGAATCAGAGACCCTATTCATTCACACATTAAAGACTCTCATGAAAGTGCTAAACTGAAAGCTATAACATATACACAGAGGACCTGGGGCAGACTCCTGTTCACTAAAATTTTTAAAATAAATTTTATTTCTCAGACTTTTGTGTAAAAGAATAATAATGCTTGCTTTTCATTCTTGGGGTCACTCTGGATTCTAGGATTCAGACTCTAGCTAGTCCCAGATCTGAAGTTCTGGTTGGAGCTCTTATTTCAGACCCAAGTAGCCAAAGATTGGTACAGTGAGTTGGCTAGGTAATGTGCTAGCAATGTTTATTAAAAACAACAGAAGTGGGCTAGTAAGAATGACTGAGGTGGATATGCAGTAGCAGGTCTAAGATAGTCTAGAGGTGCCAGAGAAAAGGAACAACGGCACAGGTAATCTTACCTGGGTTCCACCCAAGTGTGGTGGCTGTGGGGGTCCCTGGTTGAAAAAAGATTGTCTAGGTTTATGGATAGTCACAAGGAGTAGATATAAATTAGGAGGAAGAGCTGAATGGGGAAAGTGTGAAAAATCTAGGGAAGCTCTGGGCCTGCAACCCAACGCCAAATTCCAAGGGACCATTCATTTTTATTTCACAATTTTGCTTTATTTTATTTTATTCTATTTAGGGAGAATCTCAGGCAAAGCAGTTTGATTTCAAGATCACTATGAAACTAAAGCTGGCCTTGATCCTAATTACATGTATCTACCACCACACCTCAACAAATTTCATTATTTATTTATTTTTATCTATTATTTTTTGTGTTTATTGATTTATTTTGTATTTTCTATTCTAAATTATACTGGCTCGAACTTCAAGTTCTATGTTCAATAGAAACTATAAGAAAGGGTATCTTTGCCTTGTTCCTTATCTTAAAGGAAAACTACTTATTTTTGCTGTTAATTACTATGCTAGCTATAGGGGTTTTGTATATAACATTTATTATAGTGAAGCAATTCTATTATACTTCTAGTCTTTTGAATGCTTTTAAAAATATATTTTTACCTAAAATATTATTACATCACTTTATCTTTTTCTTTTCTCCCTCCAAGTCTTCCTATGTTCCTGACATCAAATCCATCCCCTGTCTACCACCCCATTCCCTCTCAAATTGCTGGACTTTCTCCATGACTTTTGTCCAGAATTATAATTAAATCCATTTTTTTTTATTTTTCTTTATACAATGTGTCTCATAATATGGATAAATGACAGCACAAAGAGGGAACTCCCACATAACCTCCTCTTTTCAGTTTAAATAAAAAAGAAGGTTTTAACTTTAACATAATAAAATTACATATAACAAAAGAGGTATCTAGCAAGAATTAGTTAGAATTTATATCTACTTTATCTTTTAACATAACTAAGGAAAACTATAATTATCTATCTTCAACTCCAAAACTAGCTGAATATGTGTGTGTGTGTGTGTGTGTGTGTGTGTGTGTGTGTGTGTGTGTAAATGTATGTGTAACCAGTACCTGGTCTCATAATCCATATTTTATTTTCTAAATGATCCTTAGTGGATAATTATTTTTTCTTCTGTCAGCATTCAAACATCCAGGGTTTCTTGAATTTTGATGATGTGTATTTTCCTGTAAAGATAAGAGCAGAAATCTGCTCCAACCCTTATGAGGTTTTCTTACCGCCTGTATTAATGTCACCATTTTGGATGAGCTGTCATTTCTCTTTTTCAAGAGGTATCTCCTTTTCAAAGCTAATCTTTATTAATTTTGATGGTATCCATAAGTTTTTTTTCTCCTGTGGAAATTAGAGCAAAACCCCTTTCCCAATGTAGCACATCTCCTGGTTTTCATTGTGAAATCAACACATCCTTGAAGTATACTAGTTGATTCAATCAAGAAGTTTTTTTTTTCCATTATTCAATGCCTCTCTCCTGCTGTTGTTCCTTCCTCATTAGTGTTAAAAAATTAAAGGATAATAAAGCATTTTGCAATCCATTTCTGGGGGTATTTTCCTTTCCTTTCTGTTTGTTCAGCATATCCTTTCTGCATATTGTGAATCAGAAACTTTATTGAGAAGTTCTTTAAAATTCCTTAGTACCATAAGTATATCATATAATTATGCCTTCTGAACAGAATTATAAGGATTTTGTTCCACCTTACTTAATTCTTATGATTTGTAACTGCCTTCCCTAATTTATTTGCATCAATATAAAATGTATGAGTTTCAGTTATTGGTGCATCATGTACAATTCGGGGAAGCATCCAAGAAGTTCTCTTTATAAGGTTAAGTCTATCACTTTTGGGATAATTACTACTAATTTCTCACAAAAAATTTAGCACTAGCCCTTTGCCAGGGTTCATTGTCTTCCCATATCTTTCTTATTTCTTAAGCAGTAAAAGACACTAAAATCTCTGCTGGGTCTGTACCTGCTAACTGACAAAATCTCAATATACCTTTTATAATTAATTCAGAGACCTTTTCCACATAAGTTTTTAATTTTTTACTTGGTTTATATGGTAAAAAGATCTATTCTAAGATAATATCCTCCCTCTGCACTGAAATTCCTGTAGGAGAAATTCTGGAAGGCAATATGACTAGAATACAATTAAGATTTGGATTCACCGTATCCACATATGCCTCCTGTAATTTCTCCTCGGCAATCATCAATTCCTTTTCCACTTCAGCTGTAAATTCTCTGGGACTATTCTAGTCTTTATTATCATCTAAAGTTTTGTTTAAATGAATTAGGTCAAGTGTTATCCCAACAGTCAGTTGTAGACTGGAAATGTCTCCTAATAATCTTTGAAAGTCATTAGAGTCTGCAACCAGTCTCTCCTAATTTGTGTCTTTTGTTTTCAAATTTTGTAAACCTATTCTAGGTTTAGAGGTAATTAACTAGGTAAGTAACAATCTCCTCTTTGAATCTTTTCAGGAGCAATTTTTAATCTTCATTTAGGCCAGACTTTCTTTACTTTTTCAAACATCCTTTCTAAAGTATCTGTATTTGAATCAGATAACAAAATGTCATTCATGTAATGGTACATTATAGACTTAGGAAATTTTTTATGGAACCACTTGTTTGTCCCAGCCACTCAGAACCAAAATAATAATACAGAAACTATATTAATTAAATCCCTGCTTGGCCCATTAGCACTAGTTTCTTATTGGCTAACAATTACAATCTGGTAAGCAATTTCTCTTGTTAATCCAAATTATTTCCTTAAACTTATACCATTTTGATAGTGTAAAACATTTGATCACCGAGAAAGTTCAACTTGAGAAAAGGCAATCAACTAAGTAAGTTTGTCAGCTAAAGCATTGCTTTCAGCCAATGGACCAATAAGATTTGAATGTTCTCTAAAATGACCCACAAAGCATGGCAATTTTCTTTGATGAATGGCATCTTGAATTTGCTGGAATAGTATTTTAACTTGTTCACAATTACTTAATAATCATTATTTTGAAATAACTAATAAACATATTGCTTCTTATAAGAAACATTGCTCACATTAGTTTCCCTACCAAAATATCATCTAGATTCCATTTGGATTTTCTGTATTAAGCAAGTTACTGCTTCAAAATAAAGGTTTAATACCTTGAGTGGCAAAACAGGAAGATGTAACCATAAAAGAGGACCATTTTGCCATAATACTGCTGTGGGAGTAAGTTTTGTAGGTAATGTACATGTCTTCCAAGTTTGATCATAGTTAATATAATGCATCTGCTGTTTCTGTATTGTATATTCCACCTGCACCAGTATGTGTCTACCAGTGTCCTTGAGGTATCCGTTGGAATTTGGATTACTGCTTCCCTTGAGAATTTCACTTAGTGACTTAAGTTCTTCCATAGGGAATTTTAAATAAGGTCTCTTCCACTGAATATCTCCTAACAATCTCTGAAAATCGTTCAGAGTCTGAGTCTGTAAGATATCCTTCCTAATTTTCAGTTTCTGAGGTTTAATTTCTTTAGGACTTAACTTATGACCTAAATATTGGAAAGGCATTTGCCTTTACATCTTTTCTGAGGTAATTACTAACCCTGCATGGGTAAGACTCTGCTGAAGTTGTCCATATGTGTCAAGCAAAACTTCTTTATTTTTATGGGCAAGTAAGATATCATCCATATAATGCATAACACAAATTGTAGAAATTGATGTCTAACGTTTTGTAAAGGGTGACCCACAAATTTCTGGCATAATGTAGTACTATTTGCCATACCCTGAAGCAAGACACTCAAATGATATCTTCTTATTTGTTCTTTGAAATTAACTGATGGAATACTAAATGCAAATCTTTGACAATCTTGTGATGCTAAAGGGATGGTATAAAAAATTCTTTAAATCTAAAATAATCTTATAGGTGTCTCCTAATATGGCTGTAGAAGACAAACCAGGCTGTAAAGCCCCCATCATCTGCATGGTCTGATTAAATTCTCTTAAATTTCATATCAATCTCCATTTTCCTGATTTCTTTTAAATCACAAAATAGGAGAATTCCATGGGGGAATTAGAGGGTGGAATGTGACCATTATCCAGCTGTTCCTGCACTAACTGCTGGGCAGCTTATAATTTTTCTTCTGTTAGAGGCCACTGATTTACCAATAGAGGCTCATCACTTTTCCAAATAATTGAGTCTGCATGGAGTGCAGGCATTTTAGTGAGCTCTCCTAAAAATACCCTAATGTTGCCCTGGAAGATATTTTGCTAGGCATGATAGGATCAATCCTTCTCTCATTCTTCTTGCCCAGCCCTTGATTGGGCAAGAACCCTTGCTGGAACATTTGCTTGGCAATAACTGTGTTGGGGTTATAAGCATATAAATATACTCACATTCTGGTCATAATGTCTTAGCCCCACAAGTTTATAGGTAATGAGGAACAAGATATGACTGAAAAATTCCTTCATGGCCCTCTCCATCTCCCTAGTAAAGCTACTTTGTTCAGTATTTTGAGTTTGACCAATCCCTTTTAACTGTGTAGTAAAGTTTTCACTTTAGGCCACCTTGAAGGCCATTGACTAACAGTTATAACAGAAATATCTGTAGCAGCATCCAAAAGACCAGAAAATTTTTTCCATTGATAAACATAGTGAACTCTGGTCACTGTGACCCTATAGCTTGTAGCCAATAGGCATCAGGTGAAACAAATCCAGCCTCTCCTCTCTTATTTTACCTCCTTCAAGTTGATTTCTAGTTTGCACATTAAGAAGTAAAATTAATTTTGCAAGCCTCTGTCTGGCGTGTATTTACCACATTAACTCCATTATGTGAGTGAGTCATAACCTTGATTTCTCCTTCAAAATCAGCATCAGTGACTTCAGGAGCCTCAACGATCCCTTGCATAGTGTTGCTACTTTTCTTCAATAATAATCCTAAAGTGCCTTCCGGTAAAGGTCCATAATCCCCAGTGCAGAGAGCTTGATTTCAGGAGTTAAAACTGTGTAGATGGAAGAGCTGAGATCAAGCCCTGCACTGCCTGAGGTTGCTCTGCAAAGATCCTGAATATATTTCCTTGCGGGGTGGGGGTAGGGGGGGCAGGCAAATGCCTGCTAGGCTAGGGCAGCTAGCTGCATTCATCGCTGCTAGGCCATCCTGCCTGGAACCAGAGACCTCTACCCATAGCCTGTCTTCTGGCCTGTGCAGTGTGCAGCATGCAGTGTGCTCTCAGTGGCTCAGAAGTTCCTTTATAGACCGGAGACTGTAGCTGCAGCTGCAAATCCTGGAGGCCTTAATGGTACCATTGTATAGGCTAGTGGTGGCGGTGGATGTTTGTAAATTTAGAAGTTGCCAGCTACAATGCGTGCACTTGGGCGGCCACCATCTAAGCTGCATTGGCCTTCAGATGTTGCTGGGCGGTATTCCCATACTCCCTTCATTCTCCTGCCCACTCAGCAGTGGCAGAGGCTGTGGCTCTGAGACACAGCACCGGTAGCTTGCTGGGAGCGAAGGCAGAGCCACGCCATGCCTTCTCCAAGTCCTTGAGCAATCCAGAGAAGGTGGCGGCTGTGCTGCCAGCATGGGGGTGATGGGGAGGAATATTTACACTATCTACAAACATTAAAAATCTCTGCATTTGTTTGTGCTCCACCCCAGCTCCCCTGGCTATCAAAATATACCCAAGTAAATGTATAGACAATTGTCTACTCTATCCTTGTCCCATATCTACAATTACATAATTTTTTTTACTCCTGATAAATATCACCACCTTTTCACCTTAATTGTTTAATTACTTCTACACCGGCAGTGTCTTATTTATCTGCAGTGAACATCACGTGTTTCCCTGTACCACTGGCCACATGTCTGGACACCATCTGTCAGGATTCTTCTGTTGTGAGCCCCAAGTTGAGCAGCTGTTTGTCAGGGTCCAGTCTTGACAAAGTTCACACATTTCAGGACAGGGGCGTAAGAATTAGAATAAATATTAGGCAGGAGGAACAGAGATATGAAAGGAAAGGAACAGAGGTGCAGAATATAACTGGGAGGGCAACCCAGTGAATACTGAATTTGCCCGCATTTATTTTCCATATGCTTATATACAGCAATTCAAAAAGGTGGGGGGAGAAGGCAAAAGACTGCTTTAACATGATACAAAGAACATACAGAGTAACTACCTGCTTCGATAACTAAAGCATCAAGCAACTATGTTCTGAGTCAAGTATTCTGTTGTTTAGATAGGACATGCAGTGACACACCTTAAACCAAGCATCCTGTAGGCAGCCATTCCCTGCATCAAGCATCCTGTCACATCTTTAAAGGAGAAGGAATAAGCTTAAATTCTCTGACTTTTGGTCAAGGTGGAATGGATCCACCTCTGTGGGTCATCTTTTTTTTTTTTTTTTTTTTTTTTGGTTTTTCGAGACAGGGTTTCTCTGTGGTTTTGGAGCCTGTCCTGGAACAAGCTCTTGTAGACCAGGCTGGTCTCAACCTCACAGAGATCCGCCTGCCTCTGCCTCCCAAGTACTGGGATTAAAGGCGTGCACCACCACTGCCCGGCTTCTGTGGGCCATCTTAATACCCAAAACACCAAGTAACCACACCTTAGGTCAAGATACCTTGTTTGAAGCCATACCTTAAGTCAGACATCTTGTCAATAACATTGAAAGAACAAGAGTAGGCTTAACCTCTCCAGCCTTCAGTCAAGGTGAAGCAGACACAGTTTTCTGGGCCCGTACAGGTACCTAAGAGACAGGATGATATTAAACATTATTCTGAGGTTTAAATATTTCATGTCTCGTTTTGAGAAATTGTTCTGATAGCCTAAGAGCTAGACATTTGAGAAAAAAGGGCATTAAATGCAATTAAATTCATTTTCACAATAATATTGCCTTAGCAGTGTATATTGAAAAATCAGCACAATTGTTTCTTTAACCAGTGATTGATGGCTGTGTATTTTGGGTACCTCATAGGAGGGCCATTGAGTGAGTTTAGTCTCATCAATACTGTACTTGTGGAAAATGTAATTAATTAAATTTGAAATTTATTGAGAATGAAATAAATTTTTATCTCTGTATATGTACTAATTTTATAAGGCTTAGGAAGATTATAGCAATGCATTACAATAAAATTATAGCATAGAGATTCAGCAATCATGCCAGTTCAGGAGTTTCTTTGGAAGCCTAGTCATGAAGTTATTGAGTCAAAAGACCACACAAAGCCACAGGTAGAATTTATACTGGAATTAGGGGTAACGTGAAAGGGCTATTCAAAGAGAGAAATAAAATGATGACCCAAAATAGAAATTCATGGGAAAAATTAGTAAATAACTGTCATTTTTTATTTCTTTAACAAAAATTCATTTAAAAATTGTTGTCTTTTAGTTCATGAAGGAATAGACGCCAGGGGCTAGGTATACCCTATATCTAATCTCTACTTTAATACTCCAATGTAGGTTTAAACAGTTAAGAAGATTTTCTGATTCTCTTCCTTCATCTGGTGGTAGAAACAGTAATAAATATCTTATAGGCTCATTGTTCAGATGTAGTGATTTTACTCTTCTGTAAAAACCTTTAGTTCATTTTTAGTAAAATCTCTAACTATGATAGATGCAATAAACTCCACTGCAGCTATTTTTTCTAATATTAATATTCTCCATCTTTTTGGTATCTGTGAATATATACACAATATATATTTATATATGTTGCATACATGAATATAATATGACAAGTAATAATAGATACTATGTAATTAACACTGTATTTAGACCAAAACAAGTATGAGGAAAAAGAAGTCAGGACTTTGGACCTGTCACAGATTTGATGGGGTAGTTCTTTTTGTCAGCCCTAGTCAAACTTTATTGGACAGAAAAGGTTCTGTGTACACTAAGGAATTCATAGAAAAGAATCGGAAGTTATCCTTGGGATGCGTAATTTGGTTATCTATAAGGTCCTCATGTAATTCACATCCATACTGTTATATATATATATATATATATATATATATATATATGTGTGTGTGTGTGTGTGTGTGTGTGTGTGTGTGTGTGTGTGTGTATACATATGTATAGTATATACACACAAATGTGTATATATCTTCTCCATACACATACACACATTGTATAATGTATATATATATAGAAAAAGTAAAGAACATTTTTATTGCTTAATGTGACAGCCTCATCATCAAAATACTATTCCTCAGAAAACCATCTCTAAATAAGGGACAAGCACCATCATTTTAAGCGACCTTTTTGCCATATTTTCTTAGTGACTCGTGAAAGCTAATGTGCAGAGCTGGTGATAAGGAGCTGCTCTGTAGCGGGCAGTAACTGCTACCTAAAAGCAAACTGAACTGGCATAAATAATTGTGCTGTAGAAAGCCTTTCTGTTGCACCTTGCCGATCACTGACAATTTACATATCTTAGGAAAACCTTTGTTGGCTTCTGTCATTTCCTCACTATTATGTGCCTTTCTGGATAATTACCAGTTAATGTGAAAAAGCAGATGGAAAAAACCTTGAAATTTCTGATAGAGAATCCTCAAACCTCTCCTCTTATCTGTGCATAGCAGCTTCCTGATTTCAAAAGAAGTTTCAAAACCTTTGTTAAAAATGTCCCTGATTCCCAGTTTGAATGAACCAAATGACATTCAGCTAAAATTATTCTCTTTTTTCCACAATTAAATTCCATTATCATGAACTGTCAAAGTAAAATGGAAGGCCTCTTAACTAATGTGTCAGTTGTTTGCGTGGTATATTTTGTGGCACCAACTATATAAAGCTGTGTAAAGTGTTTATGAGGTGGAGGGAAACAACCACAATTTTTCAAAAATGTGTGTGTGAATAATATAGTCTCTTTCTCCCTGTTACCATCCCTCTTCCAAAACAGTTTTCTTTTACAGAGAAACTAATTGACCATTTCACAAAATTTGTAGGTGGCTCGCACATTTTATCTCTTTATCTTCAAAATAACTTGTCTGTCCTGACTGCATGATCATTTGTGTTAGACATTAAGAAAATTCACGTGTCACTCCTCTTATTAATTAAGATGTGATTGCAGCTAAATTAATGGATGTTATTACAAGATTGTATTCAAATTTCTATCATAAACTGCAGCATGTCAGACTTGTTTATATCTAACGGTAAGAGATAAATAGGTTACCACAGTAACAGTCTTGAAATGCCCTTTTGCAATTACCTTCAGTAAGCTTGTCTCACCTCACCTATTACCACATCTTCAGCATGTAGAGTATTTACAAGTTTTAAAGGGACCAACCCCCCCCCCCGTCCATTCTTGAATTTCTAGAAAGGAAATTTTTATTGTTAATTCTAGAGTGAGCTTGTGAATTTTCCATCAGTGAAACATTGATTTTATGGAGCACTCAGAGGCAATTCCAGTCTTACTCCAGCTTTTGTTGTAGCTACTTTTGAACTTATAATTCTGCTCCGAATTAAACAGGGAATCTCATAGATATGTTTCATCCAAGTATTTCATATGCCAGATTTTGTCGCTTATATATAAGTGGATTCCACAAATGGGGGATGCCATTGGAAGACTGGATAACTGATGAAGTATAGGTTTATTTGCATGATTATGATAACTGGAGAATGTCATATTATGGTACTAACAGAGTTCGGTGTCTAGGGGGGCTCAACACAATTCATATATGGTGCTTGCTTCTGTATCCTCACATGGAAGAAGAAACAATTAGAATAAGGGTCCTCAAATCTTGATATGGGACAATAATCCCATACATGAAGGTAGAGTATTTGTTACTTAATCGTATCACAGAGTGCTCATGTCTTAATAACAATACTTTTAAAGGTTAAGTTTCAGTATACATTTTGAAGAACATTTTATTCGAGCAATTAATTTAGTGTGCTCATGAAGCATTAATATGGAAGTCAGAGAACAGCGTGCAGAACTTGGTTTTTACCTTCCACAGTGTGGGTTCTGGGGATCAAACTCAGGATATCAGGCTTAGTAATTGATCACAGGTTTTTTTGAAACATAAACATTAAACACTAACAATTTTTTTATTTGATTCTTACAACAATTCTAAGTAGATGATACAATTATTTTGTATATCTTACACATGACAAAACTGTGTTCAGAGAAATGGAATAATAGCGCAAAGGTAAAAAATGCAAAATTGTGGAAATAAGGCCCAATATATAATGCAACTCCTGTACCTAAGGCGTCAGGATCATTTTGTAAATATGGGCAAAAAAAATTTGCAAACTCCAGAGAACAGGAAATTTACCATGAGACTGTGTGTCCTTGGAATATCTGAAGCTACACTCATAAAGACTCAACAACATGACTGCCTAAACATGAGCTGAGCAAGGATGACACTAATATACATGCTAATGTGGATGGGGAAAAGCCCATGAGGACTCAACCCTACACACATAACTGCAGGCAACTAAGGAATGCTCAGAGGAGAGAAATAGTCTTCTCCATGGAAGAGTACGCCAGTTGGTTATCCAATATTAAACGGTGAGTCAGTCCTGAAAACATATATTTTTATATGTTATGTGTATTTTTCTGTGCTTTAACCTTTACAAGAAAAGTAGCTTGAACTCACTTCATCTTTAGTTGAGATATATACATATATTCAACTCTATTATATCCAAGAGATGTTTTCTTCAGCAGTGAAATTGCCTGAATTATGAATTATAAAAAAATTAATTACATCCTTGAATTAAAATTGCTGGAATATTGGTTTTAATACTCTAAGTCTTGGGAATATTATTCTTTGGTACAATACCTTTGGAAACTAAACTCAAAGATAAAATTCCAAAAAGCCATTTTAAATTATGCTATTGCTTCTGGCTGGATTAATGCTGGCTCAAGGTCCTGTCAAAATTACATAATGTATTTAATGTTAACTCTATTTTACAATTCTATTTAAAATATTTTTAAGAACTCAAAAACTAAACATCAAGGAAAACCCCTTAAAAAACTCAGCATGGAACTCAAAAGATGATAAATGAATGACTAAAAAATGTTTAAGTTCAACATTCTTAGTCATAAGGAAAATTCAAATTAAAACTATTTTCAGATTTCATTTTACACTTGTCAAAACGCCTGAGATAAAACCAGCAAATAATGACATATGCTGGCATGGATATGACAAAAGTAGAAAACTTATTCACTGCTGATAGGAGTTTAAACTGGTTTAGATACTGTGGAAATAAGTATGGAGGTCCCTCAAAGTCTGGATATAGCTCTTTGACATGATCTAGATATACAACTTTGAACAGAGGCCCAAAGGACTCTTTATCCATCTTTAGAAATACCTGCTCATCTGTATTTATTGCTGCTGTATTCCCAAAAGGAAAGAAATGGAAACACCCTAAATGCCCAATAAATGGACAATGAAAATGTGGTATATTTATAAAATGGAATATCATCCAGTTGTTAAGAAAAATGAAAATTTCAGGCTAGTGGATGAGACTAGAAACAATCACTGAGTAGAAAACATAGACCAGAAAGAAAAACATCACATGCTTTCTTTCATTTGTGGATATTAGCTTTGAAAATATGTGTGCTCCATTTGGAATAATCATAGAATTCAGGAAACTATCACGGGTCTTTGGGAAAGGGTGAAGGGAAGGGAGGAAGAAATCAGTGATACAAAGGATTAAAGGAGAGAGACATCTCTTTTTTAAAGATTTTATTTATTAAGTATACAGTGTTCTGCCAGAAGAGGCACCAGAACCCATTATAGATGGTTGTGAACCACCATGTGCTTGCTGGGAATTGAACTCAGGACCTCTGGAAGAGCAGCCAGTGCTCTTAACCTCTGAGCCATCTCTCCAGCCCCGAGAGAGACATCTCGAACTGTGAGGCATATGGGGGAAGATGTGAAAAACTAGTCTAATGGAAACTTCCAAGTATCTATGAAGGTGTAGTGAAAACTCGTAATAATAGAGGATATGGAGTCTGAACTGGCTATCTTTTTGGCAATGCAAGGCTTCTGGTGATTGTTACATTTGGTTGTGTCGTTGACTGAGAGGTCCCATGGAGATCACTCAACAAACCAGTCTTATGCTACGACAGAGAGTTGCTCACTGAAACCTGACAATGGGAGTCCCATTACTGAGGACAACATCTACACAACTCACTGAACATAGAGAGGTTGAGCTGGTGCCTTCACCCTATGTTCTAGTCTCTTTGGTGTGGTGAAGGTATTCTGTTGACTATAGAAAGAGAAACCTGTGCACCAACACAGTTACAAAGCCCTCCGCCTACAATCTGTGACATGAGGGCCTGCTTGTTGGGGTTTCTGTCCTGCCCAGTAGCCCACAGCCAGCAAGTCTCAAAGAAAATCACACAGAGATCTCCATAAGTTATAAAACTGATTGGCCCATTAGCTCAGGCTACTTATTAGCTCTTCTATCTTATATTAACCCACTGTTCTGATCTATGTTAGCCCCATGGCTCAGTACCTTTCTCAGCTGGGCAGATTACATCCTGCTTCTTTCGTAGTTTGCACAGGAGTGAGAGGAATGGGCTTTCTCCTTTCTAGCATTCTCCTGTTCTCATCACCCCACCTCTACTTCCTGTCTGGTTGACCCGCCTATACTTCCTGCCTGGCCAATCAGCATTTTATTAAAATACATGATTGACAGAATATAGGTAATTCTCCCGCCCCACTTCCCCCTGCCTTTTTTTTTTAAACAAAGGAAAATATCCATAGTCCATTTTTTGGGAATGTGGGCATAGTATTTCAGGCTACTTCTGGCTGGTTGGGGGTGCTGATAATCTTATGGACACCTAAAGAAAATTTAGAGTTATGATCAAATCTTGACTGGAGTATCCTGTGAGTCTTGATCATCTCAGGCAGCGGTCTTGTCTACAGAGTTATTCCAGGACAAAGATATACAGAGAACCTGTCTCAAAAAGTGAAAGTAAAAATGAAAGAAATAGAGGTTAAAATAAAGGCACATAAAGATGGAAAATACACAGAGAATCTTGATACTGTATGCTATTATGCTCTCTTTGAATTGTTTGAACGCTGAGGAAGGAGCAACAGCTGCAAAAAGATATTTGCTTAGCTGAAATGGTGCACATCTTTTACAACATTCTGGTCAGACCTCCACAAAATACTCAGAGACTGTTTGTAATCTTACCAGACATTAATCCTGAAATTTAACCATCATTTTACTTTCCCAGGATCCCCAGAAATAACGTTGACCTCATGCCATCTGGAAGTAATTCTAGAGGATGATGCCCCTTCTCCCACTAAAGTTTGTCCTTGGGTTTAGGGACATCATTTAGGGGTTGATTATAATTAGTATATGGTTGAGGGTTGGGGGAGGAATTTTATAAGCTCAGGAATCTTTTTCAAAAAAAAAGAGGGATAATTGGATGATGGAATAATAGATGGGTACTTGTGAGTTATTGTTTTTAGACAATTATATTGGTATAGATTCTTGTATATTGATACAAAGTTAACTTATATTGACTATTGTATGCATGCATGCTTCTACCTCTGTTTAAAACATTTTTATATATTAATATATATTGTATTGATATATGTATATTTACCATATTACAGTGTACATTTCTACCTCTGATTAAGATACTTATATATTGTTTATGTATTGATATATATTTATCATATTGCAATGTGTACTTGTACATTGTTTACATTCAGAGGTCATTGTCCTCATTTATTGCACAGTTGTTTATTGTCTTAATCTTTAAGTTAGATAGGTATTGAGAATTATATAGATTAATAGTCATCTATGTTTGTCATTTATAATTAGGCTAATCAGGTTCTTTAGATAAATAGAGATTATTTTCAGTATAGGTAGATAATCTTCAACCTCTTCAAAGAACTGTAGAAAATGGCCTTTAATCTAACTCAGAGTTCCATGGTAGTGAGACAAAAATCACCCTGGCCACACCAATCTATTCCTGAGGGAATGTTAAGTACCAAAGATACTTCATCTGGAGCCTTTCTTTTTGGCAGAACTGGCCTTTGGGCAAAGAAATGCCCATACCTCAACTACTGACAGAGATACAGAGTATCTGCAAATGGGTAAAACAGGACTGTCATATCCTGCCAAGACAGGGTAAGATAGTTTTGAAAAGTTTCTTGCCTTTGAAAATGGTATGTCAGTCAAGTTAGGCCTTAGCCAAAGTTGGTTGCTTCAATGTTGCAAACATTACTTTGGGTGATTGCCCAGGTAGCCTGTTGTCTCTGTGATTTGTTGCATGTTTTGGAAGTTGTTTGATTGCACTTCCTAATTATTCAGGTAACATTATTTCCCTCCTTAGATCTTTGATGGGGTTGAAGACTTTATAAATGTAGTTACTTTCCTCTCATGACTTGGCCAAGTTATTTATTATACAAAACTTAAGCTAGTTAGAACAGGATATTTGTTCTTATTGTATATAATTTCGTAGTAGGTTTAGAACTCTCTTACTTAAACAAAAGGGGGAGGTGCTGCAGGAGCTGCTTCTGCTCCTTCAGCCAATATAGTTTAAGATACCAGGACACTTGGGCGTGGTCTCTTTTGCTTTAAAAAAAAAAAGCGGCCAGCCATGTGTGCTCACTCTTCTGGCTCCTAGACTCCTTTCCTGATCACGCAGAGGGCTGTTGTCTGAGACAGTGATCTGGAAGTTTTTCCCCTTTAAATAAATAACCATTCTATTAATCATAATTCAAAACTGGTGTGGGATTGTTTGTGACTTATGCCTTCAACAATCTGTCCTGCCCGCAGGATGTGTTGAGGCAATGGTGTTGAAGAACTTGTGGGAGCAGCAAACCAATCACTGGTCCAGCTTGAGGCCCCTGCCACTAGAGTGAGCCCATGCTCTACACTGCTTGGATGGCCAGGAACTGGATACCTAGGGCAGAACTAAACACAACTAGCAGAACAACAAACAAAGGAATAAACGAAGAAAAAACTAAAATGATTTCTAATGATATTTTCTTGTATCCATAGATCTGTACCTTGTCCATTCATCATCACAGAAGCTTCCTCTGGCAGCAGATAAGAGCAGAATACAGCTACAGCCAGATATGCATAGAGAATATAAATTAGAGGTCTCCATCGAGTTCCTCACCTCAAAGTTTGGTGAACCCTGCCAAAAAGGGGGAGAAAAGACTGTAGGAGTCAGACAGTATGGAAGATGCCAGGAGAACATGTCTTATGGAATCAACTAAGTAGGGGTCATACAAGCTCACACAGACTGAAGCTGCAATTATGGAGTCCCCACAGTCTGCACTAGGTCTTCTGCATATATGCTATGGGTTTTAGTTTGGTGTTTTTGTAGGACTCCTAACAGTGGGAGCAGGCATGTCTCTGATTCTTTTGCTTTCTCTTGTGACTCTTTCCCTCCTATTGGGTTGCCTTGTTTATCTTTCATATGAGTGCTTTTCCTTTGTCTTATTGTACCTTGTTTTGTCATGTTTGTTTGTTGTCTCTTGCTGTCCTGCCCTTTTCTGAAAGGAAATGAAGAGAAAGTTATTCAAGGGAGAGGAGAGGTTGGTGGAGCCAGGAGGTGTAAAAGAAGGGGAAACTGTGTTTAGTATGTATTGTACAAGAGAAGAAAATATTTTCACTAAATAAATGAATAAATAAAATAGAAATAAAGGGATAAAGGTGAATGATAGAACAGATAAATAAATGAGGTGAAAGATGAAAGGTAGGATAGAAGAGGGAATATTGAACAGGATACTAACACTAAAGAAATTTCAAAAGAGTCATATAGAAACCCACTATAGTAAGCTGCTTCTTCTTCTTCTTCTTTTTTTTTTTAATTTTTCGAGACTGGTTTCTCTGTAGTTTCTGGTTTCTGTCCTGGAACTAGCTCTTGTAGACCAGTCTGGCCTTGAACTCACAGAGATCCGCCTGCCTTTGCCTCTCAAGTGCTGGGATTAAAGGCATGCGTCACCACCGCCTGGCTTGTAGAAGCTTCTTAAGATACATACACTTATATAAAATTAACTTAAATGGAATTACCCTATAATTAGAAGATAGTGCCCCTACTAGATACTGTAGGTTAACAAATGAAAATCTCCCTGTCTGGAATAGAATATTCTTTTGGAGTTGTTAGCCACTAAGCTTCCATGGATTCCTACATGTTATCGACTGTGGTCACTGGTCTTGTTTACCCACCTAAAGAAGATCATTTCTCTGCATATGCCACATATTTCAGTCGTAGAATAGAGGAATTAAGCTGGTACTCACTTGGATGCTTCTTATATATGGTTATTACTACTAGGTCTAAAACAAAGAGCTAGCTGAGGTGTCTATTTATCATATCTAAGTAGACCTGGCTATCAGCTTCTCCCAGCATCACTCTGTCCTTTCCTGTACTGGATATGGCTGGCATACACTGTCCCTACCCTAAATTTCCCCAGCCCAGGGGCTGGATTGTGCTTCACCACTGCTTTTCCCTATAAAACCCAGCCATTTTGGTTACCGGAACCTTTGGTCTACCCCATACCTTTCTTGCTTCTTGGTCTCCTCGCTCTCCTATCTCCCCTCTCTGTTCTCTTCATGTGGCCAGGCTCAGGACCATGTTCACTGTGGGCTACCTCAGATGTTTCTGCCTCTGGCTATGATCTCCCTTTTATCTGCAATAAACTATCTGCCCCACCACAATACCTAGAACCAGTCCTGTCCTCTTTTTTAGTTACGTCTTCCATTTATCTGGTTCCAAAACCTTGTGATTAGCATGTGAGTTCCCTTCCAAGGCCTTTATGAACCAAATTTCAGATCTGACTCTCCTAAGGTATCTGTGAATGACTTGTTCCTACTGGCTTCTGCCACAGGCCATATTTGTCTCTGAATTCTAGAGTCTGGTTCCATCTGCTCTACCTCCACACTTGAGGATGCTGGTAGCCAGGGGTACTCTAACCGTTCAACTTTCTGGGACTTTTGGGCATTCTCTATATTAAGACACTTTCCCTCTATTGAAACTCTCCCTTTTCCCAAAAACCCTCCTCAAATCTACCTCTCCAGGTGTTTTAGCCTTTACCTGATCTAACCATTTATCTCTCCATGTCCACTGGGTAAGTGTCTTCACCTCAGAGTACAGTTTTCTGCTTTTATAACAAAAGGCCACACTGGTGTTCCAGGAAGCTCCTCTTACCCTACTGTGCCTCCAGTGACATGAGAAGGGATACCTCCCTATGATTGAGAACTTTTCTTGGACAAGTCTTACATTCTGTTTGGGGATGCCTCGAAATAAAATTCTTGTCACCAGGATATTTTTCCACCTCAGCTCAGTTACTTATTAAGACTTTTCTTGCATATCACCCTAGGAGCTGAAGTCCTTCTAGAAGTCACACCTAAGATGACCATGGCCCTTTCCTGTTTCCTTCCCTTGGGAGATACCTGTTCCATCTCTCTTTGTGCCTTCCTGGGCAAATACATTGGGAGTTTCTGCTCTTCCTCCTTGGAGTGGCCTTCTCTGTCTCTCCTTTATGCCCTTCTGCAGCTAGAATACTCTTTGACCCTGTTCTCTGTCTTAGTTCCCCCCTAAAAGTCCCACAGCTCTCTAACTCTGTCTAAGCCAAAAGCCTCTTCCCAGGATGAAAAGCCAAGTTCCCTTTTAAGGCTCCATTCATCTTGTTTCTTATGTAATGTACTATTTAATTCTAATTCTGTCAAAAAGCTAACCATGGCTTCAGAGATCTTGAGATCTTTTCTCCCAGTAGAGCTTTTTTTGGTGAAGGATATGTTTATGTTCACTCGGTTTTTGAATCAACTTACCCTTGAATCGTTGTCTTTATTTAACAAAATCCTACAATATACTTGGTACTGGGCTACGTATAGTTATTAAAGGGTTTTACTTGTTACTTAATACAATACTATCCCTACTTCTAGGTAAAAAAAATAAATGTGAAGGAACTTGCTAGTTATCACTAAAATTTTTCTGAGATTGGCCTTAAAGACAGCCCTATCTGCTCTCAAACATCATGGAACAATGAGGTCTGTGAGCTAAGCAATAAAATAATCAACTAGGTTGAAATGACCAATTTGGCAAACATTTAATGACTGCTATGAACAATATATGCCAGGAGCAAACACCTGTATTTTGGTTATAGTCATCTTAGTCACAAATTAATTAAGCTATTCAGAATCCTCTGTAGGGCAAGTTCCAGGCCACGGATGACCCTTACCTCCCTGTGAGTTAAGATCTCCTGCAAACCAGTGGATCTCAGGTACCAGAAGTAATTAGCATTTCCTTTGTTAGTAAATATTTACAGACCCTCAGCATCTCCTTATCTCTTTCTATCAGCTGGGGGGATACCGCCAGCCCTGACATTCTAGCATCCACCCCTCCCTCCTGCCTTTTTGCTATATAATGCTCCTGATAAAAAATAAAATTGGCAGTTTGATCAGAATACAGACTTGCTGTCCATTTCTTGTGTCTCTTGTCCCTTTCATTCCTTTTCCCTCCAGGGTTCAGGATCTCCATTCGTTTCCCGCTGATAGGGACAAATATACTCTGCTTGCGTAAATGAAATATATTGAGATTTGAATAAAAGGACAGGTTGTTATGGAAAGTTTTGAAATTCTTTGATTCATCCATATGTGGATTAAAGAGGATTTTGTAAACTGGCTTAAGAATCCAAGTTACATATCAGCTATTTTGAAAGTATCTCAGGGATCTTTTATTTTTGGTCATAGCTCCCAAAATGGCACCACGAAAAATGAGCTGGGACCTCCCCCATAAATCAATAATTAGAAAAATGCTGTACTGGCTTGCCTACAGCCTGATGTAGGCAAAATGAAGGCAAAATGCATCTTATGGATGTATTTTCTTACTTGATGTTAATATAAGCTTTAAGGAACACAAATAAATTGAAGTGATTATTTGTATCTTATTGAACCCTATTAGCAATCAACAGCAAGAGCAACAACAGAAACTGCAAAGGTACTTGGAGAGTGTGACGATGGGTTTTAATGTGAATTTGTCATGAATTAGGATCATTAGAATACAGAACTGGAACTGCAGTTTGTCTTGATGGCCTTAATTGTCAGTGGGAAGATCCACTCTGGATGTGAACTTCAACTTCTGATAAAAGTCCAAAAAAAAGGGGGCATGGCAGAAAGAAGATTTATTTATCCCTTGTTTTCTTGACCTTCCCTAATGCCATATAGTAAATTTACCCGTCTGCTGCTGCTAATTCCTTTGCTGATACAAAACCAGCATTTTGAGGCTTAAGTCATTGATGGAGGACCATTGGTTCTTGAGGAACCCTTTAATTTTCCATAGCAGATTGGGAATGCTGAGGCAACTAGCTCTGTGAATTGAGCAACTACCAGATTCCTGGCATCTCTGTATGAGACAGGCATTGTGGACTCCTCCAATTGCTGAGCTTCCCAGCCTCAAGGATGGAGCAACTGCTTGGTTCTCAGTCAGTTAGGTATGAGATAGTTACTATTACTGATTAGGCCACTCCCTTCTCTACACACAAAGGCAGTGCCACTATGTCCCAGAAAGACAGTTTGGGCTCAGTTCAGGCTGAATTCTGACAAGATGAATAGAAGGATTGCTGATAGAGAGATAAAAGCCTACACTCAGTATTCCTCAATTTCTGTCTGGCCTAGTTGTCTCCCATTACATCAGACAAATGGGGAATCTGGTTCCCTACTAACATTTATCTGTAATGCATATCAAAGCCACCAGGCTCTTCTAGATGACCTGCTACCTCCTCCACACTACTGCAGCTGTTACATTTTACCACCTCCATCCTTTATGCTCCTTTCTGCTCCCAGGAGATAGGAAAGTCAGTCACCAGTTTGCTGTCCTCTCTGCCTCCTAAGAGGAAGCCATGGCAGATTTGCACTTCCCCCAAACATCTCTATTTTCTATCACTGGAGAAAAAGCCACATGGCAGTTCATACTTACAATAAACCTTCCTTACTACCCATGGATGGTCTAGTCTGTGGTTTCACTCTGCCCTCACTTACATTACTATTTCAGTGTAAGCAGATTTAATAGTTTTTTTCATTTATACACACACACACACACACACACACACACACTTGTGAAAGTGCAAGACAATGCAGAAATGCCTCCACTTAGTAATCATATAAAGCATATATAACAAATATTTCATATGTACATAAATGACATTATTGACTTATTTGGGGCTATAGTTTTAACATTACCATGTTTTGTAATTATGTTTGTGACTTCACACTGTTAATAGGATGATGAGAGACTGAAAGCATCTTCACTCCAATACTTACATAAATATAGCATATTTTCATGGGGATTTAAATTTCAGATTGGTAAATTCCTACAGCACAGAAAAGTATCATGCATACCAACGTCATATATTTGGTAGATTTAGTAGTGTTATATGAATATCCATTAGTAAAACTATATATTTTGACACTAGTATATTTATCATTTTTTCTAGACTTTCACTTTACAGTTCACTACTTGAAGCAAAGCTATGTTTACTTAAGCAATGAAAACCATCAATCACATTTAAACTTTAAAATGTCCATTTGTCAAGTTAAGATTGCATAGTGCCTTGATAATTGAAAAGGAGGGACAGCCATTCAGAGGTTTGCCTTGGGGGCAGTGGAATTGATTTTGCATACTAGAGGTCACCTTCCACATTGTCTTAGAGTCAGACTGTGTGACCACCAGGAATTGAGCTGAGGGTCTAAAAGAGAGTTTGGCTATAATTCATTGTCGTGGAGAACCTTAGAATGGAAGTAACTGTTAGCAAATGACAACTGACAGCTCTGAAGATTGAATCAAGGAAAATCTGAAGGGGGCAGTATAAAAGCAAAGTGGACTCCGATTCAATCTGTACTGGTTCTAGCTAGTCTGATTTCTGCCAGTGATTGTTTGTATTGACTTGGATACATACCTCCTCTTCTTTCTGCATAGTTTGTTTATTTATTTGTGAAAGGTGAATCTTGAAATAAATTATTTCAATCTCTACAAATAGAAATATCATAAAAGTACTGTCAATTTCTCAGATGCAATATTAATAGTAATACTGTATTGTATACAACACAACTTCCTGAAAGCATCAGAAAGGAACCTGGAGAGGAGAAATGCTCTTGATTGACTTCCTGAAAGGCTGAGAAAAATTGGTAAACAGAAAACTGTCAGGGAATCTTTTAACGCTATGTGATGTTGGCTTATCAAATTTTATACTGTAAATTAGGAAAATAGTAACAATATATTTTTGTTTTTATATATTTTAATTGAAAAAGAATTATATCACTTTCCCCCTTCCCTTTTCTTCCTGAACTCTCCTATGTCTGCACCTCCTGAATCTGACAGCCTCTTTATCTTTGTGTATGTGTGTGTGTATATGTACATTTGCGTGTGTCTAAAACATTCTGAGTCCAATTTTGTTGTTTGTTTCTATATGATATCTAGGCTGGTCACCCTATATTGGACAACCAATAAGGGATCTCACACCTATGAGAGATGAATTCTCCTTTTAGCAGTCATTAGTTGCCTATAATTCTTTGTCTAGGGATGAGCTCTAGGAAAATTTTCCCATTCACTTTAGAATGTCAATTGTTATTGTTCTTGTCTTGTTTATGAAGCCACTTTTAGATAAGACTGTTATGCAGCAGAGTTCCTATTATTCAGGCTTCTACAATCTTTCTATATCCTCTTTTGTGATTCTCCCTTAGGTATAGGTGTAAGAGTTGTGATGTAGAAATATCCAGAGGGGCTGGGATCTCCAAGATCCATTGATCTCTGCATTGTGTCTAGTTATGGTTTTCTTTTACAGTCTTTGTTTTCTGGAGCAAGAAGTTTATTTGATGAGTGGATGTAGCTACACTTATCTGTGGGTATAAGCATAAGATTTAGAGTGTAATATGAAGTTATGCTTCTCAGTATTCATTGCTGCCTTACTCACAATAGCCAGGAAAAAGACGCAACCTAAGTATCTTGCAACAGATGAGTGGGTGATGAAAATATGGCACATATACACAGTGGAATACTATTTGTTTGTAAAGAAAAAGGGAATCATGAAAAAATTTTAAAATATTATATTAAGTGATGTAAACCATACCCAGAAAGAAAAATGCTTGTTGTCTCTTATGTCAGTTCCTAATTTCAAATCCTCAGCTGTGAGTATATAACGTGAAAGCCAAAGCTACATTTAAAATTTTTTTCCGTTTATTTATTTATTAAAGATTTCTGTCTCTTCCCCGCCACCTCCTCCCATTTCCCTCCCCCTCCCCCAATCAAGTTCCCCTTCCTTGTCAGCCCTTAATCGCTATGCTTTAAAGATCCATGAAACAAAATGCCTCTGATATGCAGGCCCCTTACCCAAATGTTGGAGGCTGTTGTTTATGGGATATAATAAGCCACACATTTTTGCTCCTCTCAACAAGTTTGTTTGATTGATCTGTACCAGGTGTGTTTGCTCAAATGCAGGTGGGAGGTTCAGAAGTGGTTGGGAGATTCACATTAAGGAAATATGTCAGAATGCACTCTTGCCTGATGTGATATTCCCCTCTGTATGCTATGAATATGTTTTATTACCATTGCTTAATAAAAAAGCTTTTTCAGCCAATAGCAGGGCAGAATATAGCTAGGTAGGAAGATTAAACTGAATGCAGGGAGAAAAAAGGCAGTCAGGCAGATGCCATGAAACTGCTGAAGGAGAAAGATGCTGGGACCTAACCGGTAAGCCACAGACACATGGAAAAACATAGATTATAGAAATGGGTTAATTTAAGATGTAATGGCTAGTTAGAAATATGATTAAGCCGTAAGCCAAACTGTTGAAATTAATATAGTTTTGTGCAATTATTTGGGTATGGAAGGCCAGGAAACAAAAGAGCAGTCTCCATCTGCAAATGGTACCCAAACTTTTGGCAAGAATATCCACATAAAGCCTAAGAACGCTTAAAAAAAGGGCGTCTAGACTGAAAAAAAAAACAGGAGTCAATTGGAGCTTCTTGGTAGTTACATTTTTTCAGATAGCCTCTGTTTTCTGGCTGCAAGCAGAGGCACAGCTTCTTTAAGAGATGGAATTCTGGTTCATACTTCTTGGTGAAACAAATGGCTCTGGAGCTTTCAGGAGATCCTGCTATAGAGCACTTAAACAGAGTTTGTGAATAGAATGCTACTAGTTGCTTACTGGCAACATAGACCCTCTGCATTCCTGGAGTTAGAGGTGGTGAGCATGGATCACAGAGCTGGTGATGACCGTACCTCCATCAAGTTGGGTGGGGCTGAGCTAAGAGGCAAAGTTGCAGCATTGGTTCTAGCCATGACTGTTCAGCATTTAAAAAAAAAGAAAAAAAAACTCTCCTGAACAGAAAATAATTACAGATACACAATAAGACATATTCAGATGGAAAAGACTTCTAGATAGGGCACAGTGTTGGATAAATGTACATGGGCTTAGGAGAGAGAGAAGAAATACTACAGACAGTCATAGATTAAATGAGTAAAGATAAAATAAATATTAAAAAATAAAAGAGTTAAAAAAGCTACATAAAGTTAGAAAATATGCAGAGTCTGGATTATGTGTACTATTGTTTTCTTTTAATTTTTTGACAATTAATGAGCTAACTGCAGAGGAAATTTGATTGTACGGACTGCTAAGCCAAATCAACATATATTTTAAAGGTACCTTGAGTTCAAAATTTGCTTCTAAGGATGTGTTACTTTGAAAGAAAGGATTTTTGTTTCCACAAAGGATGGGAACCTGTGGATTCCTTCCAGGCTGATGTGGTTTGAACCCTAAAAGTACTTTGCCCAACAAATAGCAGGAAGCAGTTTGGAGAAAACAACATGCGAATTCCCAAAATGATTGTTTATAAATGTTTGCTTTCATTTAAAGGGGGTTGATATTGAGTGGTTAATGGTAATAGCAAATACGTTCTTTAAAAGGGGGAAGATATGATATAGATATGAATACTTTATATTGGTATGGACTTTGGTTTATTGATACAAATTTAAGGTCAATTTTGTTATATGTATATTTCTACACTTGTTTAAGATATTATGCTTATACAGCTCATTTAAAATGTAATGTACAATTTAAAATTACAAACTAATAGTCATTTATAATAGTCAAATTTGTAGTCATATGATTATTCAGGTCTGGATGGCCTGGAAATAAAAGAGCAGTTTCCATCTACACTTTCCCTTGATAAGATATAGGTCGTATGTACATCAGGATGTACGCTTTCCTCTGATAGGACCTGATGGGACTTACTTTAACCACTGGAAAACATGATTCAGAGCTATCTTCTGGAAACCCAGAAATGGACCTGGCCAGATTCCTGGTCAGTATTTAATTAAAGCTTGATTCTAATTTGACTTTAAATTATGGTAGTTGTCTTTTTCTTGAACATTAACATTTTCTGGAGGCCTCCAGCAAGATATAGACCATATACGCAAATTCTAAAGATGAACCTTTAGTCTGGAACTTTATAGCTGAGAGACCACTGCAGGAGGTACATACCTTGAGATTTTCTAAGGCTCCGAGGCTGCCTCCAGTTTCCAGATTATCCTAATGAACTGCCATGCTGAGAAAAACAGCAAGCATCTACAGAGGCTTCCTGTTTTGTACATTCTCTATCTGGGGCATGGAGGGTGTTTGATGGGATCGCAGCACATACAGTGAGTCCTTGCCCATCTGTCTGGTTCTGGTTTCGGTTGGAAAGTGTAGTTTGTTTCCTGAGGAAAGTTTTGTTTGTCTTTTTGGAAAACTTTGTCTATTTCTTGAAAGAGTTGTGTCTCCATGTTTGATTGGAAAATATTTTCTGTCTGTAATTTCTGGTGTGTCTGTGAATTTTGTTGCAAGCATGGAGCTGAAACAGAAATGGGGCAGATATTTTTGCTGTCTTTGCTGCCACCAGTCACCACTTCTGTCATGGCTGGTTTTATGGCCGCTGTATTCAGGTTAACAGGAATTCAGATGTCTTTTGGTGTGGATAGCTTTAATATTGTTGTATGTTCTATTTTATTGGGAAGCTGGCTCTAGAGTTGGGTTATGACTTTCTCTTATCTAGACCCAGACATGCTTATTTGAAAGTTTCCTTTATATCCTATGTCAGTCTGAGCCATCTAACAGAGTGACAGGAAGAGAACAAAGCAAAACAGTCAAAAAATTAGAATTAGTTTTTATGAACTTTCTGTATCTGAAGATTTGTAAATTTATTGGGTATTGTTATAAAAATCTATGAAAAAAAGTTAACCCAAAACTAGTAATACTGGGACTTGATAGTTAAAACCTGTGCATAGGTACTCTTAAAGGAACCATGTGGCGTGATTCCATTTGGGGATATAAGCAACACATGGCTTGCTGCCATCTTTAGGCAGCCACATAACTTGGAGCCATCGTTGTTACAATTGGAGAAGATGGATGTTATGTGACTTCACTACCATCTTGATTAAAGGTGACCACATGGAGTATTCCTACCAAGCAGGAAACAATAAGTCTCCAAGGTATTTGGGATTAGAATATATTATTTTATGATAATTCCTGGCCTGGTAAGAAAGCAAGGTTTATGAATGATAGGATTTAAAAATGATGTTTTTTGAATAAAATATTAAAGCTGTATCTCAATGTTTTCACTTGCAAGAATGTACTTTGTACATGTGTTGGCAGCCAAATTTTGTAACATAAGAGTCACCCAGCTGTTACTGGCTTTAACACCATGAAGGGTTCATGAGGAACAGCTTTTGGGCAGCCACATAATTATCTCTTTCCTTAACCTATTTTTTTTATAAACTGAGTCACATAAGAAACTGTTAAATTCTGTAATGGTGTATTCTAAAAGGATCAGGAAAGTTCCCAGTCTCTCTGTGGACTGCTTTTAAGTTAATAGTTTTATTTTGATACTAAAAGGAGATTCAAATGAGAAATTGTAATTTTAAGACTAAAACGTAACAGATAAAGCTATAAAGTCATTTTCCCAAGGTTAGGCATTTAGACAAAAGCCCCCATTTCCTCCGAGAATTGGATAAAGTTCCTGCTTGATACAAAGGGAGCCCTTCTCCTTATCTCTGGCTAAAGGAACGTGTGGCCATCCGTTAACTGTGACTGTGATACCTATTAACTTGTCAAGGGCAATGCTAGCCTCTTGGCTCCCGCAGTCCCTGTTCACAAGCTCTACCCCAGCAAATACTAGTCTTATGAAAGCTATTAAGTTATTGTAAATTGTTAATGCTAATTAAGAAATAAAAGTTAATTATTAGTTATAAGAAGTTAAGGCCTACTAGTGTCCCCCCCCCAAAAAAAACTAAAGAAGCCAACCTGGGATCCGCCTGGTGCTGTCAAAAGTCCTGACTATGCCTAGCCAATAAGGAGTGATCAAGCAGTGTTTCTAGAGTGCCTAGCAACAGGTGCTGTCAGAGGTTCTGATTGTGCCTAACCAATGAGAGACGAGCATGAGAGGTCAACTGTCAATGGATCAGAACACCTGTGTGCAGGGCGAGTATATATGTTTTTCCCTACTGTTCAATAAATGAGACTGTTGTAAGCCTTCTACCTGACTCCCAGTGTCTGAGACATTGACTGCACCTTCTCACCCCCTCCCCTGAGGAAGCCATTAGGGCAATATCTGACAATATCTGACACCTGGAACAGGGACTTCTAAAGGGTTTTGATCTCGCCTGGTCAGAGTCCCTTTTCCCCCCATTGTTGCTGTAATTTTTTGTGTTTTGGTCAGAACAGGTTCTAGTTATCTTCCTCTCCTCATTCGCGGTGCTGCACAGCACCCTCAAGACGGCATATTTTCAGTGAAGATGCCCCTCGGTCCTTTGGCGGGTAAGCCCATCCTTTCCTTCTTTTGTGTGTTGTCTGTCATGCCTATCTGCCCGTTCGGCTAGGAAGGCTCATTTTTTTTGTTTTGGTTTGCCTGGTATCTCCATATAAAGACTGAATCCCCAGGAGGCAGAACCAAACTTGGCTCCTGAATGCCATCTGTGGACATACAACTGTTGCCCAAGAACCACAGAAGTTCCCCAGTAATCGCTAGAAATAAAGGTTTAATACAATTTTCTACCCCTCTTAACTGTTGATCACCATCTCTCCCTCTTTGAGGGGTGCTGACAGGTGGGGCGGAGCGACCTGTCATCTTTGGGAGTGCCAAATTTACCTCAGCAGGGAGAACTGAGCTGTCTGGCAGCATGGGAGATGAGGGCCCAGAGGCTGGTGCTGGCCAGGTCTGAAGTGTGTGGAGCTGTGACTTGTGTGAGCTTCCTTTTTGACTGAAGTCAAAGGGTGCTTGTTGTCTGAACCTTGGGTGTAGGTGACACTCTGAGGCATGGCCTTGGAGGTAATAGTCTCCCAAGCCTAGTGTGTAACTTCAGGTGCCTAGCTCCCCTCATGTGAGCAGCATGGGCATCCACTCCAGTTCAGGACACAGTACACAAGCTGCAGTGAAGGCTCTGGGCCCCTCTCTGACCTCACCTAGTCTGTTTGCCTGATATCTGAGCCGCCTGCTTCTTCCAGTGCTTCTGTCCTTCATCATGGTCCTGATAGGTCTGTGGCTCTGTACAAATGTCCCCATAGACTTTGGAGTAGTGTATGAAGGGCAGGTGGGGCCCCCCTTGGCCTTCAGCAGCCTATCCAGGGATGGTAGCACATTGCTGGTAAAGCTGGGGTCCCAGGGACCGAGGCCTTGGTCACCCAGGGTGTCTGAGCACACTGGAGCTATCTGGGATGTCTTCTGCTTCTGCGGGCTGCCTGGGACTTCAGTGGGTGGTCTGAACAGTAGGAGCTTGGGCCTGGCCTGCAGAGTGAGGCCACAGCTGTTTGCACAGATGTGTCCTCAGAGCTCCTGGTCCCCTTTGACTTTTGGAAGTTGGTGGGTAAATGCAGTAGTGGCCACCACGTCATGCCGCTGCTGTCATGGTACACCCTCAGCTACCTGGGGCTGATCTTCAGTTTGGTACTGTTGTCACTTTGGCACCGAGGGTCTCAGAAAATTGTTTAAGGCATAAATTAAAGCTGTAAATGTATAAGTAAGTGGTTTAAGGTATGAGAAGATGTGAAATGTTTCAGATTTCTTTTCCCTTCTATGCTATTATTACATTAAGATTTCAAACGTTCAGTTTTAGCATTGATCACGGGAGTTCTGATTAGCTGGCATATCACTGACTACTTACTGTTCAGTCATAAACTCGAGATTTTAGATTTCTTTTGGTTGTATTCTAAGTATAGACTTAAGGTGCTTCTCAATGAGCTAAAAATATCTACCTCTCTGGACAGAGGAAAAATGTTCTTGCTTTTAAACTAACTATATATCTTTTGCTAGGACTCAAAGGTGTGAGTCAACTCCAACTGTTTCACGACTCCTGTTACCTGCTTTTTCTACACTACGGATTTCAGTACAGATTGGTAATGTTATTGTATCTAAAACTTTTATGTCATTTTATAAATTAAAAAAATCATATAAGCTTCAGAGAATCTTGGGAGTCATAAGACTTGGATCTACTTTTCATAGGTCAAAAGGATTCCCGAGAAGTACAGCCTAAGTTTTCCCACCAATCTATTCCTGAGGATGGGATCTCTCTCCTGGTCTTGGAACTCCTCCCCTCCCCCAACTACTAGGACTATGGGCCTGATAGTTCCAAATGTAATATTTTCATTTACGTTCCCAAATTTTAACTTGTGCCCCTAGTCTATATCTCTTTCAGTAGATTTCTACTTGGCTGACACACACATGCTAACATTAGCTACTGACTACGACCAAATGACTTTGAGTCCTAGATTTGCTGAAAGCTCTTGTGGACCAGTCTAGCTAATGTGAATGGTCCTTGTCTTTTCAGCTGGGCCAGTGAAGCAGATGCTTCTGATGAATGTCCCATTACCTGAATTCCCTTCTTGCCATTCCTACTTTCAGGAGGAAGTAGTTGCGTAAAAGAGTATGCTATTCCTTATATCCCAACAGGCTGGAATGTTAGATCAAAATGAAACTCCTTGCCTTAGGGAACAAAATAGCTACCTATAGTGCATATTGGCATACTAAAAAAAGATACCTGTTTTAAGCAAATAGACTCAGATCTATCAAGAGGAAGATTTATTAGCTGGAATGCTTCTATAATATGATAAGGTACTCAACCTGCTCTATGTAACAGAGAGGTTATTATATAGCTTTAAGATAAAATTGTTGTTTCTATATAAACCAATCAGGAATCATTAGAAATAATCTGGCTGCACTCAAAATAACCCTTGAGAAAAGGGGACCTGTGATGAAGTAAATAACTATTCCCCATTCTCATTTCCAGGTTTCTTATAGATACTAACTCAGGTGTCAACCATCACAAGGCCTTTGGCCCTCCTGATTCTTCTAACTGTTGTTTACTCTTGCATCATTGATGCCTTAACTAATTGATAATTACTGTCTGGGTAACATTACGCTGATGGTTATTAGATCCCAATATAAACAGGAACACATCACAGAGGAAAGGATTTGACTCAGAATGCAACTCAAGGGGGAAATGTGAGAGAAAAAGTTAAATTGTAAGTTTTAATAACTATGCCTTAGATATCCATGGAAGAAAAATCCCTGTGATCTGGAAGCATAGATAATTCCTGAAATTATGGGAGGTAATAAGACAAATGTTTTCACTCCCCTAAACAACTTTTGTTGACCTATCTGTATGGGATGTGCTTGATCACATATAGGCAGGGGGGTTCACATGCTGGAAATACATCAGGATGTACTCTTGCCCTTGATTGGATGTAGGCCAGAAGTTTGTCAGGATCTATGCTTCTAAATCTGATTGGACCTGATGGGACATACTTAATCCATTGGAAAACTTGATTCAGGGTCATCTTCTGGAAACCCAGTGATGGGCCTGGACAGAGCCCATCCATCTGGCCTGTTTTTAATTAAAGCTTGCTTCAAATTTAGCTATATATGTATTATATGTACATGCATACTATATAACACATATTATATGATTATAAGTTGTCTAATATATACTCATATACATTATAATCACACATAACATGCAATATATAATATAACATAATATATTCTATATATTACAATCAAATATAATATATGATTATATGTTATAAATCAGATTGTATAATATACATGAATATATATGAACATAAATTTACACATATGTCTACATATATTTTTGTTTTGGTTTATGTGTGTGTGTGTGTGTGTGTGAACATTACATCACTTGGGCTGACAATGCTCCCCAATGAAATCTGAGTACCGATGTTGATAAACTTCTTCGAATTGTTTGGTCAGGACAGTGGATGTGACTCGGAAAACATTATAGGTCTGAAGTTTTGTTCTATTCCCCGGTTGTCTTAGTGAATGAGTTGATTGTGTACTCATGCTGCTCTAAAGAGGTGGAGCTTGTTCTAAAGATCATTAATTTTATTGAGCTTATACTTTATTGGCCATATAGTTTAAGATGCAGAGCCTGCTGTCAATTCCATCAGAATGGGAATTAAAAGCCTAGTCAATGTTGATAGAGTTGTTAGCCAGGGGGATCAAGAGAATAAAGACTGATGTCAATTATCTGATCTTTCTTTCTTTCTTTCCTTTGTTTGTTTCTCTTTCTTTATTCTTTCCTTCCTTCCTTGCCTCCTCCCTCCATCTCTCCTTCCTTCCTTCCTTCCTTCCTTCCTTCCTTCCTTCCTTCCTTCCTTTCTTTCTTTCTTCCTTTCTTTCTTTCTTTCTTTCTTTCTCTTTCTCTCTCCCTCTCTTTATTCTTTCTCTCTCTCATGAAGATTTTTTTCCCAACCCTGACAAGATTTTTTTAAAAATTATTCCTGATCAATTAGCATAGAATCAATAAGTTTTTCCCAAAGCCAGATAGTTTTATTTATCTCATGAGAAGTAAGTTTAAGACACTCCAATTGTGTAGGATCATATATTAAAAGGAATCTCACTATTGTTTTATTACTTTTAGGTCCTAAGCAACCTGTCTACATGGTTTAGAAATATATCAGAAGAGGAATATTTAGTCAAATACTTGGTCCATTGCTAACAAGTGGTCTTGGGGGCTCAGAAATATTGTTCTTATACAGATGAATCAAGCCATCATGCAGAATAGCAGGCATAAGAATAAGGGGATGTCCCTAGGTTAAAATTTGGATATTATACAAGTTTTAGCCCCTTATAAGTATTCTAAAGTTAATTTGGACTACCCCCATCACAACGAGTTTTGTCAGTCAATGGGTTAACAGTCTGGTTAGTTCCTATCCCTATGTGAAGACAGATGCTTAAAAGAAATCCCACACTAGCTCAGAACTGAGTATAATAGAGGATTATTTATTTAGGAGTAAGACTCAAGGATCACAATCGTCTGCTGGAACACGGAACAACAACTGGATCCCGAAGTGGGAAAAGAGGCTGGATATGTACTTTACGTTGGTATATATAGTATAGTATAAGAGGCCATGCCCAAGTAGGCAGGTAACTTAAAGGCTACTGGTGGTAAGAATTCCTACAGAACCTATGTAGTACAGGGGCCAGATATCTAAACTTAACCAGCAATCTTGGATTAATTTTTAGCTGGGAATGGTTAACTGTCCTCATTGTGGCCCTTTCTGTGACTTACAGTTTAATTCTCTAGGTTTTTCCTATTTCTAAAAGCCAGAATATTTTTAAAGTAGTTTTCTTAAGAGCTCCAGTTTTACAGTCCCAACTTTTGTAAGAAAACTCCTTGTTTATGGTGACTGGTCCCTAGCCACAGGACATGCATAGAATTGTAAACTCTATATATTACCTCAAAAGATAAATTCCTATATATTTTCTTTATCCAGTGCTGTTAGATATTTAAAGTAGGCATCAGCAAGTAAAAGTCAGTATAGAATATGGGTTGCTGGTCTGTAGTCACATTTACCATTAATTTCCCTATATCTGTCTTCCTCATTTTCCAGTTCAGGCCTAAGACAGTGGGAGGTTGGACCATGATTCACACCCATAGTTCATACACATAGTTCAAAACATAAGACTTAGAAGGAGACAGAGGGGCAGAGAGTGGAAGGGTCTGAGGATCAATGAAACATTAACTTCAATAGGTCCATAGTCCAGAAGCAGTTCATTTGGTAGCAGTGCCTGTAGGTTCTAATTTTTGACTTTGGGGCTGTAGATCCATGGTGAGTTACCTTCACAACTGTAGGAGTGGAGAGAATTACCCTTTACAGGTTAGTTTCAATAGCTCCTTGGCTATTTGATTGACCCAGGTAGCATCATTGGACTTGAACAAGGGGAAGTGGGTTATAGACTTAGAAGTAAGCTGGGTCTCTCAATGACTAGCCTGTATGGAGAACTGGAGGGCCATCAGTTACATGAGAAAAGAATGGTTACAGAGTTCTGCCAACTGCTGGTCCCTGAATTTTGGAATTAGTTGGGAAGGTCTTCCAAACAATCTCATAAGGGGCTAAATACTTCACTTCATAGGGTACAGTGGACTGAAGCCAAACAAAGGAAGGAGGCTTATCCAATTTTTGCTGGACTCTTCTGAGACTTTTGTTAAAGTTTCCTTTAATATCCAGTTTACTGTTTTTTTTTTTCCTGGTCAGAACTCTGAGGCCTATATGTACAATGAAGTTTTCAATCTATGTCTAAATCTTTAGCTACTAATTGAAATTTTTTTGCTATGAATGTAGGACCATTATTTGACCCCAGTGCTAGGGGAAGGCTAAATCAGGGGACTATGGGGGGATCTTTTTGCTACTATTTGAAAAGTTTCAGCCTGGATGCTAAATATGTGTATTCACCTGGAAAGGCTGTGCATAAAAACCAGTAAGTCTTTTTGTCATCCCCCAGAGGCCAGATCTCTGTGAAGTCAGTTTTTCCAGAGTCCACCAAGGTGTTGATCTATCATTTGGGCCCTTCCTGGATAAGGGCTCTCAAATTTGGATTCACTTGAGCATAAGCCTGACATCTGGCTGAGACATCCTGCACTATGCTGTCCAATCTAAGTGTATATGCTTTGGTCTGAGCAACTCAGAAAGTTTTGTGAACCGATGATGAGTAATCTGGTGAAGGTTAGTTACCAGAGTCCTGCCACTTGCTTTGTAAATCAGTATGGAGACTTCACAGAAAATTGGGAATCAATCTACCTCAAGATCCAAGATTGTTCTATGATACCACCAGAACACTTGCTCAACGATGTTCATAGTAGCATTATTCATAGTAGCGAGAACCTGGAAACAACATAGATGTCCCTCAACTGAAGAATGGATAGAGAAAGTGTGATGCATTTACACAATGGACTATTACTCAGTTGTAAAAAGCAATGGTTTTGTGAAATTTACAGGAAAATTGGTGGAAATAGAAATAAAACATCCTGAGTGAGGTAATCAAGACTCAGAAAGACAAACATGCTATGTTCTTATAAGGATATGTAAAGCAAAGGATAATCAGACTACAATTCACAGCTCCAGAGAAGCTAGGTAACAAGGAAGACCCTAAGAGGAATGAAAGGATCACCCTGAGTAGGGGAAATAGATGGGATCTCCTGGGTAAATTGGGTGTGAGGGTGGATGGTAGAGGGGAGGGTATAGGGGATGAGAATATGAAGGAATGGGATGGTAGAGATGGGGGAGGGATGCAGTAGGAGAGCAATGAAATAAATATCTTGATAGAGGTTATGGGGTTAGGGAGAAACCTGGTGCTAAGGAAATTCCCAGGAATCCACAAAGATGATACCAGACTCATAGTGGAGAGGGTGCCACAAAGTGACCTTCCCCTGAAATCAGATAAGGGAATATCCTAAGTGTCCTCATAGAGCCTTCACCCAGTAACTGATGGAAGCAGATGCAGAGATCCACAGTCAAGTACCAGACTGAGCTCTGGGATTCTATTAGAACAGAGGGAGGATGGATTATATAAGAAACGGAAGATCAAGACCGTGGTGGGGGATCTATATAAACAGTTGAACCAAGCTCATGGGAACTCATGAACTCTAGACCAACAGTTCTAGAGCCTGCATGAAACTGAAATAGGTCCTCTGCATATGGTTACAGTTGTGTAGCTTGGTCTGTTTGAGTGGCCCCTGGGAGTGGGACCAGGATCTAACCCTGCTGCATGAGCTGGCTTTTCGGAGCCCATTCCTATGGTGGGATGCCTTGCTTAGCCTTGATGCAGGGAGGAGGGACTTGGTCCTGCCTCAACTTGGTGTGCCAGGCTATGTTGACTCCCCATAGGATGCCTTACTCATTGGGAAGAATGGATGGGGGATGGGCTGCAGACAGGTGGGGGGAGTGGAAGGAGGGGTAGAAGGGAGAACTGTGGTTAGTATGTAAAATGGATGAAAATTTAAAAAAAGAAATGATTTAACAAGCCTGCTCTCTCTTACTGTCTGCTATTGGGACAGATGGTACCAGTGGGGATGTGTGGAATTTTTAAGAACAGTTTCATGGAAAAGCATAGACAATTGCTGGAGAGACGATTGTTGTTTGTTGAGTCCCTCTCTTTGTGGTCACAACCATATGTTGATTGGCCAGGTTTCTCCCTTGTGTTTTCTACAAAAAGAATTGATAGAATGTTTTTAATAAAATTAAAAAAACCTTGAAGTCTCTAGCCATGCTCTTTTAGCATCAAATGGAGCACACATATTTCATACAATTCCCAATACATTGCCAAAGTAGAGAACATGTACTGAACTGAATAATAAAAGAACCCCCAAACAAATATGTATAAAATTATACTTAGACTGTACCAATTTTCTCCTACTAGTCCTTTTGAAGATCCAACACCTTCTACATGAATCGTTAAACCTAAATCCCTTTGAATTTTATATGGCAGTCACCTAGTAATTCCAGGATTATGTGGCCCTATTTATTTTGAATATGTAGAATAACACATTTATTTTTCAATTTTTATTTTTTTCCTTTTTTTATTTTTATTTTTATTTTATTTTTTTGTGTTTTCTTTTTTTATTGATAAAAGGAGAATAAAGAAAAGAAAGAAAAAAAAACAAATTTCCACCTCCTCCCAGCCTCCCATTTCCCTCCCCCTCCTCCCATTCTTCTCCCCCTCCTCCCACCCCTCTCCCCTTCCCCCCACTTTTCTCCCCCTCCCTCTCCAGTCCAAAGAGCAGTCAGGGTTCCCTGCCCTGTGGTAAGTCCTAGGTCCTCCCCCCTCCGTCCATATCTAGGAAGGTGAACATCCAAACTGACTAGGCTCCCACCAAGCCAGCACATTGCGTTGGATCAAAACCGCGTGCCATTGTCCTTGGCGTCTCATCAGCCCTCATTGTTCGTCATGATCAGAGACTCCAGTTTTATCCCATGCTTTTTTTGGTAACAGTCCAGCTGGCCTTGGTGAGCTCCCAGTAGATCAGCTCCACTGTCTCAGTGGGTGGGTGCACCCCTCGTGGTCCCGACTTCTTTGCTCATGTTCTCCCTCCTTCTGCTCCTCCTTGGGACCTTGGGAGCTCTATCCAGTGTTCCAGTGTGGGTCTCTGTCTCTATCTCCATCCATCGCCAGATGAAAGTTCTAGGATGATATGCATGATATTCGTCAGTATTGCTATAGGATAGGGTCATTTCAGGTTCCCTATCCTCAGCTGCCCAAGGAACTAACTGGGGGCCTCAGCTTGGGCACCTGGGAGCCCCTCTAGGGTCAAGTCTCCTGCCCATCCTAAAGTGGGTCCTTTAACTAAGAAATGGGATTCCGTGCTACCCTATCCAACCTTCCTTTATCCCGATCCTCCTGTTTCCCCAAGTCCCCCCTCCTTTCCTTCTACCTTTTCTCTCCCCATCTCCCCTTACCCCCACCCCACCCCACCCCCAACATCCCACTTTTCTCCCCGGCAATTTTGTCTACTTTTTTACTTAAAAAAATACCAATCCAAATTCTCACTCCCTCCCCTCTTCCCAGTCCCCTCGCTCTCCCTCCACAGACCCTCTCCTCACTCCTCCAACCCTAAGGGAGTGCCATGCACCTCACCCTGTGGAAAGTCCAAAGCCCTCCCTACTACGACTAGGTTGAACTAGGTTTACATCTGAAGAGAATAGGATCCCATGAAACTGGTATATGCAAGTAGAGACACATTCCAGTGTCACTATCAGTGGCCCCTCAGCCTGCCCCAGCTGTCAACCCCCTTCAGGGGAGCTTGGTTATTCCCATGCTCATTCACTCCCAGTCCAGTTGGAGTTGGTGAACTCCCATTCGCTCAAGCAAACCGTCTCAGTGGATGACCCCTTCATGGTCTTGAATTCCTTGCTCCTACTCTCACTCCCTCCACTCTTCAACTGGATCTTGGGAATTCAGTCCAGTGCTCCAATGTGAGTCATTGCCTCTGTTTTCATCTGCTGTTGGATGAAGGTTCTATGGAGATACTTAAGATAATCATCAGTCTGACTACAGGGTAAGGCCAGTTCAGACACCCTCTCCTCTGTTGCTTAGGGTCTCAGTTGGGTTCATCTCTGTGGGTTGTTGGGCATTTTTCTAGAGCCAGGTTTCTCGCTAACTCCATAATGGCTCCCTAAATGAAGATATCTCTTTCCTTGCTCTCATATCTGTCCTTCCTCCATCTCAACCATCCCATTCCCTCAAGTTCTCCTCCACTCTCCTTCTCCACCCACCCCCAACTCCTGCTCCCAAATTTTTGTCTGATTTCAATTTCCAGGTGGATCTATTTATGTTTTTCTTTGGGTTCACCTTATTACTTAGTTTCTCTAAGATCCTGAGCTATAGGCTCGTTGCCCTTTGTTTATGACTAGTATCCACTTATGAGTGTGTACACATCATATTTGGTTTTTTTTTGAGAGGGGGTCTGGGATACCTCACTCAGGATGATGTTTTCTAATTCTGTCCATTTGCATGCAAAATTCAAGGTGTCATTATTTTTTACTGCTGAGTAGTACTCTAATGTGTAGATGTGCCACACTTTCTTTATCTCTTGAGGGGCATCTGGGTGGTTTCCAGGTCCTGGCTATTACAAATAATGCTGCTATGAACATAGTTGAACAAATGCTCTTGTAGTATGATTGAACATCTTTTGGATATATTCCCAAGAGTGGAATTGCTGGATCCTGAGGTAGGCTGATTCCCAGTTTTCTGAGGAACTGCCACACTGATTTCCAAAGTGGTTTCACAAGTTTACATTCCCACTAGCAATGGATGAGTGTTCCCCCTTGCTCCACAACCTCTCCAGCATAAGCTATCATTAGTGTTTTTGATCTTAGCCATTCTGACAGGTGTAAGATGGTATCTCAAGGTGGTTTTGATTTGCATTTCCCTGATAGCTAAGGACAAAGAACATGTTCTTAAGTATCTTTTGGCCATTTGAAATTCTTCTGATGAGAATTAACTCTTTAGTTCAGTAACCACTTTTTAATTGGGTTATTTAGAATTTTAATGTCTAATTTCTTGAGTTCTTTGTATATTGCAGGAGAATTGTCTGTATTCTGTCAATCATGTTATAAATAAATGCTGATTGTCCAGGCAGGAAATATAGGTGGAAAAATCAGACAGGAAGTAAAAATGATGTAAAGAGAACAGGAGAATTCTGGGAAGGAGGAAGTTGATTCCTCCCACTCCTGCGCAGACCACCTAAGCAGCAGGATGTGATCTGCCCCATTGAAAAGAGGTACTGAGCCACATGTCTAACATAGATCAGAAAAATGGGTTAATCCACATGTGAGAGTCAGCCAGTGAGAGGGTAGAGCTAATGGGCCAATCAGCTGATAATTTATGGAGACCTATGTGTGATTTTCTTTGAGGCTAAACAGTGGTAGGGTACTGGGCAGGACAGAAACACAACAAACAAGCCAGGCCCGCTCATGTTACAGATTGGCACCCACGTGGATAACTGCATCCACATAAAGCCTGAAAAAGCTTAAAAGACTAGAATAAAGCATTTCAGTTTTCAGCCGTAGCAGGAAAAAAGCTATGCTGTTTTAAAATGCAGGCTTTCTAGGCCGTCTTGCCAGGGAAAACTCTGACTCTTTCAAGCAGGCTATCCCAACTATGGAGCTATGGACACAATGTTGCAGCTTGCTTCCTGGCAAAGACCTTAAAACGCCATAGAGTTGTGGCAAAAAACTCCATATTCCTTAGCAAATTAAAGACCCATGTGGTCAGAAAAAGAGAGATATACAGTAAAGAGAGATTCCAAGAGTAAGAAAACCTCTAAATGGTTTACAGTGTATTAAAAATATATACAGGCTAAAGGTAAAAGTTCTCAGAGTTAAAAAAAAAGAAAGAGAGTAGCCTGGGAGGCAGAGACAGACGCAGCTCTGTGAGTTCAAGGATAACCTGGTTTACAGAAGGAGTTCCAGGGCAAAGATACACAGAGAACCTGTCTCAAAAATCCAAAAGATAAAGTAAAAATAAAAGAAATAGAGGTTAAAATAAAGCCACATAAAGATGGAAAATACACAAAGAATCTTGATATTGTATGCTATTATGCTCTCTTTGAATTGTTTGAATGCTGAGGAAGGAGCAACAGCTTCTAAAAGATATTTGCTTATAAATGTGGCTGAATTAATCCAAGAGAGGTATTTTGAAAACACCTTGACTTCACAGTTGAAGTCAAAAGGTATGTTACTTTGTAGAAGAGATTTTTTTTTGTGGATTTTTTCAGAGTTAAGAAAAATCCAGTTTGATCAAGGAACACCACCTGAGAAATCTCTGGCAAGAATAGATGGCCCAGATGTCTGAGTTCTTCATCTAGAACAGGTTCAAGACTGCTGCCTGAGATGATCAAGACTCACAGGATACTTCAGTCAGGAGATCATAACTCAATTTTCTTTAGGTCCCCTAAGATTATCAGTACCCCCAACCAGCTGGAACTAGCCTGAAATACTACGCCCACATTCCCAAAAAATGGACTATGGATATTTTCCTTTTTTTTAAAAAAAAGGGGGGGGTACAGGAGAATTGTCTGTATTCTGTCAATCATGTTATAAATAAAAGCTGATTGTCCAGGCAGGAAATATAGGTGGAAAAACCAGATAGGAAGTAAAAAAATGATGTAATTAAAACAGGAGAATTCTGGGAAGGAGGAAGTTGATTCCTCCCACTCCTGCCCAGACCACTGAAGTAGCAGGATGTGATCTGCCCCACTGAAAAAGGTACTGAGCCACATGCCTAACATAGGTCAAAAAATGGGTTAACCAAGATGTGAAAGTTAGCTAATAAGAGGTTAGAGCCAATGGGCCAATCAGCTTTATAATTTATGGAGACCTATGTGTGATTTTCTTTGGGGCTAAACAGTTGTGGGGTACTGGTCAGGACAAAAACCCCAACAACAACAAGCAAGCCCCCACTCATGTTACAATATATTCTGGAGATCAGTCCTTTGTCTGATGTATGGGAAAGCAAGAAACCCAGGATAGCCAAAACAATCCTGTACAATAAAGGAACTGCCAGAAGCATTAGCATTCCTGACTTCAAGCTCTATTACAGAGATGCAGTAAAGAAAACAGCTTGGTATTGGCATAAAAACAGAGACGTTGACAAATGGAATCTAATTGAAGACCCGGATATTAATTCACAGACCTATGAATACATGATTTTTGACAAAAAAGCAAAAAAAGATAGAATGGAAAAAAGAAAGCATCTTCAACAAATGGTGCTGGTATAACTGGATGTCAACCTGTAGAAGAGTGAAAATAGATCCATATCTGTCACCATGCACAAAACTTAAGTCCAAATGGATTAAAAACCTCAATATAAATTCTACCACACTGAACCTCATAGAGGAGAAAGTGGGAAGTAACCTTCAATGCATGGGCATAGGAGAACACTTTCTAAATATAACCCGAGTAGCACAGACAATAAGAGCATCGATAAGTAAATGGGCCTCCTGAAACTGAGAAGCTTCTGTAAAGCAAAGTACACAGTCAACACGACAAAGAGTCAGCCTACTGAATGTGAAAAAAATCAGGCCCTATTTTTATTATTTACTCTCTCCACCGCACACTTCCCCACATTTTTGGCAACTCACTTGAATCTATATAGATTAAAGGTTCTACATCTTCTAGCTGGTTTAAACTTCTACATTGAGCCCGGACAATGGAAATATTTCAGTACTCCACACATACCAAACACTTTATCAAAAAGTATGAAGGGCATTCCAAGGTCATAGTACTATCCTCACAGCAGCAAAATGCCAATGACTCTCAGATTTGATCCATATGTCTAAATTCAAGCCCCCTACTCCTCCTCTTACTTTATTTAAAAAAAAAAACTCTACCTGCCTTCCTATCTTCAGACTTCCTCTCATTATAGAGGAGATTTCTTTAGATGAGTTTTATCCTACAACAATGATAATTGGCTCCCACAGATCTACAACCAGATCTCTGGCTGATCCCCTGATTCAAGATATTTCATGAACTTCTAGACCCCAGTAACATCCTCTGGATGCAGGGTCCTTTCCTTCCCTTTATTTCTGACTGAATAAAGTTTGTCACAATAACTCCTCATTTTCTCCAGTTCATCCTTTCACCTCCCACCCTTCCACCCTCTCATCACCATTGAACGCTGACACCTAATGTGATCACAAACAATAAAACTTCCCTGGGTAATATTTGCAAATAGGAATCACAATGTACTTCCCTCGCACTGGCTTCCACAATGGTATAGACTAACTACTGTTCTCTGTAATCCTAGTTAACTGGTTTCCAGAGAGTGGACTCTAACTACAAGACATCACTCTAGCTACCCTTTATGTAAGAGGGAACTTACTCATGCTCACAAGGAATGGGTTTTCAGACATGTTCCCCTAATGCTATACTTTCCCAAGATATTTCAATGAAATTCTCTGCCAAACTTCTAAAAAAAAAAAAAAAAAAAAACCCACAACTTCTTCTTACCTAGTCTCTTTGCTGTATGTGTCTTCACCTGTCTTAAATTCCAGATCACACTTCCTGCACTTTACTTGCTACCTGACTTACATTGCCTTTGGTTTTCCATTTCACCTAACAGGATACCTCTGAATTTCAAATTTAGAGAGAGAAATTTTTGGATTAATTTTATAACTTCTTAAAATGTTCTCCTCCACAATGCCAACTCAAAAAACCATATTAAAGGGAAATAAATCTGGACTGCCAGGTCCTGCTATGTGTCTCTATAGTCCAGGTCCCAACACTGCATCCTGTGTGTTGACTCCAACTTTACTAATATAATCTTACTTTTGCTACTATGGCCCCCCATAAGACTACATAAACTACATCGCAGGTGGACACTACAATTCCCAAAAGAGATAAAATACATCAGATTTTCGTCACCTGCCTCACTTGACTTTCTACTTTCAACTTGTCTGTATCTGTTCTTGGTTCAAATATTGCTGGAGGTGGGGAAAGGGATCCAATTTCTCCATTATAGGAGAGATATTTATAAGACATATCATGTTTTATTCTGTTTCAACCCGAACTTCAAGAAAAAAAGAAGTCTATTAAATAACGCATTTTTACCTCCTTCCCACTCTTACCTATAAATCTTGACTTATTTTGATTTGTGGGAAAATTCCTATATATGCTTACCCAGATTAAACTTCAGATCAGTTTAATACCTTTCAAGATCAACTAAATTTTCTAAGCACTGGTGTTCTTTGAAATCAAAAAGGATTAAATTTCCGTACTGTGTTCAACTGGGGAACTAGTGGCCTCTTCCAGGAACAATGCAACTTCTACACCAACAGATCCACACTGGTTTGAGATGGGATCCAAAGATTTAGGGGCCAGGCATAGTGAATTCAACAAGTCTTATCCTTTGGATAGGATCTAGGTTCCCTCTCATCCTGGATTTTCCTTTTACTATTCCTCTAATTATTATCTTTATATGCATGCATTTACCCTGCCTTTTAAACTTTTATGAGTATTCCTCCTGGATTTAATACCTTTCATCACTTATTCCACTACAGATGATAAAATGAAAACAATACTTCTTTTGTAATCATTCCACACCTTTGAACCCCCAAATTATGTTCCCTATTCCATAATTATGGAACCAGACAGCAACAACAATCTTTTATATGTAAAGGATCTGGAAAAAAGAAATACCCCCTGCAGAAAAATAAGATCAGGACCATAAAATAAGCCCAGGTATTTAAGAATTTTGATAACTGTGGACTACTGGAAAGTAGTCAATACTCATCCCACATCCTGGACCCTGGAGGTCATAAAACCAGAGAATCTACCTTATCTTACACCAGAAGCTTGATAAGACAGTTTACAAAGCAAAACAAAAACAAAGAATAAAAAAATTCTTCTGGACTTAGCTTTTCTAAGCCCTTCCTCCTTCCTACTGGCAATTATGAAAACTTATTCACAGATCCTGTACAGGATGTGCTTTTGTACCCTTAGGTACTGAGAATCATGGTTTGAGTGTGCTGACTTCTCACACCAGTAAATCCTTCTCTTTATTTACAGTTAAACTGAGTTGTTAACAGTTCATTTTTCTCCATTGACTTATTTCATATATATACATATATATGTATATATGTACTTACATATAATAATAACTTTTAATAACTTGCTATATGAGGTATAAGTCATATCATAGAGTCTAATATATATTTAGCTATGAATATATAGTCTTATAAAATATGATCCGTAAGTTCATATGATGATGAGACCATCTCAGTATTTTGTAAAACATATTCATGTCACTGAGTGGCATGATCATAAATGGTACATAGCCAGGAGATGGTGGCACGCACCTTTAATCCCAGCACTCTGGAGTCAGAGGCAGGTGGATCACTGTAACTTTGAGACCAGCCTGGTCTACAAGAGCTAAATCTAGGACAAATTCCAAAGCTACAGAGAAACTCTATCTCCAAAATAAATAAATAAATAAATAAATAAATAAATAAATAAAATGCTATATAAATTATGCTCCAGAAGTCTCAACCCTAGTTCTGCAAGAGAACACTCATGGCAGCCTTCCCTGCATGCCCACCTCATTCTATTTCCTGTGGATCCAACAAATATCGCCTCTGTAACTTTCCTCCATCTACTTGTTTCAAGGGCCATTTCTAGGACAGCAAGTAGTCTGACAGTAGAACTATACCGCTCTTTCTTCTCCCCTAAGTCCAAACCCCTAGTCTCATTTACAGTTCAGTAGCAGAAAACCTTTTGCAGCCTTCCTTTTTTGCTCTGGCCTCCTCCCCAACAGATTACAAAGGTCTTCTCCAAACTTTCTTCTCCAACTCACCCTAGTATCTCAGTCTCCCACACCAGCAGGCATTCAATGGGAACATATCAGCTGAGCAAGCCAGAAAAACAGGAAACACCTAGGCATCATACTCTTTTAAAATCATAAGAGGAAACAAACACAAAGGTATGAAATACACACTCAATGAAGGCAAATCCATCAATCAGCACCATGGCCTACAATCAACCCAATCCCAGATGCCTACATGCAGTGCAAATCACAATCAATAACAACCAGGGCAATATGTCTCTATCAGGGCCCAGCTCTCCTACCACAGCTTGCCCTGAATATTCCAACATAGCTGAAACACAAGAAAAAGACCTTCAAACCGCCTTTATGAAGATTATAAAATTCTTTAAAGAGAAAATCAATAAATTCCTTAAGAAAATTCAGGAAAAAACACAGTGTAAGAAAATAATAAAGCTGTTCAACACCTAAAAATGGAAATAGACTCAATACAGAAAACCCAAAATGAGGGAATTTGGGAAATGAAAATTTTAGGGATTTGAACAGGAACTACAGAGGCAAGCTTCATGAGCAGAATAAAGAGATGGAAGAAAGACGCTTAAGCATTGAAGATACAACAGAAAAAAATAGATATTCTGATCAAAGAACATATTAAATGCAAAATATCCTCATATGAAACATCCAAGGAATCTGGGACACTATGAAAAGGCCAATCCTAAGAATAGAAATAGAGGAAAGAGAAGAAACCTTGCTCAAAGGCCCAGAAAATGTTCCAACAAATCAAAGAAGAATTTTTTTTCTAGCCTAAATAAGCAGAAATCTATAAAGGTGCAAGAAGCATACAGAACACCACATAGATTGCACCAGAAAAGGAATTCTCCTAGGCACATAGCACATAGCAATCAAAACATTAAACATATAGAACAAAGAAAGAATATTAAAAGTTGCAAGGGAAAAACACCAAATAACATATAAATGCAGACACATTAGAATAACACCTGATTCTCAATGGAGATTGAGAAGGGAATGAAGCTGGAAGGGTATGAACAGAGGTGCTCTAGACTCTAAGAGACCATAGATACTGACAAAACTTTCAATTACCATGGAAGGAGGAAATAAGATATTCCATGATGAAACTAAATTGAAGCAACATCTATCTACAAATCCAACCCTACAAAATGTGCTAGAAGGAAAACTCCAAACTCAGGAGGTTATCTACATCATACACAGGGAATAAATAATTTCATACTAGAAAAATCAAAAGATGGGAAGCATGCACACACATCACTACTACCATTAGCAGCAGCAGCACCACCACCACCACCATCACCATCAGCACCATCACCACCACCAACAACAACAAAATACAGGAATCAACAATCATTGGTCATTGACATCTCTCAATGTCAATAATCTCAATTCCCCCAATAAAAAGACACATATTTTCAAAAATGAAAGAAAAACAGGATCCATCCATCTGGGGCATTCAAGAAACACACCTGCGCATCAAGAACAGACATTGCCTGAGGTTAAAGGGTTGGAAAAATATTCCAGATGAATGGACATAAGAAATCTGGCTTAGCGATTTTCTAACAAAAAGACTTCAAACCAAATCTAATAAAAGACATAGAGAATGAAAATACATAATCATCAAAGGAAAAGCTCACCAAGAACACATTTCAATTCTTACCATCTATTGCCCAAATACAAGGGTGCCCAAGTTTGTAAAGGAAACACTGCTATACTTTAAATAATATATGGACCCTCACACACTGATAGTAGGATAATTGAGTACCCCACTCTCACCAATAGTCAGGTCATCCAGACAAAAACTAAACAAAGAAAATTTTGGATGAGCAGATATTATAAACCAAATGTACCTAACAGATATTTAGAGAATATTTCATCCTAACACAAAGTGATATACCTTCTTCTTTGCACCTTGTGTAACTTTCTCCAAAACTGACCACATACTTGGACAGAAAGCAAGTCTTATCAGATACCAGAAAACTGAAATAACTCTGTGTCTTTTATCAGACTACCATAGATTAAAACTGGATATCAACATCAACAGAAACAACAGAAAGCATGTAAACTCCTGGAAACTGAACAACTATTTACTTAATAAAATGGATTATTTTTATTAAGACTGACAGAAATAAAGAAATTAAAGATTTTTTAGAATTCAATGATAATGAATGCACAACATACCCAAACCTATGGGACACAATGAAAGCAGTGCCAAGAGGAAAGTTCACAGCACTAAATGCATACATTAAAACAAACAAGCAAACAAACTAGAAAGATCTCTACCAAGAGCTTAATAAAACACCTAAAAGCTCTAGAAAAATGTTATAAGCACATCCTAAAGGAGTAGATGGTAATAAATAATCCAACTGAGGACTAAAATAAATGAAATACAAACAAAGAAAAATACAAATAATCAATGAAACGAACAATTGATTCTTCAAGAAAATCAGGAAGATAGAGAAATACTGATCCAACCCAATTAAAAGGCAGAGAAAAAATATCCAAATTAACAAAATCAGAAATGCTAGCTGAACATAGCGGACAATGAGGAAGAATGGGCACTCAAGAACAATTGCAGTAGGTTTTTGATCCTACTGCACGTACTGGCTTTGGGGGAGCCTAGGCAGTTTGGATGCTCACCTTAGGAGACCTGGATAGAGGTGGGCGGTCCTTGGGATTCCCACAGGTCAGGGAACCCTGATTGCTCTTCGAGCAGATGAGGGAGGGTGACTTGATCGGGGGAGGGGGAGGGGGAGGGAAATGAGAGGCGGTGGTGGGGAAGAGGCAGAAATCCTTAATAAATAAATAAATAAATAAAAAAGAAATGAAAGGGAATATAACAACAAATACAAAGGAAATCCAGAGAATCATAAGGATATACTTAAAGCTTATATTTTAAAAAGTGGAACATCTAAGAGAAAAGAGTAACTTTCTCAATATGTACCACTTACCAAAGTTAAATCAAGATCAGATAACCCCTAATGAAGTAGAAGCAGTCATCGAAAGTCTCCCAGACTAAAAGAAATTTGTGCCTAGGTGATTTTAGAGAATTTTATCATACCTTCAAATAAGAGTTAATGCCACTACTCCTCAAATTATTCCACAAAATAGAAATAGAAGGAACATAGCTCAATTTGTCTTATGAAGCCACAGTTACCCTGATACCCAAACCACCTAAAAACCCAACAAAGAAAATTACACACCAATTTTCCATATGAACAGAAATAGAGGACTAATGTCCAAATATATAAAGAACTATAAAAAACAACAAAAACCCCTAGATATCTAAAACCCAAATAATCCAATTTAAAATGGGGTATATCCAAAGAGAGAATTCTTAAATGAAGAAACTCAAATGCCTAAGAAACAAAGAAACAGTCAACATCCTTAGTCATCAAGGAAATGCAAATTAGAACTACTTTGAGATTCTATCTTACACTTGTCAGAATTGTTGAGATCAATAACAGATGTGACATCTCATGCTGGCGAGGATGTGGAGCAAGCGGAACACTTCTTCATTACTGGTGGGAGTACAAACGGTACAGTCACTATACAAATCAATATTGTGGTTCCTCAGAATGTTGGGAATCAATCAACCATAAGATCTTGCTATACAAGTGTTGTGGAATAACTCTTCTTTACACTGTGGGAATATATGTTGCTATTGTTGGTTTAATAAACAAGCTGACTGGACAATAGCTCAGGCTTGTTGCTAACTAATTCTTACATGTAAATTAACCCGTATTTCTTATCTTTGATCTACGATGTGGCTTGGTACTTTTTCTCAGTACACCATATTCATCTAGCTTCTCCCTGTGTCTTGCTGGCAGCTCCTCTGATTCCACCCTTCCTCATTCCATCATTCTAAGTTTGGCTTTCCCACCTAAATTTATCCTGTTCAGCTATAGGCCAGTCTACTTGTTAATTCAACTAATCATAGCAATATATATTTACAAGGTGTACAGAAGGATTATTCCACAGCATTTCCCTATTTTGTCTAATTAAGAAGGACCATTTTAGCTTTAACATAATAAAATTATATACAACAAAAACAGATATCAAGTAAGAATTACAGTTAAAATAGCCAGTCTACTTGTATTTGGCAAAAATTGAGAAAATACCCTATTTTCTATCTTGGTTAGTCTAAAATTTTATGCCTACTTTACTTTTTCTTGCTTTTTATTATAATTAAGAAAAACTGTAGGTTTATCTAGTTTTTCACTCCATCAAAGACCTCAGAAGAATAAATGTTACCTAATGACAGGGACATCAGGCTTTCTGGACAGTCACCCAAATTTCCTCTCTAATATGGGGCAACTAACTCTGGCTTACATGCCTAGAATGTCTAATATACTTTTTTTTTCAGAAGCAGAAAAATTTGAAGGACTTTTCTACCTCTGTCTTGGCAAAGTTTGGCACTCACTTTTTTTTTGCATCCTACGTGTCCAGTTTGGACAGTATATTGTCAGCAACTGAAGCAAAAGAAATTTCTTTGCCCACATGGCTATCTTTGTCCATAAAGGAAAAAACTCTATACAGAGTTTCTTCAATGACCATTATCTTCTGTGCAGTAGATTGATATAGCTAAGAGCAGATGTGTCTCATTGTCGTAAAATCCTTAGGTTATTAAACATTTCAAATGCCATATTCTGAAGGTCTTTGACATGCTTGAAGACCAACTATCTATCTATAAGTGTGTATGATCTTGAAAACATACCTAACATTAGTATAAGTTTGATTATTATAGATAACTATTAATTTGTATTCCATTTTTATGGGTTTTTGAGACAGGGTTTCTCAGTGTAGCTTTCGAGCCTGTCCTGAAACTCACTCTGTGGACCAAGCTGGGCTTGAACTCACAGAGATCTGCCTGCCTTTGCCCCTCCCTAGTGCTTGGAAGAAATGTGTATCTAGTGCCCAGCTAATCTGTATTTATTAATTATACATTATATGTTTAAATAAGTAGCAATACCCTAAATTAAAGTAGAAACATACATACAGTATAAAAAATTAAATATATATAAAACCAAAATCCATACTAATGTAAAATATTTAAGACTAGTAATTGCTTTTCTAGTTTAAAAATAGATTCAATAATCTACCTTTTCGTCCTATCATTTCTATATTCCCCTTTCTCTGAGAAGAAAGATCCTTGAATCTAATCTCCTTTGTTCAGTTTTTTTCTTGATCATTACCAATAACAATTTGTATCCACCCCTCATACAAGCACGCAAATGGTAATAAGTATTTTTAACCCATCTTTAGGAAATGTGGGCATAGTTCTCTAGATTTCTTCCTATTGTTTGCAGATGCTGTTATCTTTAGGGGACCCTCAGAAAATTTAGTATTATGGTCAAGTCCCGACCTGAGTATTTTGTGAGGCTGTCATCTCAGCCAACAGCCTTGAAGCTGTTCTGGGTGCAGACTTTTGAGAAGACTGTAACAGAGGCTGTTTGAAATGGTGTATCATATAGGCCATCCATTTTTATTTTTGTTCGGTCTCCTTGTTCTGAAAATATATAAATTGTTAAAAGTAACATTTATTTTTGTGTTAATATAACTATAGACCATGTTGTATACAAATTAGCCAAAGATAAGTTTTTGTTTTATGTTCGAGCAGGTAAAAGTATACATTACATGTCTTTGGTTCTTTTAGGTTTATTTTTCTTTTATACCTGTAGCTAGAGGTACAAGGAAGTGGCAATCAAGTGAGGAGGTCTGAGCAAGAGAACTCTATGGGACTGTACCCAAGCCAGGGACTTCTGTGGGAAAAGGCTTGAGCCAGTGACCTCTGCTGGAGAAGACCTGAGTCAGTGACCTCTGCTGGAGTAAGCTCTTGTAAGCAACCTCCACAGGAGCAGCCGCCGATATAAGGGAATGATCACCAAGGGAGCAGGCCTGAGCCAAAGACCTCTGCAGGAACAGGATTGAGCCAATGACCTCTGCTGGAGAAGGCCTGAGCCAGCAACCTCAGCCAGAGCAGGCTTTTGGCAGTGACCTTCACAGGAGCAGGAGCAGGTATAAGGGAGTGACAAACAGGTGAGAAGGTCCAATCCAGAGACCTTTACAGGCCCAATCCAGGGGCTTCTGTGGAAGCAGACCTGTTTCAGCTACATCTACAGGAACAGGTTTGAGCCAGTGTCTTCTGCTGGACAAGGTCTGCCCCTGTGATCTCTGCCAGAGCAGGCCCAAGGCAGGCACCTTCACAGGAGCAGTAGTAGGTACAAGGGAGCAACTGCCAAGAGACCAGGTCCAAGCCAGAGACCTCTGTAAGACCAGGCCCAAGTCAAGGACCTCCACGGGAGCAGGTACAACCAGGGTCTTCTGCAGGAATAGGCCTGAGACAACATCCTTTGCTGGAGTAGGCTTGAGTCTGCGACCTCTACCAGAACAGGTTCAAGGCAGCAACCTCCACAGGAGCAGGTACAAGGGAGTGACCGTAGAAAGGGCAGACCCAAATGACCTCTGGAATTGCAGAACAACCCCCAGGAGTGCTGAGCAACTGCCAGGAATACTGTGTGACCTCCAGGATGACTGGAACCGTGTCCCTGACTGCACCATGAGGAGCAACCATCTGAGCCTTGTATACTCTGGCACCTGGAAAGCTGATCACCAGAGAAACAGTCCCAGTTGGGACATCAATCAGAGGAAAAGATGGGTAGAAAAGTTAAGATCACACTCAACACCACAAGGAGCAACATGGCACCAACAAAAACTAGTGGCTCTACAACAGCAAGATTTGAATATCCCAATATAGATTATACAGAGGAAAATGACCTAAAATAACTTTAGGAGAATGTTGAGGCCCTTAAAGAGGAAATGAAAGATTCCTTTAGAGAAATGGAGGAAAAGACAAACAAAAATGGAATAAATCAACAAATCCCTTAAAGAAAACCAAGAAAAAGCAATTAAACAGATGAAAGAAATGATTTATGACTTGAAAACCAAAATAAAGATGATAAAGAAAACACAAACCAAGGGAATTCTTGAAATGGAAATTATGAGAAAATGATCAGGAACAACAAATGCAATCATAAACAGTAGAAGACAAGAGATGGAAGAAGAATCTCAAGTGCTGAAGGTACAATAGAGGAAATAGACTCATCAGTCAGAGAAAACATTAAATCTAACAAAAGCTTAACACAAAATACCCAGGAAATATGGGACAACATGAAAAGACTAAAGCTAACAATAATAGGAATAGAAGAAGAAGTTCAACTCAAAGACACAGAAAATTTATTTAACAAAATCATAGAAGAAAACTTTCCCTACCTAAAAAAATATATGCCTATGAAGATACAAGAAGCTTACAGAACACCAACTAGACTGGATAAAAAAAAAAGTCCTCTCGCTACATAATAATCAAAACACTAAACATACAGAGTAAAGAAAGAATATTAAGAGCTGCAAAGGAAAAGGCCCAAGCAACATATAAAAATAGACCTATCAGAATTACACCTGACTTCTCATTGGAGACAAGAAAAGCCAGAAGGTCATGGTCAAGTGTTATGCAGACATTAAGAGACCATGGATGCCAGCCCAGACTACTATAGCCAGCAAAACTGTCAATTACCATAGAAGGAAAAAACAAGATATTCCATGATAAATCTAGATTTCACCAATACCTGGCCACAAACCCAGCCCTACACAAAGTACTAGAAGGAAAACTGCAACCCCAAGGAAGTTAGTTACATACACAAATACACAGACAATAAATGATCTCACAGCAGCAAAGTCCAAAGAAGGAAAAACACACACACAATAATATCACCAATAATGAAAACTAAAATAACAGGAACTCGAAATCAGTGGTCATTTTTATCCCTTAATATAAATTGACTCAACTCACCTAGAAAAAGACACAGGCTAATAGACTGGATACAAAAACAGAATCCATCTTTCTGCTACATATAAGAAATACATCTTAACCTCAAAGACAGACATCACTTCACAGTAAAAGGTTGAGAAAAAATTTTCCAATCAAATGGATCTAAGAAACAAGCTGGTGTAGCTATAATAATATCTAACAAAATAGACTTCCAAGCTAAAATTAATCAAAAGAGACAAAGAAAGACATTTCATTTTAGTCACCAGAAAAAATCCATCAAGAGGAAATGTTTATACCCCAAATACAAGGACACCCTCATATGTAAAAGAAACACTACTAAAGATTAAATCACACATTAAACCCACACACTAATAGTGGGAGAATTCAACACTCTACTCTTACCACTGAACAAGTCTGCCAGACAGAAAATTAACAGAGAAATAAGGGAACTAACAGATGTTATGACTCAAATAAACTTAATAGACATCTATAGAACATTCCATACAAACATAAAAGAATATACCTTCTTATCAGCACTTCATGAAACCTTCTCAAAAATTGACCACATACTCGATAACAAAGAAAACCTCAACAGACAAAAAATTTGGAACAACTCCATGTTTCTTATCACATCATCATGGCTAAAAATTAGAACTCAACAGTAAAACTAATTTCAGAAAGCCCACAAACACATGGAAATTAACACAATGCCCACATGAAACATCGATGAGTGAAGGAAGGAATAAAGGAGAAAAATAAAGACTTCTTAAAATACAATGAAAAAGACTAAAAACATACCCAGATTTATGGGACACAATGAAAACAGTGTTAAGAGGAAAGTTCATAGCACTAAATGCACACATAAAGAGGCTGGAAAAATCTCACACCAGTGAATTAACAGAACACCTGAAAACTCTAGAATAGAAAGAAACAAACTTACATACCATATTCATCTTTCTGGGTCTGGTTTATCTCACTCAGGATAGTGAGCTCCCAAGGTCCAGTTGAAGGGCAGAAGGAGGGAGAAGATGAGCAAGGAAGTCAGGACTGTGAGGGGTTGGTCCACCCACTGAGGCAGTGTGTCTGTTCTAATGGGAGCTCACCAAATCCAGCTGGATGGGGACTGAATGAGCATGTGATCAAACTGGACTCTCTGATTATGGCTGACAATGGGGGCTGACTGAGAAGCCATTGATAAAGGCACTGGGACTTGTTTTTCCTGGATGTACTGGGTTTTTGGGACTCTAGTCTATATGGATGCACAACTTCCTAGGCCTGAATGTAGGGGGGAGGGCCTTGGACTTCTCACAGGGCAGGGTTCCCTGCCCTCTCTCAAGAATGGAGGGGAGGGAGGAGGGTACCATGCTCTTGAGTAGGTAGAATTAACATAGTAAAAATGACAATCTTACCAAAAGCAATCTGAAAATTTAAATCAATATCCATCAAAATCCTAGCAAAATTCTTCACAGACCTCAAAAGAACAGGATTCAACTTCAAATGGAAAAGCAAAAATCTCAGGATAGTCAAAATAATGCTGTACAATAAAAGAACTTCTGGAAGCATCACAATCCCTGACTTTAAATCTTACTACAGAGCTACAGTATTGGAAACAGCCTGGTATCGTCATAAAAACAGACAGGAAGACCAAAAGAACTGAATTGAAGACTCAGATATCAATCCACACACCTATGAACAACTGATTTTTGCCAAAGAAGCAAAAAATATCAAATGGAAAAAAGAAAGCATATTTAACAAATGGTGTTGGCATAACTGGATAATAACATGTAGAAGAATGAAAATAGACCCATATCTATCATCATACACAAAACTCAAGTCCAAATGGATCAAAGACCTCAACATAAAGCTAGCCACACTGAACCTCATAGAAGAAAAACTGGGAAGTACCCTTGAACATATTTGCACAGTAGACTACTTCATAAATATGACCCCAGTAACAGAGAAACAATTAATAAATTGGACCGCTTGAAACTGAGAAGCTTATTTAAAGCAAAGGACACAGTCAACAAGACAAAATGGCAGCCTACAAAACTGGAAAAGATCTTCACCACCTCCACATCAGACTGAGGGCTGTTCTCCAAAATATACAAAAAACTCAAGAAATTGGTCATCAAAAGAATGAATAATTCAATAAAAAAACTGGGGTGTAGATCTAAAAAGAGAACTCTCAACAGAGGAATCTAAAATGGCTGAAAGAGACGTAAGGAAATACTCAACATGCTTAGTCATCAAAGAAATGCAAATCAAAACAACTCTGAGATTCCACCTGTAAGAATGGCCAAAATCAAAAACACTGATGACAGCTTATGCTAGAGAGGATGTAGGGTAAAGGGAACACTCCTCCATTGCTGGTGGGAGTTCAAACTGGTACAGTTGTTTTGGATATTAATATGGCAATTTCTCAGAAAATTAGTAAACAGCCTACCTCAAGATCCATCAATAGCACTTTGGGTATATACCCAAAGGATGCCCAGTCATACCACAAGGACATGTGCTCAAATATGTTCATATCAGCATTATTTGTCATAACCAGAACCTGGAAATAACCTAGATGCCCCACTATCAAACTATGGATAAGGAAAATTTGGTTCATTTACACAATGGTGTATTACACAGCAGAAAAATTAATGACACCTTGAAATTTGCAGGCAAATTGATGGATCTAAGAAACATCATATTGAGTGAGGTAACCCAGACCCAGAACTACAAATATAATATATACTAATTCATAAGTGGGTTTTAGACATAAAGCAAAGGAAAACCAGTCTACAATTCACAATCCCAGAGAACCTAGACAACAAATAGTACCCTAAGTAAGTCATACAATAATCTAATCTACATGGGAAGTAGAAAAAGACAAGATGTCCTGAGTAAATTTGGAGCATGGGAATCATGGGAGAAGGTAGAATGGAGGAGGGCAGTTGAGAAAAATATATAGCTCTATAAGAACAATTTTAAAAATTTGCATTTACAAAAAACACAAAAAATTTCAAAGATGACACAATAACTTACAGGATCCAGACTCTCTGTGTATTTCTCATCTTTACAAGGCTTATTATATTTGTATGTCTCTATTGCTTTTTAAGAACTTTCTCTACTCTTCTTCTTTTTTATCCCCAGCCTATGTATATTTTCAAATCCCTGTGACCCATTTAGAGATTTTTCTATTTGTATCTTTCTTTTCCATATATCTTTAACCTTTTCTGTCTGCAAGAGAAAAAGCCTTCAACCAACCATTCAGTGCAGGGCTGGGAGGTGCCTCTCTGTCCCATGGCCAGTGGGAACCACCATACAGCTTAGCTCATAGCCTACTGGAACTTGTCAGGAGATGCATCCCTGTACTGCAGCATGTATGAGAGACATAGACTAGGAATCATATATGGTTCCATTTCTGTGCTTTTAGAACCTCTTAAAGAAATTTGCTCAGACTTTTGTGTATGTACATGGTCCAAGACACTGGATGCCATTTGTAGGACGAGTTTTCCTATCCCAGAAGCTGTTTCCCAAATAACCAACACTGAGTCTTAAAAGTACTTATAAATGCTTGACCAATACTAGTCCCGAAATGAATGATGGCCAATCTACAGTCCATAAACCCAGAGAGGCTGGGTTCAGAGGAAGGGATAAGGGAGGACATGTATATCTTCCTGGGAGGGGATGTTAGAGTGAATTTTATGTGTGTACTGGGGGCAGGTGGGGATTCAAACTAGAAGATCAGGTGTAAATTGGGAGGGGACATGGGGTGGACAGAAATGTGGGAAGAGATCGAATTGAGGGGCAGTTGAGTGCTTATATGGGAACCTGGTGCTTTAGAAAATCCCCGGAATATATGGAGGTGACCCTAATGAAGTTTCCTAAAAATGGGGATGATGGAGTCACACCTGTTTGGATCTTATCACCACATCAGTTTTCCAGTACCAAGAAAGGGTTAAATTCAGTTGAGTTTTTGTCAATGGGGTCTCATGGAGATCCCCTAAACAAACCAGACTTTTGATAAGGTAATGGGGAGGCACTCTATAAATTGTAAACTATAAGGGGAACACCATTACTAAGGACAACATCCAGAAAACTGATTGAACATGGAAAAATTGAGTTGGAGCCTATACGGAGCCTCACCACCCTGTTCCAGTGTCTGTAGTATGGGAATATATAGGCTCATGGATTGATGCCTTGTTCAGCCATCATCAGAGGGACTCACTCCTATGGAAGGTGGGAACAGATGCAGGGACCCACTGACAAACACCAAACAGATGGGGAGACCGGGCTCTAGATGGGATGGTTCCATCAGGTCCCTCCTCTCAGAGCTCAAGTAACCGCATAGAAGATGATGCATAGGGAGTGTAGATTCATGGAAACTGAAGCACCAAGAGTAGGGCTTGTGAAACTCTACATCAGTTCTCTGTGTTTATGGCAATATTTAGCTTAGTGTTTTTGTGGGAGTCCTTAGTGTGTGAACGCGTAGGTCTCTGACTTTTGTGCCTTCTCTTGGGGATGTCTTCCTTCCATTGTTTTGCCTTGTCCAGTCTCAATGTAGTGGTTTGGGTTTTGTTTTATTATATTTTATTTCGCTGTGGTTGGTTGTTGTCTGCTGGAAGCCTATCCTTTTCTGTAAGAGACAGAGGGAGAGTGGATCTGGAAGGGTGGAGGGTGGAGAGAGACAGTGAGGAGCAGAGGAAGGAGAAACTAGTAAAGATGGCATATGAGAGAAAAGTCTATTTTTTTGAGTTCTTTTTTTTTATTGAGAAAAGGAAAAAAAAAGTTTCCCCCTCCTCCCACCCTTCTACCCCTCCCCCCACTCCTATCCCCCTCCCTCTCCAGTCCAATGAGCAGTCAGGGAACATGGCGAAAAATGAGCGATGTTGAGAAGCCAAGGACAATGGCACCGGGTTTTGATCCTACTTCATGTTCGGGCTTTGTGGGAGCCTAGCCAGTTTGGATGTTCACCTTCCTAGACATGGACAGAGGGGGGAGGACCTTGGACTTTCCAGAGGGCAGAGAAAAGTCTATTTTAAATGAACAAACAGGCAAAAAGTTATGAATATCATTGAAATCTCTTGAAATACATGATAGATGCAATTATTTTTATCATCAGGTAAAAACTCAGAGATGTGTTCTGAGGTACAAAAATATTTTAATATATTACTCAGGGTCAGAAAAAGAATTGACACTCTTTTCTTGTTTCTCATAAACCCAGAACTAATGTTTTATCTTAGTTGGATCTAGGTGAATGAAATAAGGCATTTTTTACTAGTTGTTTCTGGATTTAAAAAAAAAAACAAAAAACTAATGTTTGGCAGGAATTTCAAAAACAGTATTTTAAGAATACTTATAATGAATGAGGTTGATATATACATTTTAAAAAACTGAAAATGAATACCAAAATCATAAAATAGACAACCAATCAGTAAGCTAATGAAATAAACAGATAATTCTCAATACAATAAACACAAAAGTCAATAAATTAAAAAATTCAACCTCCTTAGTCATTAGAAAAATGCAAGGTAAATCCACTTTGATATTCTATCTCACTCCAGTCAGAATGATTATTGTCAAGAGACTATGTTTGTCTAAATATAACATGAACAAGGAAGACATCAATAGACATGCTGATGGGGAAGGGAGAAAGATCATGAGGCCTCACTCTAGAAAAGAGCTACAGGCAAACAAGAAATGCTCAGTGTGGGAGGAATAGCCTTCCCAAGGGAAGAGCACACCAGTTGATTATCCAATACCAGAGTCACCCCTAAAAACATACATACAAATAGCATTTAACATTATATTGAGTGTGCAGGTTTTATTTATATATTTAGGTGTGTGTGTGTGTGTGTGTGTGTGTGTCAGTAAGTGTGAGTGACTGTGTGTGTCTGTAACAGCAACTAAAGAAAAGATAAAAAGGCCATGAATTTGAAAGAGCTCAATAAATTTCAAAGAATTCAAGGAGATAGAGGTACATGGAAGGTTTTGGAGGGAAGAAAGAGAAGGGAAAATGATATAATTTTAATATAATGCCAAAATAGATAAAAAGAACCACTGAAAAAAGAACAAATGATAAATACTTGAGACAAGGAACACTTATGTACTGCTGGAAGAAATATAAACTAGCATAATCCCTATGGAAACTGGTGTGTAAAGTCCTCAAAAATTAAAAATAAAACTACCATATGAATCAGATACGACACTCTTGAGAATATACCCAAAGAATTCTGCTAATATTACAGAGATACTTGCACATATCTAGTCGTTGTTGCACGTTTCACAAATGGAAAGTAAATTAAAAAAAATTCAACCTCCTTAGCCATTAAAAAAATGCAAGCTAAACCACTTTGATAGTCTATCAAAGTTATGCCTATCAACAAAAGAATGAAAAATGAAAGTGTGGGATATATACTGCAGAAGTTTACTCAATTCCTCAGGAAAATGAAAGCATGGGATTGTCAGGTAAATGGATAAAACAGGAAATTGTTATAATAACCAAGGTTTCCCAGTGTCAGAGAGACAGTTGTTATATATGGGCTCTCGTACATGTATCCTAACTTACATGTGTATGTATATAAAGAAGGAATTGTGAGAGTGAGTATAGACTATGGCACCAGATAGGAGACCATAAGAAAAAAACTGGGAGAGTTGAGAAGTTAGGGGTGGGGGTAAAATGTTACATGCAAGTTGAAAATGAGGATGACTACTGAGAATGGAAGGGAACTAGAAAGGGAAGCAATGAGGAAAGTGAGGTAACAAAATCAATTTTTCTTTCTTCATAAGCTAATTAAGAAATACTCAAGATATAAAAACCATGTATATATAGGTTAATAACAAATAACTCATGCAAAAATGGTGGTTATTTTAAAATCTCTTTATAGTTATACCATTTTTGTAATAATTCAGTAAGTTTGTTCTTATACCATAACTTCTCTTGTGTAAAGAGAAGTTAATGGTTATGATTTTAAATATTTCCCAAGATTACCCAATATAACCTTTTTTGAATTAATATTAAAACTTTGTTTTGTGATGTCAAATTTATTTTATATTATATTCATTTCAATGAGATTTTGAAGAATAAAGGAAGTCCGTCTGAGGCCAGGCATGTCTGACAGAAGATATTTCGAACACCTTGTCACTCGGTTCTTCTGTGTGTGGATGGAAAGAAAATAATTTCCATGAAGAAATTGGTTGTCTTTGGGAAACTGCAGCTGGTGAATCAATCATGTAATGTTTCTCAGAAATGAGAAAATCATGAAGAGTGTCCATTTGAAAGCTCCATTATTTGATGCAAAGGAGATTAGAATGAAGGCTTTGAGGCCTTAACTGAGCCCAAATTTTCCCTCTTTTATGCCTTCAACTAATTTTGTAAGCAGCTAATTGCACCTTCCAAACAAGGTACAAGTGGGCAATTTTTCCCTCAAATATCCTAGCAGATGTTGTTAACCACTTCTGGTGCAATTAAGTCCTATACACCAATAATTATAGGCATATGCATGACAAGCTTAAATATATGCCAAAACTTTAAAGTGCAATGTGATTCTTTCTAACTATTTGGAATAAGGTGCAGATTGACAGAGATAGTAGGCAAATTTTACACAGAACTTATCACTTTACATAGTTCTCTTAAATAGATAGAGTTATATGATTTAAAAGAGTATTGTCTGATGCATTATACTGTCATTATCAGTTGTTGTAGAACTAGGAATTGAATGTAGGGCCTTCTGTATACTGCCATTGAGTTATCACTGTCATCACTGATTTTTCAATAGAATATAGATTATAGATTTGATACAATTTGCTCAATTACTAGAGATAAAATTATGCTCCAAATTCTGACTTCATTTCACTACAAAATGATGCTTTTAGTATTTCCTTTAAAATTCTGTTAAGCATTTAAAAATTATATTAATAATTATTTTTACTTGAGAAATTTTATTAAATTCAATGTTTAGGAAAAATTTCTGGTTAGAAACTAGAAATTTGTAACTCATCATATAAATGATATTTAGAATTATCATAGGAAAATACATCATGTGATATATGGTATAAGGTATCAGATGAAATGTTGAAAGATATTTTCTTGAAGGAGAATACATCAGAATGCATCAAATGTGGGGGGAACGTTGATGGGGGAGAGTCTTCTGTTTTGTGTTAATTTCATTGGTTAAATAAAGAAACTGCCTTGGCCCTTTGACAGGACAGAAAATTAGGTAGGCAGAGTAGACAGAACAGAATGCTGGGAGAAAGAAGCTGAGTTAGTCAGTCGCCATGATTCTCCCACTCCAGACAGATGCAGGTTAAGATCTTTCCTGGTAAGCCAGCTCATGGTGCTACACAGAATATTAGATATGGGTTAGATCAATATGTAATAGCTAGCCACTAAGAGCCTGAAACTAATGGGCCAGGCAGTGTTCAAAAGAATACAGTTTCCATGTAATTATTTCGGGGCATAAGCTAGTCATGCGGGAGCTGGGGCGGCCGGAACGCAGTCCACCACTCCCATTCAACAGAATGTGAATCAAATAATTATACACTAGCTACAAATGGGGTATATTAAGTTTTTTTTATTGAAAGAGAAAACTCCCAGAATAGGAACAGGGGTCCAACATCCAGTTGTGGAGCATGGGAAGAAAGGGTGAGCCAAAAAGGGTGTGACCTTTTTGTACCCCGAAGCCACACCTCAACCTAGTCCAGCCTCTCAAAGGCCATTGGCTGAAGGAGGGTCCTCATCACCTTCCCCTTTTGTTTAAATAAGAGAATTCCAAACTCAATACAAAACTACATACAATAAGAACAGATATCAAGTACAAGAATTAGAATTATAACCAGCATAAACAATATTAATCAAATAACGTATGATGAATGTCTCAATAATCATTCTATCCTAAGGAGTCTAAGTCTTGTATTAGAAATGGCTTAGCTAAATCATAAGAGGAAAGTAACTATAACTATTAATCTTCAAACCCATCAAATGCCTGAGAAGGGAGATATTACTTGAGCAGGCAGGAAGTGCAATCAAGCAGCTTCCAAAATGTGCAGTAGATGACAGAGGCAACTGGTTACCTGGGCAATCACCCAAATTCTCATTTGCAATGTTGAAGCAACCAACTTTGGCTAATGCCTATTTTCAGAGGCAGGAAAAATTTTTCAAAACTCTCTTACCCTGATTTTACAAGGTTTGGCAGTCTTTTTTCTTGTATGCTGCTTGTCCAGTCTGGACACCATGTATTTTGTCAGTGGTTGAGGCATGTCATGAGTTCCTTGCCTAAAGGCCAGTTTTGCCAAGAAGAAAACAAACTCCAAGTGGAGTGTCTTCATTGCTCAATGTTCTCTCGTGAATATTTTGGTGTTGCCAGGAGCAATTGTGTCTCACAACAACAGAACCCTAAGTTATTTAAGTGCCATATTCTACAGCACTTTGAAGTGGTTGATGATTAACTATCTATGAAGAATACAATCTCTATGTATCTAAAGAACCTGATTAGTCTAACTATAATTATGACGAACATGAATGAATAAGGTATGATACTTAATACCTGTATAACTGAAAGACTAATACTACTTCATATCAGAATATTAACAATCTTTAAACAACTATGCAGTAAATGAGAACAATGACCTCAAAATGTAAACAATGCATAAATATCTTGATCAGAGGTAGATATATATAATGAAATATGATAAATATATCTTAAAATTTTATCAGTATACAAAATGTCTTAAACAGAGGTAGAAACATGCACTCATACAGTATGACCAAATAAATTTGCATCATTGTACAAATACTGTAAGCTGATTTGGAGCATATTTAATATAACAAATATAATTTGGATTTGTATCAATATACAAGAATCTATATCGGTATAAATTGTCTGTAAATAATAGCTCATAAGTATTCATTCTATTACTCACTATTATTATTAATCTACTTATTAGCCCATTCAATTTTTCCCTTTTATTTAAAGGGATATCTAAGCCTACATAATTTCCACTCCAACCCCTAGCCCTATACCACTAATAATCATCACCTAAATGATGTCCTTAACGCTAAGGACAAACTTTGTTGGGAGAGGGGGTGTCATCTTCTAGAATTAATTCCAGCCATCATGGGGTGATGTTCTTTCTATGGAATCCTGTAAAAGTAAACTGATGTGTCAGTTGGGGAAAACGTGAGCAAAATAATCCCATACTAGGTCCATATAGGGTATATTAAGGCTTTTAGTTATTGAAAGGGAAAACTCATGGAATAGGATCAGGGTTCTAACATCTAGTTGTGGAGCACAGGAAGAGAGGGCAAGCAGGCAGGATCATGGCCTTTTGGTACCTCAAAGCTACACCTCAACCTGATTCAACTTCTCAATGACCATTGGCTGAAAGAGTTTTCCCATCATTTTCTAAAATCATGAAATAATTATGATGTATTTTTATATTTTTTTATTGAAAGTAGATTTTTTGAAAGTATAATCTGTCATGTTTTCCCATCCTCTAACTCCTCCCAGGTCCTCCCTACCTCTATTCCCTTTGAAATCTGTACCTTTTTCCCCTCTCTCTCACTAGAAACAAATGGACAGCCAAAATAATAATAAAATAACAGAAGATAAATCAAACCAAATGAAATAGGAAAAAAAATAAACAAAACAGAATAAAAAAGAAAAGGCACAAGAAGCACATAGATGGAGATACACAATTACACACAGAGAAATTCCATAAAATCCCCAAACCAGAAAACCACAGTATATATGCAAAAAACAAATGAGTTAATGCCACAGCAACTCCAGTGTTGTCTGTGTGACATGATATATGTCATTATGCCGGACGGGAGCTATGTGTCCCATGGGACTAGGCTTCCTGGAGGTCAATGGCAGATGGCCCGGTATTAGCCACTGCTGAGGCATAGACGGGTTTCTCTATTAGCTGGCTATGCGGGATATGAGCTTTGCACAATCTCTTTTATAATAATGACAGTCTTTATATATACAAGACAAGGATCATTCTCTTCAGGAATAGCCTTGAGATAGGGAAGCACAGTATGGGAATGTATAAGACTACAGCAGAAACTTTGTCATCCACAGGGTGTATGATGAGCAAGGGAATAGATGGGTTAATGTTGATGGACAAGGACTGTTATATTATACTTTGAACTTTATGGATAGGCTTGCTAGATCCCAACCCCCATGATGTCTGCTGCATAAGAAGGTACTAAAAAGTATAGTTCAACAGGTGCAGAGATCTGATTAGGTATATTTGGTCACTAGATGAAATAAAGGGTTAGGAAGAGGAAGGGCCATGATAACGATAATGAGACAGAAACTTTCTATTCATAAGATGAAACCACTTGTCTGAGGTTTACATTCTCAAGGACAAGATTTCCTCTTCTAAGGATGCTTTATGTCTAACACCTGTTCCTGATAATATACTTTTCTTAAATATCGCTGATGTGACTAAAAGAAGCTCTCACATTGTGTCAACCAATGATACATGACCTTCTGATTTGTTCTTTGTTTGAATACTATATAATGAAAACATAAATTCAGTAAAATCGCAGCAGATTCACAGATTCCAACCACTCTCTTGTGTGTTGTGTCTGTCTGTCATTCACCGAACTTGTGCCTTCCTGTTACCAGGATCCTGCTTCTCCCATGGTCTGAGTGGCTCCCCTGAGCTGGTCCATAGCAAGGTAACAAATAATGCCTTGATAAATCATTATGGAAAAAAAACCTGAAAAGTACCATCAAATTAATTTTGTGTTGGCAATCTACTGCTGGTCATAGGCCTCCTCTTAAGAGTGGTGTATATACCAAATGAAACTTTTGAAAAAAAAACACTATTTTTCCTTTGTGAGTAGTTATCAATTTTAGATAGCTTCTTTGTTTGGGCTGGAGACTTGTGCCATAAAGCCTTACAGCACTGGGTCCCATCTGGCTCAGATCCCTGAAGGCCCTGTGTATGCTCTCACTGTTTCTGCTAGTTAATATGTGTTTCAGTCCTATTGTGTTTAGAAGGTCATGTTTCCTTGATGTCCTCCATCTTCTCTGGCTTTTAAATTGTTTTTGGCTCCTCTTCCAGGATAACTCCATAATATAGTGAGTCTTGTTAAAATGGAAATGAAGAATAGTTGAAGAACAAAATAATTTTTTGTCAAAAAATTCTCTCTGAAGCAAGGATTTTCTCAACTTTAGACTCAGAATATAACTCACAATTCTTGGAGGCCCTCATTGCCAAACTAGACTTGTCCTAAAAATATAACCTTATCTCACCGGAGCTTCAGTTTGCTGACTATAAGTCTACAGAGCCCTAGCTGTCTTAGAGCTCACTATGTAGACCTGGCTGGCTTCAAACTCATGGAGATATATCTATCTACCTGCCTCTGATTCCCAAGTGCTAGAATTAAAATCATGTGATATCAATCCTGGCCAATTTTTATCTTGTTTTTGTTTAACTGTAAAGGGCTGACAACAGATAAATCTAAAATAATTTTTGTTTTCAAACTGAAACTTTCGTCTCAGATTTTACTATAGTTACCAAAGTTGGTAGAATTTGGTGGTAGAATTGGTGAAATGTTATTGTGTTATAATGGAAGCCATTGCATCAAATAATCAGCCTGATGTGTGTAATTCAATCAGTATTGCCTTAGGTAAGGACTAAGGTTAAAAGCATTGTTAGACTCTTTTACAGATTGCATTCAGCATGTGCAATGTGCAATGACATGCACAGTATCTTTTCAAATCATTTAATTAATAAGAAGCCATGCCTTTTAGACTTGTGATCTTTCCAGAAGAATATCTAAAAACAACAATGGAAGTTTTCACTGCTTTTATTTAATAACTGGCTAGCCTTGTGTGTCCAGGAAAAATTATTTGTTTCCAAATTTCCAAAATTGCCTAACATTTCTGGAGGAAAAAGACTGAATATAACAAGGGAATAAACAAGGAAGTATGTAAGAAGAATGAAAGATAATTTTCAAACTATTTAAGTTTTGGATTGAAAGTTTAGGATGGTTCCCCAAACAATTTATTCACCCTTTTATATTCTAAGATTTGAAGCAAGTGATATTTCCTTGCTTTTTTCAAAATCTTTGACTCCATTTGTTTCTAATATACTATGCATGTATGTCATCAATGGGGATGTTTTGTAAAAGTTAAAAAAATTATGAGAAACATTGGGTCTTAAGATCTAAGACTCAGCAATATATGTCATACTTGACATTAAAGCATGATTCATAAAAGGAAAGATTTATAAATTAGACTTCATAAAAATAGAGATTTTATTGTATGACATTTCTCATGTGAAGAGAATGACAACACAAGCTGTATATAGAAAAAATGTTGGCAAGCTAGACATCTAACTGAAACCTGGCATTATATGGAATATATTTTGAACAACCTCTGAAATCTAATAATAAAGAGAAAGAATCAAAGGAAAACTGTAAATTGAGTCAATACATACAGACAAATTTTGTTGAAGTGAATATATTGGATGTGTTTAACTGCCTGGAAAATATTTAACATATCACTGCATATCTTTCAGAGTAGTGAAAATAAGAATTTTTAACAAAACTAAATGGAAGGAAACTGTATAATTAGAGTGCTGTAAGAATGAGGTGTTACAAACACTTTGGAAAGTAATTTGACAACATTACAGTGGATTCCACAATTAAATGTGTTTTCATAAAGTCAAGAAATTATATTAAGTTGTGAAAATTTAGCCTTGAGAATCAAAAATACATTCATATAATAAGCTATATATGAATGACTTTATAAATATAATTTTCAATAATCACATAACGAGTGACAAACTTAATTTCCTTTAATAGATATAAGAAATTGTGATACATCTATGTCATGGAATTTTATTCAGCAACAAAAAGAAACAAGCAATAGATACATTCAACAACTGTGATGGCTATAAAATGATCTCAAATAGAAGGAAAATCAGTGCCAAAATGTTACATAATCTAGACTTCCATTTCTAAAAGTCCATCGTTTAAAAAATATGAAGCCAGGAAAAAAAACCTGGTGAATACCATTCCTTTGAGAAAATAGATGATAGGGATATGTCTGAGACTGTGAAATTGTTGTATATAACACATTTGTGATAAAAAGTGTTAAATAGCTGTTAGGGGAGGCTGCTCATCACTTCTTGTCTTCCCAGATTTAAAATAATCACACTGAAACTATAATAATTGCAATACGTTTTGACCAATATTTTAAGCATATTTCTAGCTAGCTCTTACATCTTAAATTATCCCATTTCTGTTATTTCATATTTTACTATGAGGTTCATGGCCTACCGGCAAGTTTCCAGCTAACAGCTTGCATTTTTCTCCTCTGGCAGCTACATGGCATCACCCTGACTTTGTCTTCTTTCTTCTAGCATTCAGTTTAGTTTTCCTTACTTAGCTCTATTCTGCCCTTCACAGGCACAAAGGAGCTTCTTTATTAACTAGTGGCACTCACAGCATACAGAGGATAATCCCACATTACCTCACCTTTTCTGTCTAAATAAAAAGGAATGATTTAATTTTAACATAGAAATTTACATATAACAAAACAGGCATCAAGGAAGAATTATAGTTATAATATTTATATCTACTTTATCTTTTATAATAACTAAGGAAAATTATAACTACCAATTCTTCAATTCCATCAAAGACTCCAGAAGGATACAATATTACCTTAAGAAAACAGGAAGTACATTGTAAGCAACTTCTAAAACTCCAGAATTGACAGAGACATCTCTCTGCCTGGCCAGTCACCAAGGGTTCTTCTGTACCATTGGGTCATCCATTTTCAGCATACAGGCCTATTGTAACTGGCAGACTTTTCCATGAAGCAGGAAATTTCAAAGGCAATTCTGCCTATATTAGCAATTTGTCAGCACATTTTATGTGTCCTTCAGAATGTGTGGCAGACTCTTTCATGAAGCAAGAACCTCAAAGGACTGTCTCACTTTATTTAGGCAGCTTCAGCAGTCATTTTTCTGTGGGTTCTGCAAGTCCAGTCAAACAGTTTAGGCAATAGTAGTTTCTTGCCCAAATTGCTAACAAATTCTATAAGGAATTTTTTCAATGCCCATCTTTTCCTTGAAATAGCTTGTGCTGCCAGGAGCAGAAGTGTCTCAATGACATGAAAACTCCTAAGTTCTTAAAACATTTTAAATACTATATTCTGTAGTCTTTGAAAGGGTTAAAGAATAACTATCCATCCGAAATATATCTCTGTACATCTAGAAAATATAACTAACATGACTACATCTTGACTATTATAGATGATTATCTATTAATCTATATTTCTTAATTATGCATTACATTTTTAATGAGCTACAAACACAATACCTTAATTAAGAGCAGAAATATATATTAAAGAAAATTGATCTTAAATTTTTATGAATAAACCAAGATTCATACCAATGCAAAGTATCTATCTTTTTAGCATATTCTCCTTTAAATGTAAACAAACATTTATAAACAATCATTTAGGGAATTTTGGCATAGTTCTCTCCAAACTGCTTCCAGCTTTTTGTTAAATGAAGTAATTTTGAGGGGTGTTTATGGAAAATTTGGGGGGTCTTAGTCTATCAAACCACAGTAGTCTGGAAGGAATCCACAGGTTTTCATCCTCTGCAGAAACAAAAAAAAGAGCATCTTTTCCAAAGTGACAAATTTTTAGACCCAAATTTTGAAGTCAAGATACTCTTAAAACACACACACACACACACACACAAACACAATGTTTAGTTTAGCTTAGCAGTCCATTTAATGAAATGTCCCTTTGTACTTAACTGCTTCATAGTCAAAAAATTTAGAGAAAACACAATAATATGCATAATCCAAACACTCTATATATATTCCGTGGCTAATTTTTTCTTTACCCCTTTAACCTATGACTGTACTCTGTCTCTTTAAAGACTAAGGTTGCTTTGTCTTTTGGCCCTGCCTAGTCCAACATGGTTTAGGTCCATTCACTGCCTCTGAGATTGCCAGATGTAAGCCATGCTTACCACCTCAAATCTGGCAACAAGTTGGCCCATGCTGTGACCAAGTAACTTGCAGCACACTGCCCACAAACTCCATTCAAGTGCTCAGCCAGAGCTTGTGCTGGCAGCAAGGACCAGAAAGTCACCATTTCAAAACCACATGGTTTTTTTTTCTTTTTTGTTTTTTTTCCCCTGTGGTTGAATCAGGAAGACCTCTCTTAAGGGAGCTGCATCAAGCCAACAGCAAACAGAGCAAGAAGCCATGATAAAATCTGTCTCTTTGTGTCAAGAATTCCTTTTTAAGCTCCCTCAAGTTTTTAAGTAGATTTAGTTGACCATGTGATATGGGGTTCCCTTTTGTATACTGTTAATATCATTGGTTAATAAAGAAGATGCTTTGGGACTGTGCAGGGCAGAATAGAGCTAAGTAGGGAAAACTAAACTGAATGCTGGGAGAAAGAAAGCATTGTTAGGGAGACACCATGTAACTGCCAGAGAAGAAATGTGTGAGTCGCCAGCTGGAACCTTTCTGGTAGGCCATGAGCCTCATGGTAAAATATTAAATAATAGAAATGGGTTAATTTAAGATGTAAGAGCTAGCCAGAAATAAGCTTAAGATATTGACCACAGAGTATTGCAATTAATATACTTTTAGTGTGATTATTTTGGGAGTCTGGACATCCAGAAATTAAATGAGCAGCTTCCATCAACAAGTTGGTGTATTTCTAGCTAACTCTTAGATTATCAATTAACCCATTCCTATTAATTTGTGTATCACCACGTGGCTGTGGCTTATGAGCAAAATTCCAGTGCATCTATCTTCTGTGGGTGGCTACATGGCTACTCTCTGCCTCTGCCTACTCTTCTCTGTATATCTCTTTCAGCCTGGCTTTATTCTGTCAAGCCATTGTCTAAAAACAGCTTTTTTATTAACCAATGGCAATAAAACATATTCACAGCTGACACATCTCCTCCAACATCGGTAACTTTAATTTTAGGTATTTTCTATATCAATTTTATAATGCTAGATTATGCAAGTCAATGGTTTTAGTACATTAACAAGAAATCATTAAACAAAGAAATGATTCTGTCATGAGCATCAGTCTTTCCTTTAACAGTGCAAAGAGGTGGAGCAATTTCTCAGTGATCAAGTGGTTGCTTTTACATAGAGTCTGTGTTTGATTCCCAGCACCCACATGATGGCTCATATTATCTGTTAATTCAGATTCATAGAGTCTGATGCTCTCTTCTGGCATCCTTAGCCACCTGAATACACATGGTGCATAAAAACTCACATAGGCCCATCATAGTACTGGTAGAATCATTGTTTTGGGGCCCCAGCCTCCTTTTGGAGACTTCAAATGTCACTGTTAGGTGTGCTCATGGCTCACTGCAGATAAATGATAGAGACTCAAACCTGAAATCATGTACAGAAAGATAATTAAACTTTTTTAGAATTAGTTAGTACTCTATATTATATACCATTAATATCATGTCAAAAAGTTTAATATCTATATAGATATAGATATCTTAAAATCTTTGAGATAATATTTAGACCATAAGAAAAGCTGTAATAGAGTAAAAGTAAAATCTAAAGATTATGAGATTTGTGAAAATAAAGTAGTCATTAAATATTGGTGTTCCTTCTGTCCCAAAAGGATAAAATTTCATAAATATTCGCAAATGCAAGTAGTCTTTTTGAAGTCCTAGTACAATTAAAAATCAATTGGATTTGGAGTGTGACTCTCTCCTTCTCTAAACCCAAGCATGCTTATTAAATTAAAATTAAAAATCTCTGTCTCATGTCAGAAGAGCCACCTGATATGGGACAGAAGAAAAACAAATATTAACGACTACTTTATTGCCACTAATCTCATAGTCCTTTGATTTTATTTTTACTTTTTAACAGCTTTTCTTAAGGTATCAATATACCTCAAAATTTATGATTCATATATATATATATATGTATATATCTGTCTATATAAAACTTTTGTCATGATATTAATGGATATATAAAGTACTAGATAATTCTAGAATAAGGCTTAATTTAGCTTCCTGTACAAGATTTAAGGTTTAAGTCTTTATCAGGTAACTCAGAATTAAGTTTTTGTATTCTGAAATACATAATGAAGCATTGTCCTTTAACTTATTTGAGATCTGCAGCATATGATATTTAAAATGTTTAAGTTTTTTTGCAGTGAATAAAGGCCATGTCTGAAAGCAATTCTGAAGTCTCCAAAAGGATGATTGAGCCTTATATTCCTCTCTTTCCTCAGGCATATCACTCCCTTTCTGTCTATACAGACCTCCTTATCTCTATGATTATCTAGTGGATAGCTCCACATTCTAATTTTCAGGCAAACTTCATTAGAGTACAAACAAGATATCACCACGTTTATTCATTTATATGTTGGTTCTGTAAAGTCATTGATAAATAAGCTACAATCAATATAACCACTGAATAGAGAATATAGGGCTAGGATGGAAGGATGCATTTTTCTAGGACAAAGAAATAGAATAGGTAATTATAGATGGTTGAAGGCCTAAGAATGGAACAGGATAAAACAGGGAGGGTATGAAAGAGGAAGTGAGTGAAGGAAATATGAGGAGTAATAGTTAAATCTAAGGGCCAGTTGAGGGGTCATAAAAAGCCTAATACAATATAAGCCTCCTATAATATATACATATATGAAGATGATCTAAGTAACATCACCAATAAATGGAAAGACAATGTCTCAACTGTACATCTATTGTCACCAAAATGGAGCTTCCAATACTGGGAATGGGTTACATCCAACAAGAATTGTTCAAAGGGGTCCCATGGACCCAAACAGCCTAGGATGTTGTCAAGGGTGGCTCTTCACAACTGATGAAGTCCCTATTGATGAAGATAGCATCTTCAAAACTCATTGAACACAGAGAAATAGAGCAGGGGCTTACCTAGAACCTTCACTTGTAAAGATAAATGTTCATGGTACTGGTAGGTACTTTGCATGCTACCAAAGGTGAACAGTAAATATTAACCGAGCTACAAATCTTTTGATCTACAAGACTAAACTGCCCATGAGATACACTGGCACAAAGCTTGTAGAAGTAACAAGCCAATATCTGATATGATAAGGCCTATTCTATGATATGATTTGGAACCCATTGCAAATGCTGCTTGGGTATTTAGGGACATGGGGCCAGGGATAAACAAAGGGAGCCCCCAAACTTTTTTGCCACAGTACAGATATACTCACTTTTTCAGTAAAAATAAAAATTTTACCAAAAGAACTTCCAGATTGAGGAGGCCTGTCTTACAATCCAAATTGATAGACTTTGGACTTTTCTCTTTTTAAGACACTTCTAGCTTTAGAAGGTCAAACATCATATCCTGAATAGATCAAGCTGTGTTCCTATCTAGACCTGAAAATTCCTACTGGGTAAACTAAAATACACTACTCTCCTTAATGAAAAGGCAAATACATGACAAATGAGACCCAAATATGTCTTCCTGAATCCTCTGAGTACAGAAATTTCAGAGTAATTTCTTGCTGTTTCTTCAGTTCCTGACTTGGGGTTGTATTCAAATTCCTAATGTTCTCTCTTACCCTTGCTTTGCCACAAGTCACTGTTTCTCTGTTTAATAGTAATAGTCCAATGTTGTTAAATAGAACCACAAAAAATAAGGCCAATTGCCAAGTGGAAACTATCCCAAATGATTCAAAAGAACCCCACGCAGCTCAGTAGAGAACAAAGACAAACAAGAAAGAAAGGCTTGAGGCACACCTCAGGGAAAGAGTATCAAAGGGTCAGATTATTTTTTGATACTACAAACCAAAATTCAAATAGTTTTTATTTCTTTTGTTTCACCAAGTAGAGTTAAAAAGTAGCTGATGCTGGCCGAAGTGGAAAGATAAGAAAATATTTCAATGACTTAAGCAATTGTTGGCCACTTCCACCTTTCTTCTTCATTCAATGTTGCCCATTCTCTGTGATTGGCAGATTCTTTCAAAATGTGCCTATATGCCTCTATCATTGACATTTTGTTTGGAACTTGAAGATCACAAAATGTGCCCCCTGCCAGGTCAAGACAGCCATCTTCAATAAGCCAAATAAAATTCCAAATAAAATATTGAAAGCTGAAAATGTGACCACACTGTGAAGAGCAACAAAGATCCAGCAAACACTGTAACCCAACCTTTTCTTTCTAAATACATGCATGCATACCTATGTGTATATATATATATATATATATATATATATATATATATACACACACACATATATGTATGATATATTTGCATAACAACATGTTTTATGTATACCATAGGATAAATGAACCACTGCTGCAATAAAGTAACCCATGAAATATAAAACACAGTACTTTAGTGAGTACACAAATAAAAACTTAAAAATTTGTAGAGACTGTGCTTTCATTTTCTGGCCTCCCAGACCTGAATAATCACAGAGAAACTAAATTAATTACAACACTGTTTGTCCAATGGATCAGGAGTATTCCTATCTAGCTCTTATATGTTAAGTTAACCTACCCCACTAGGCTGTGCCTTACTGGTAATGCCCTGGCATTTTTTTCTTTGGTGGTTACATGGCATCTGCCTGACTCTGCCGTATTTCTCTTTACATTCTGTTCAGTTTTCCTGCCTAGCTTTATTCTGCCCTGCAAATATGCCAAAGCAGATTCTTTATTAATTAATGGTAATAAAACATATTCACAGAGTACAGAGGGGAATCTCACATCATTTCCCCTATTTATTTATTTATTTATTTATTTATTTATTTATTCATTTATTTATTTATTTTTATTAAAAAAATTTCTGCCTCCTCCCCTCCTTCCACTCCTCTCCCCTGCCTTCCACTTCTCTCCCCCTCCTCCCCTCCTCCCACTCGTCTCCCTCTCCCCACTCTTTTCCCCCTCCCCCCACTCCTCTCCCCCTCCCACAACTCCATTCCCCCTCCCTCTCCAGTCTGAAGAGCAATCCAGATTCCCTGCCCTGTGGGAAGTCCAAGGTCCTCCCCCCTCCTTTTCTGTCTAAATATAAAGGGAAGGTTTTAACTTTAACATAGTAAGATTACATATAACAAAACAAGTATCAAGAAGGAATTGCAGTAACAATAGTCTATTGGTATCTGGCAAAATTAAAGAAAATATTCTATCACCTATTTTACCTTTGTGAATTTAAAGTTTTATATCTAATTTATCTTTCATCATAATTAAGGAAAAATTTAACTGTCTTCAACTCCATCAAAGACCCTAGAAGGATACATTACCTATGTTAGCAGGACGTACATTGTAAGCAACTTCTAAAACTCTAGAATTTACAGAGATACCTTGCTGCCTAGACAGTCACTCAAAGTTCTTCTGTGATATTGGGGCATTCATCTTCAGCTTACAGGCCCATAATATCTGGAAGATTTTTCCCTGAAGCAGGAAATTTGAAAGACTGTTATACCTATATTGGTAGTTTGTCAGTTGCTTTCTTCTGAGTCCTGCAGAATGTTGGACAGACTCTTTCATGAAGCAGGGATCCTGAAGGACTGCCTCATCTTCTTTTGGAAAGTTCAGCAATCATTTTCTGTGGGTCCTGCATGTCCAGTTTATACAGTATATCATCAAGCAGTCCAAGCAAGAGCAGTTTATTGCCTAAATGGCTAGCCTTTTCACATGGAAGGCAAATTCCATAAGGAGTTTTTTCAATACTCATCTGCTGTGGGAGAATGCTCTTATACACTGTAAAAAATTGCCATTCATGTTAGTTTAATAAAATGCTGATAGACCTGTAGCCAGAGTATTGGCAGGACAACAAGACAAAGAAAATACTGGGAAGAGGAAAGGGAGAGACTCAGTCACTAGCCAGGTGCAAAGGAAGCAATATGAGCATGCCTCACTGTTAAAAGGTATCAAGCCACGTGGCTAGCATAGAAAAGGGTTATGGGTTAATTTAAGTTGTAAGAGCTAGTTAATAATAAGCCTGGGGTAATAGACCAAACAGTTTATAATTAATATAATCCTCTTTATGTTTCTTTGGGACTGAACAGCTATTAGACCAGGCAGAACAGAAACGCCTATTTACGCCCATGAATCTCTTTGAAGTAATTGGTTCTGCCAGAAGCAGATATGACTAACTGTTGAGAAAATTTTAAGTTCTTAAAATCTTTTACGTGTCATATTCAGGAGGTCTTTAAATTGTTGAAGATTTTATATCTAAATGAAATATATTTCGTATATCTAGGAAGTCTAACTAGCATAACTAGACATTTGACTATTATAAATGACTACCTATTAATGTGTAATTTTTAATTATATATTATATTTTTAAATGAGCTCTATAAACATAATAGCTTAAACAAGAGTAGATATATACATATAATAAAACTGACCTTAAATTAGGATCAATAAAGCTAAGTCTATACCAATGTATTTACTTCTATATCATGTCCCCCTCCAATATTTTTTTAGAAAGGGATTGACTATGATCTTTATCCACTTATAATCAAACCACTTTAAATGAAAAGAAACATTTATAAACAATCATTTTGGGAATTTTGGTGTAGTTTTTTCCAAACTGCTTCCTGCAATTTGTTGGGTGAAGTATTTTGAGGATTCATGGAGACCTTTTAAGGAGTCTTCTTCCATCAAACTACATTAACATGGAAGGAATCCACAGGTCCCCACTCTCTGTAGAAACAAAAGCAGAACTTCTTTTCTAGAGCAACATACCCTTAGAGTCAAATTTTGAAGTGAAGATATCTTTAAAATATATATGTTGATTTACCTTAGGAGCCCCCAGAATCAAATATTTTTTAAAACAGTTAACTCATTAACAGTCAAAAATCCAAAGAAAACACAATAATATACATAATCCAGACTCTCTGTGTATATTTCATCTTTATGTGACTTATTTTTTACTCTTACATTTTAATATTTATTTTATTATCTTTACTCTTTTAATCTATGACTGTCTGTACTCTGTGTACTCTTTCTTTTCTTTCTCCTAAGCCTGTACATTTATCCAATACTGTGATCCATTAGGAGGTCTTTTTTTGTCTGAATCTGTCTTATTGTGTATCTGTAAACATTTTCTGACCAGAAGAGGTATTTTTTAATGCTATGCAGGTGTGACTAAGACTAATGCTTTGTCTTTGCCTGTTGGCTTCACCCTGTCCAACATGGTGGAGGTATGTCCACTGCCTCTGTGAACCATGCTCAATGCTCTAGCTCCAGAGATACAGAGGGTCTTTGTCATTGTTAAACAATTTATAACTCTCTGCTCACAAACCCCATTTAAGTGCTCTGTAGCAAGACTGCTCAAAAGAGCTAGAGTCATTTGTGGTCTCAGCATGAACCAAAACTCCATCTCTTAAAAATGGTGCCTCTGCTCAACACCAGCAAATAGAACCTCTCTGAAAAAATGCAGCAACCCAGAGGCTTCAATTGACTCCCACTTTGTGCATGTAGAAGCCCCCTCCCCCTTTAAAGCTTTCTTAGGCTTTATGTGGATGTATGCTGCCAAAGGTTTGGTGCCATAATGTAAATGCAATAATAAAATAGCTAAACAAGAGTAATTAGATTCAGGGATCTTGTTTTGAAAAGAAAAAAATATGAAAAACTGAAGGTTGATGCTCTTGTACACTGCAAAGATTTGTCATTTGTACTGATTGGCCAGTAACCAGGCAGTACGTATATGTGGAGTGACAAGACTAAGAGAATTCTGGGAAGAAGAAAGCCAGCATCACAGTCATCAGCCAGATGGTGAGAAAGCAAGATAAGAATGCTTCACTGAAGGTTGGATAGGGGAGCAGGGAAGCACATATCTTAATTAAGGGAGCCATCTTAGGGTTGGCAAGAGACTTGGACCTAGAGGGGCTCCCAGGTGCCCAAAGCGAGGTCCCCAGTTAGTTCCTGGGGCAGCTGAGGATAGGGAACCTGAAATGACCCTATCCTAGAGAAATACTGATGAATATCTTGCATATCACCATAGAACCTTCATCTGGCGATGGATGGAGATAGAGACAGACCCACACTGGAGCACTGGACTGAGCTCCCAAGGTCCCAATGAGAAGCAGAAGGAGGGAGAACATGAGCAAAGAAGTCTGGACCACGAGGGGTGCACCCACCCACTGAGACAGTGGGGCTGATCTATTGGGAGCTCACCAAGGCCAGCTGGACTGTGACTGAAAAAGTATGGGATAAAACCGACTCTCTGAATATGGCAGACAATGAGGGCTGCTGAGAAGCCAAGGTCAATGGCACTGGGTTTTGATCCTACTTCATGTTCTGGCTTTGTGGGAGCCTAGCCAGTTTGGATGTTCACCTTCCTAGACCAGGATGGAGGCGGGAGGACTTTGGACTTTCCACAGGGCAGGGAACACTGACTGCTCTTCAGACTGGAGAGGGAAAGGGGAGAGGAGTGGGGGAGGGGGAGAGGAGGGTGGGGAGGGGGAGAGAAGTGGGGGGAGGGGGAGAGGAGTGGGAGGCTGGGAGGAGGCGGAAATTTTTTTCAATAAAAAAATAAAAAATTAAAAAAAGAATGCTTCATTGAGACAAGGTTGAATGCATTGGCACAGACCACTTCCTAAATATAACTTCAGTAGCACAGACACTGAGAGAAACAAAACAATAAATAACAATAAATGTGACCTCCTGAAACTGAAAACCTTCTGTGAAGCAAAGGACATGGTCAACAAGACAAAATGAAAATGTATTTTGGAATGGGAAAAGATCTTCATTAATCCCATATCAGACAGAAGTCTGATCTCCAAAATATACAAAGAACTCAAGAAATTGGTCATCAAAAGAACAAATAAACCAATAAATAAAATGGAGTACAGACCCAAACAGAGAACTCTTAACAGGGGAATCTAAAATGGCTGAAAGAGACTTAAGGAAATGTTCAACATCCTTAGTCATCAGAGAAATGCAAATCAAAACAACTCTGAGATTCCATCTTACACCTGTAAGACTGTCCTAGATCAGAAACATTGATGACAACTTATGCTGGAGAAGTTGTAGAGAAAAGAGAACACTTCTGCATTACTGGTGGGAATGCAAGCTGGTACAGCCCCTTTGGATGTCAGTGTGGTTATTTCTCAGAAAATTAGAAACAATCTTCCTCAAGACCCAGTAATACCACTTTTGGGTATATATCCAAAGGATGCTCAATTGTGCCACAAGAACATGTGCTCAACTATGTTCATAGCAGCATTGTTTGTCATAGCCAGAAACTGGAAACAACCTAAATACCCCTAGACCAAAGAATGGATAAGGAAAATGTGGTACATTTACACAATGGAGTAATACACGGCAGAAAAAAATAATGACATCTTGAAATTTGCAGGAAAATGGATGGAGCTAGAAAACATCATTTTGAGTGAGATAACACAGATACAGAAAGACAAGTATCACATGTACTCACTAACAAGTGGTTTTTAAACATAAAATAATGAAAACCAACCCACAAATCACAATCCCAGAGAACTTAGAGAACAATGAGGACACAAAGAGAGGCACACATTGATCTACATGAGAAGTAGATTTCTACATGATTTCTACATGGGAAGTAGAAAAAGACAAGATCTACTGGGTAAATTGGGAGCATGGGGACCTTGCGTGAAGGTTGAAGGGGAGGGGAGAGGCAGGAGGGAAGCAGAGAAATATGTAGAGCTCAAAAAAATCAATGATAAACAAACAAACAAACAAACAAATAAATAAATAAATAAAAGAGGTAGTTATTAACAAGTCTGATCAATAGACCAAACAGTTTATAATTAGTATAATCCTCTGTGTGTTTCTTTGGGACTGAATGGCTTCTGAACTGGACAGGAAAGAAACTTCTGTCTATAAATGTTGCCTAAACATTTGGTAAGAATTTCCACACAAAGCCCGAGAAAGCCTTTAATAAAAGGATTCTAGACAGACAAGAAGAGTCAAGAACAGTTTTTGGGAACTGTCTTTTCTCTAGTAGACTCTGATGGCTGCAAGCGGAGGCACAGCTCCTTTATGAAAGGCTTCCTGACTCAGCATTAGCAGCAAAAACTGAGCAACTCTTTTAAGTGGTCCTGCCATCAAACACTTAAATGGTGTTTATAAACAGCGTCAGGTTGCTTGGTAGTGGCATGGACTTAGAAACTCCACAGAGATATTAAAAAAAAATATGTCCCCTGCTAGTACTTCCACTGTGAAGATAGACTTCCAAAAAGCTAAGGAATGGGGTGGAGGCAGCTGCAAAAGCATCAGCTTTATTCTCATCCCTATTGCTTAGCAGGTTAAAAACTCGTGCTCAGAAAAAAAAAGCAGTAGAGATATACAGGAAAGACAGATTAATACAAAAAACAAAACCTTTAAAGACTGTACATTGTGTTTAAAAATATAGGCTTGGGAGAGAAAATAAAAAAGGATTTAGAAAGTCATTAAATAAAAGAGAATTCGGGTGTGGTGGCACATGCCTTTAATCACAGCACTTGGAGGAAGAAGCAGGTGGATCTCTGTGAGTTTGAGGCCATCATGGGCTACAGGACAGCCAAAGATATTCAGAGAAAACTTGTCTCAAAAACCCAAAAATTAAAAAAAAATAAAACAAAAGAAATAGAGTTTTAAAAATTCACATAAAGATGGAAAATACACAGAAAATTTGGATACTGTAATTATATTGTCTTTGAATTATGTGACTGCTGATGAAGGAGCAACAGCTGCTAAAAGACATTTGCTTATAAATGCTGCTGGATCGCTCCAACCTATATATTTTTAAAATGCAATTTAAGTAAACAATTTTACTATGGAAAAGAGGCTTTGTTTTTGTTTTCACAGGAAGAGAGAGGCTGCAGATTTATTCTGTGTTAAGAAAAATAAAGTTTGATCAAGGAAGATCCCCTGAAAAATCTCCAATAGGAGTGGATGGCCCAGAAGATTCAACATTTAAGAGCACCTCTGTTCCAGTTTCCTCTGATACCTACATCCAGAACAGCTTCAAGACTGCTGGTTTAAGTGATCCAACCTCAAAGAATACTCCAGTCAGTATGTAACTATAATCCTAATTTATGGGGTTCTTCATAAGATTATCAGTTCTCCTAATCTTCAGGAAATAGCCAAGAAACTATGCCCAATTCCCCCCAAAATGGATTATGTATGTTTGCTTTTGTTTAGTTTTTATGTTATAAGATTTTATGGATAACGGTCAGGAAGAAAAGATAAACAAAGAAGAATTGATTTGGGGTCTTTTTTTGAAAAAAAATGGAAATGCCATTTTACACTGTAAAGATTTGTCATTTTTATTGGTTTAATAAAATACTGATTGGCCAGTAACCAGGCAAGAAGTATAAGCAGAGCAACCAGACTAAGAGAATTCTGGGAAGAGGAAGTCAGAAAGGCAGCCACCAGTCAGATGCAGAGGTTGCAAGTTGAGAATGGCTCACTGAGAAAAGATACCAAGTCACGTGGCTAATATAGACCAGAATGATGGGTTAATTTAAGTTGTAAGAGCCAGTTAATAATAAAGCTTGAGCTAATAAGCCAAAAAATTATATTTAATATCTTCTGTGTGTTTCTTTGGGACTGAACAGCTATGGGACCAGGCTTCTCTCTGCACACATCTGTATATGGTAAACTGTAATATCATGTATGGGTCCCCAGAGCTAAAGATGCTTTAAGAAGAAAAATTATGAATGTCTGGAATATATAAGTATGTCATATATAACTGTAACTGTATATATATGCTGTGACTGGATCAGCAAGATCCAAAAGCTTCAGGCTACTTTGTCTTCATTTCTTCACTTCCAGATTTCCTCTGAAATTCTTCTAACCCTCCACACAGAGTTTGATTACAATATGTGAAGCATTTGACCATCAGATCTCTGACAGACAGTGTCCTGCAGGGGATATTTGATAACTTCTCAAATTTCTAGGAGTTATCCTAATCAAACACCAGCACAAAAAGTCATAGAGGTGCTTAAATAGGCTTACAGATCTCATAAAGAGAAAAGAGAAACACTGTAAAAATAGTGTGCAAAATGAAACTGGCATATTCAAAATAATATGGATTCACTTGCATCCCATGGAACTGGAGTTACCGATAGTTGTGAGCATCATCACATTAGTGATAGAAACAAAACTCAGAACCTCTGGAAGAGTAGCAAATGGTCTTAACTGCTGATCCATCTCTCTAGGCCCTATTACAACAATTTTATATTCATTATTATGTCACTGTCTTCAGACAGGTGCAGTTGGAGGTAGACAGTGTTATTGGAGGAACATCTCAAAATGATGATTGAAATCCCAGCCTTGGTTCCATTTCAAAGTTACTTATAAAATAAATGTTTACATAATAACACTTAAACAAAATTATTATTTGAAAGACAAGAACAAAATAATGTATGTGATTATTTATGTACTTAAATAAATATGAAAATGCTTGATAACTAGTACTATGACTATGAGAAGGAGTAGAAAAGAAGAAAATTGTTTTCATCAGTACTTTATTCTTTCCATGGATCTCCTACCTCTAATTTTCATTCTTATACACTATCTAAAACTTTGGGCTACCATATCCAAGTTTCAAACTTAGATTTTCCTCAAACACAGCTTTCACTACCACATTGGCCACTGTCATTTCCAGTTATAATGGAGCCTTACTCTTAGGAAATGGAACTCATATAAATGAGCTGGCACCAAAAGAATCTTCTTTCTCTATGTTTTCTGTAAGTTGAAGAAGTTACCAAGAAGGCCTAGGTGGAAAATAGTGTCTTGTGAATTTCTGAGGCTGAAAATCTAATTTCATTTTTATAAGAAAAAGTGCATTCATTTGAAAATCATGTAAATTCAAGAAACCATTTATTTAATGTTTTCTAATAACATGTCTCTTAATTTGATGAGTGGGTTACTTTGCTGTTATGAGCAATTTCAGATTTATAAAAGTACATTTGTTTGTTTTGCCTTTGTTTACTAGACTTTGGGAGTCTTGTCCCAATCTCCAAAGCCATTCTTAGGTCTTGAAGTGCTTTCTTTGTGTTTTTATTTGCTTCTCAGTTTTGGGTTTTATATTTCAAAATATGACCCAATTTTAACTGTAACATGGAAAGGTGAGAATATAATTTATTTCTTCTGCACATGGATATCTAACACCATGAACATTAATTGAAGATACTGTACCCTTTCTCCAATGTGTATCTTTGTAATTTGTCTTGGAAATCAATTAAATATAAACTTTTGTGTTTATGTGTAGGCCCTCTATTGCGATTCATGGGTTTAAATGTCTGTTTCTAAGCCTATGAGCTATGACAATTTTGTTATCACTGTTTTGCAGTATACTTAAAAATCAGTGCAGTGGCTCCAACATTGCTGTTTATATTTATTATTTTCAAGATTACATTTGTGTGGTGGTATGAAAGTGAATGCCCACTAAAGGTAGTGGCACTATTAGAAGGTTTAGCCCTATCTTAGTACATATGGTCTTGTTGCAGAAAGTCTGTCACTATAATGGTGGACTTGAAGTTTTATATGCTCAAGTTATACCCAGTATGACACACAGTCTTTTTCTGCTGCCTGCAGATCAGGATATAGAACTCTCAGTTACCTCTCCAACACCATGCCTGCCTAAATACCACCATGCTGTACCATGGTGATAATGGACTAAACCTCTGAACTACAACTAAGACACCCTAACTAGATGTTTTCCTTTATAAGAGTTGCTGTGGTCATGGTATCTCTTCACAGTTATAAAGCCATAATTATGACACCGATAATCTTGAAAATAATTGATTATATTATTGTATTATAAATTATTTGAGAGACTGTTAAAGTTATACCTTAATAGTTTTTTTATTATTATGATAAAATGTCACAACTAAAAGCAACTTGGAAAATAAAGGGTTTATTTCACCTTATAGCTTATACTCCACCATCCAGGGAAGTCAGGGCAGGAACCTGGAAGAAGGAACTGATGAAGAGAACATGAAGTAGTATTTCTGAAAGACTTACACATATTGGATTGTTCAGTTTGGCTTCTTACAGCACCTAGGAACATCATCTCAGGAGTGCACCTCTCATAGTGAGCTGGTCCTTCTCACATCAATCAATGTCAAGAAAATGCACCACAGGCTTGACCACAGGTGCATCTGGTGGAGCCATATCCTCAATTGAGGTTACCTCTTCCAAAAACCCTAACTTGCACCAAACTGGCAAAAACTAGCCACTATATGTTATTATTTTATCAAATTCATTGAGATTTTTTTTTTTTGTGTGTGTAAGGTAAAAAAAAATTATCATCTCAAACCCCCACAATATCTCAGAATGTCTACATCCTTGATTCTGACAACAGGCAATGAAATAACTTTGGAAAAGTTTCTGGGTATGAGAGACACAATATTTTCATCCATTAAAGACAACAATTATAGAGCTTCGGCACATTAACATTAATTTGAATACCTCCTAATTTATTCATGAGTTAGTCCTCAGATAGATACATGCTCTATTTGAACTATTCCCACTTGGATAAGCATTTCTAGTTCCTTTTGCAACTGTCTTCTTGACTGACAGAGGCAGGTGTCATAGTTTCTGTTGTACTGTTTTAATCTCTTAATGTATTTTTAGCTCTTGCATAATACTCTGGATAAAAACCAGACTTGCTCATGATGCTTTCCTTTTGGAAATCTGTAAATGACAAAATGATAGGCAGGTGGGAGTTTACATATAGTACAAACTGAAACGAAAACACACAGCAACTCTGTCAGACCTTTTATAGACTTTATGATTTATTGTGCCACTGACACCAAAATAGCAACAAATAGTTGGAGTCCATAAAAAAAGCAAATGATTTGTCCCAACTTGACAAATTGTGAAAGATGCAAATTTAATCTTATCATGACCTTCAGGCTCAACATGTTCCCCTTCACACACACTTTCATGTTGAACTCCAGAAATCATAATTACATGTCTTTGTTAAAGTTTCACATACTACACTGTCATAGAGGAAATATGCATTGTTAACTAATTCACATGAGAGTACTGAGTAAAATGTCTTCTGCATATAATCTTTCATATTTTCTTTTCCTTTTTAAAAGATTTGTTTCTCGGTTGCATAGTTTACTAGTGGTATGATATCAGTTATTGAACAACACATTATTGTAATTATTCAAATTAAACTTCACACTAAAAATACATCTGACTATATCACTCCAAGAATGCTCTAGTAGATCATTTAGTTTTATTTAAAAGAGTACATTTTGCATAGGAATGGGTCTTTGTATTTCTAATAAGACTGTATATGCTTCAAAAAATGACTGATATTTTGATCTTTTGAACAAGAAAAATATAGATTCAGTAAAAATAAACACTTTCTATAAAATTTACCATTTAAAAGCACAACTTTATTATTTTGTTTTGATTTGCTTGTTCTTGTTGATGAGAGCAGGATTTAGTAGAGGCTTTATTTTAATCATTGTGTTTTTATTTAGATTTTTGTTTGGCATGGGAGATAGTATAATACTTCTGTTGCGTGCTTTTTCTTTTACACTATTGGAAGGAGTAATGGTACTTTGGTTCATAGATACATGATACAATTATTTCTCCTAGAAGACAAATGATGGACATTAATTAAGTGGCCCTTTATTCTGTGGGACAACATTTAGTAGTCATTTCATGACAGGGGCCAAGTGGAGAACTGAGGCAATTATCCTCATCCTCTAGCCTCAAAACTCAATTACTGCTATCTGAATTATCCACATAATGGCTTTAATTCTACCTAGCGCTTTAGGCTATCACTTTAAGGCAGTTTTCACTGCTAGGATGAGTCTATTCCTTCATTAAATACTTATTAATCTGACTGTCAAGGTAATCATTACATTTTAGATACTCATTCTGCAGTTTGCTTGTAATGAGATGTTTATAATGTTGGAGTAGCTACTGTTTTCAGAGAGTAAATTGTAATGTTGGCTGTACATTTTTTAACAGAATAATGCCATATTTCAAAATGTTATTTACCTTCTTGAGTCAAAGATTTTCACACAGGTCAATGAATGTATAGAACTTCATTTTAATTAAGAAGCATATATATATATATATATATATATATATATATATATATATATATATATATATACACTAAGTGGAAATATTCCTTTTGACTCCTACAAAACCCAAAGAAAGACATTTTAATGGCCCAATGGGATCTTTGTGTTTCCAAAATCTCAGAGAAATTGTGAAATATAGAATCCAATATAGCTGAACCATTTGTCAAGTTGTTTGGTGTAGCCAGATGCAGCAATTCGTGTGGAAGAGCTATCATCTGTGGACCAGACTAGTATTTCTGAATGTTCTATAATACCTGAAACCTCTAGTCCTTATAGGAGATTTAAAGGTAGTAGTGGTAGTAGAACAGTATAGAAGTTATGCTGGATGGAGATAGGAGACCATAGGCATTCTTGATGTGTTCTCAAATACTACAGGGCAAAATAAACATACAACATCTTCAGAATATGTGTTTTTTAAATAGCATATGAAACATTCCCCAATATAGAAACTAAAGTAGATCAAAAAAGCTAGCTTCCACACATTAAAAAAATGAATGAAGCCTCTCTGATGAAAATTATACTAGTCACGAAGTAACATTAGGAATCATTTCATTTGTTTTTCCCCTTATGTATTTGTTAACCACTCCCACAAATTCTGCACAACCATTACCCCAGCACATCTCTCAGGCAGGACAAATTATAGGTCTAAGGTTTTCCGACCTCTCCACTGCAATCCTTGCCTCATTACAGATGATGTCTTGTCCAGGCTCTGTATCCCTCATTTTTAGGAGGTTTTACTATAGTTACCCTTATCGATTCATGGGAGTTTCCATTTTTACTGGGTTTCTACCTCACCCCTAAATGCCCTCTAGTTCCAGGTGTCTCTACCAGTACCCTCTCACTCCATCCCCCTACATGTTCCCTTTAATTCTCATCCCCACTCACCTTCAGTCTACCAATGAAATCTATTCTTTTTCTTCTTTCCAGAGACATCCATGCATCCCGCATTGAACCTGCCTTGTTATTTAGCCTTTCTGGGACTGTGGACTGGAGCATTATTATCTTTTACTTTAAACATATTTATAGTTGCTTATTTTTTTTACTTTTATTCTTTTTAATTCTTGGGGATTTTTGCTCTTTTGTTCTTTGGGGGGGCCACCTCACCTCCTAAATAAATCACATAGAGGCTTATGCTTTTTTATAAATGCCTGACCTTAGCTTGTTTTTTTTTGCCAGCTTTTCTTAACTAATTATCCTAATTACCTTTTCCCTTTGAGCTTTTCCTTACTTTTCTTCTGTATATCTTACTTTCACTCTCACTCAGTGACTTTCTGTGTACTTGGGTGGCTGGTCCCTAGCATTATCCTCTCCTTGTTCTCTTGCTTCTTACACCTACATGGTGTGTTAGGAGTGGCGGGGCTGCGTCCCCGGCACCCGGCAGCCCGCACGGCTAGCTTTACCCGAAATAATTAAACGGAAACTGTATTCTTTTAAACACTGCCTGACCCATTAGTTTCAGTTTCTTATTGGCTAGCTCTTACATATTGATCTAACCCATTTCTATTAATCTGTGTAGCCCACGAGCTGGCTTACCAAGAATGATCTTAACCTGCGTCTGGCTGGAGTGGGAGAATCATGGCGACTCCCTGACTCAGCTTCTTTCTCCCAGCATTCTGTTCTGTTTACTCCACCCCCTTAAGGGTTGGCCTATCAAGGGGCCTAGGCAGTTTCTTTATTAATAAGAAATCACTCCCACATCATTTCCCCTTTTTCTGTTTAAACAAAAAAGAAAGGCTTTAACTTTAACATAGTAAAATTACATATAACAAAACAGTTATCAAGTAAGAATTACAGTTACAATATTCATATCTACTTTATCTTTTATCATAACTAAGGAAAACTATAACTATAACTAACCATTCTTCAACTCCATCAAAGACTCCAGAAGGATATAATATTATCTAAGCAAACAAGAAATCAAAACTCTAGAAATGACAGAATCATCTTGCTTCCTGGACAGTCACCCAAAATTCCTCTGTACCGTTGGGGCATCCATCTTCGGCCTTCAGGCCCATAGTATCCAGCAGACATTTCCATGAAGCAGGAAATTTCAAAGACAGTTCAGTCACTATCTGCTGTGTCCTGCAGAATGTCTCATGAACCCCAAAAGACCGTCTCACCTTTAGGCAAGTTCAGCAGTCCTCTCTCTGTGGGTTCTCTGTGTCCATTTTATGCAACAGTCCAGGCAAGAGCAGTTTCTTGCCCAAATGGCTATCAAACTTCATAAGGATCCTCTTCGATGCCCATCTTCCTCTCGAAGTAGATTGGTGCTGCCAGGAGCAGACGTGTCTCATTGTCATGAAAAACCCTAAGTTATTAAAACATTTTAAATGCCATATTCTGCAGCCTTTGAAAGATATGAAGAATGCTATCTGAAATATATCTCTATATATCTAGAAAATCTAAGTAACATGACTACAAACTTGACTATTATTTATGATTATCCATCAACAACCTATATTTCCTAATTATACATTATATTTTAAAAATGAACTACACAATCACAATACCTTAATCAAGATCAGAAATACATATACATATAACAAAATTGACCTTAAAATCCATACCAATGTAAATTATTCATACCTATATCATTCCCCCCTTGAAATGTAAAAGAACATTTATAAACAATATTTTGGGAACATGGGTGCAGTTTTTTCTCTCCAAACTGCTTCCTGCTGAATGGGGGTGTCGTTAATTAGGACTTTCATGGTATAACCTGTGTGCCAGGGTCATCTCAGTTGGCAGTTGAGTGAAGTAATTTTTTGAGGGTGTTCACATCAACCTTTCAGGAGGGCGTGGTCTATCATACCAAACTGGGATAGAAGAAATCCATAGAGTCTCATCCTCTGTGAAAACAAAAGAAGACTCTCTCCAAAGCATCATATCCTTAGACCCAAATTCTGAAGTCATACCCTCATGATATCCATTCTGGTTACACTTGGCAGTCCATATAATGAAATGTCTCTCTGTACTTAGCTCCTTCACAGTCAAAAATTTTAAAGAAAACACAATAATACGAAGAATCCAGACTCTTTGTGAATTTTCCATTTTTATGTGGCTTATTTTTCTTTATTTCTTTTAATCTTTAACTATCTGTACTCTGGCTCTTTAAAGACTTTACCTTCTTTTTAAAACGATTAACTTTATTCTCTATATTCTTTTTCTTCTCTCTCTCAAGCCTATGTACATTCATCCAACAGTGTGGTCTTTTATGTCTGAATCTGTTTTATTGTGAATCTGTAACATTTTTTTAAATTTATTTATTTATTAAAGATTTCTGTCTCTTCCCCGCCACCGCCTCCCATTTCCCTCCCCCTCCCCCAATTAAGTCTCCCCCCAGCCCGAAAAGCAATCAGGGTTCCCTGTCCTGTGGGAAGTCCAAGGAACCCCCACCTCCATCCAGGTCTAGTAAGTTGAGCATCCAACCTGCCTAGGCTCCCACAAAGCCAGTGCGTGCAGTAGGATCAGAAACCCATTGCCATTGTTCTTGAGTTCTCAGTAGTCCTCATTGTCCGCTATGTTCAGAGAGTCCGGTTTTATCCCAGGCTTTTCCAGACCCAGGCCAGCTGGCCTTGGTGAGTTCCCAATAGAACATCCCCATTGTCTCAGTGTGTGGGTACACTGTAACATTTTTTTTTTACTATCCAGGAGCATTTCTTAAAATGTTAAGAAGTTCTTAAAAACTTAAGTTGCACCATGTACAGGTAATATGGTACCGTCTGTGTCCTGCCCAGTTGAAACCTTAACTGCACTGTTATTACAGTAATTATGGTAGTTCCTGCCTGAGACCAGCACAGTTCAGCATGGTGGAGCTGAGGCTGCTCCTGCCTCAGAGCCATTTGGTGTCCCTGAGCCACACACAGTTCCAGGCACACAGCAGTCCACATTGCCATCAAGCAAGCCGTAGCACATTACTCCGAATACTCCATTCAAAAGCTCTGCCTCCTGCAGGAGCCAGACAGAGGTGACAATGGCGGCACAGTCCTAGGAAGCCACACTTTAAAATGATGCAGCTTTTTTTTCTGCTGCTGTTGCTGAATCAAGAAATCTCTCTACAGCACGCTACCAACAAACAGCAAAAATCTGTGTGAAATTCTCTCTCCCTTATTTTAAAGCCTTCTCAGGTTTTTAAGTGGATTTAGTCCATCACGTTGGGAGCCACTCTGTTGTGTTAGGAGTGTCGGGGCTGCGTCCCTGGCACCTGGCTGCCTGCATGGCTAGCTTTACCCGAAATAATTACATGGAAACTGTATTCTTTAAACACCGCCTGACCCATTAGTTTCAGTTTCTTATTGGCTAGCTGTTACATATTGATCTAACCCATTTCTATTAATCTGTGTAACCCACGAGCTGGCTTACCAGGGATGATCTTAACCTGCATCTGCAAGGAGTGGGAGAGTCATGGCGACTCCCTGACTCAGCTTCTTTCTCCCAGCATTCTGTTCTGTTTACTCCACCCCCTTAAGGGTTGGCCTATCAAAAGGCCTAGGCAGTTTCTTTATTAATAAGAAATCACTCCCACATCACCTACAGGTTTCTCTTCTAAATTATTCTGTCTATAATCGCTTCCTATACTTTGTTCAGCTCTGTATAAGACCATCAGGTGTTTTTGAGAGGCCAAGAATCCCAGCTTCACAAAGTTAAAAAATGCAGCTTAAACAAAAGAAACACACCTTAAAATAATATTCTACAACAACTAATTTCCACTTAGAAGTGAGTACATAGTATGTTTGTCTTGCTGGGTCTGTTTTAACTCATTAAGAATAATTTTTCTGGTTCCAATCGTTTGCCTACAAATTTTGTGAAGTCATTCTTTAATAGCTGAATAACTCCATTGTATAAATGCATACTTTTTTTTGTCTATTCTTCACTTGACAGACATCTATGTTACCTCTAGTTTTTGAATAAAGGTGCTGTGAACATAGTGGAACAAGCGTCCTTTTGGTAGTATAGAGTATTCTTTGGGTATAGACTAAAAGTGGTACAGCTGGTTCTTGAGGTAGGTTGATTCTCAAATTCCTGAGAAACTGTCATATTCATTTCCAAAGTTTCTGCTGAGTTTACACTCCCATTGGCAATGGAGGAGTGTTCTTCTTGCTCAATATTATCACCAGCATGAGCTGTCACTTGTATTATTGATTTTAGCTATGCATACAGGTGTAACAGAATCTCAGTGTCATTTTGGTTTGCATTTCCATGATACCAAGGATATTGAACACTTATTCGTTTCCAAGCCATTTGAGATTTCTCTGTTGAGAATTCTCTGATTAGATATGTACTTCCTTTTTAAATTGGGCTATTTTGTTTGTTCATGTCTAGTTTCATGAATTATTGCTATATTTTGGATATTAACACTCAATCAGATATGGAATTGTTTGTCACTGGAGGTTTCTCTCCCACCCTCCAGTTCCCCCAAAACCACTCTGAGGTTAAATATTAATTACATATTAATTACAAACTGTTTGGCCTATTAGCTCAGGCTTATAATTAATCATCTCTTACAACTTTAATTAACCCCTTTCAATTAATATGTATTTTACTACAAGGCTTATGGTTTATTACCTCACATTTTGTTCCCCACCAGTCTTGTTCCATGGTGACTGCTGGAATCTCTCTGACTCTACCTTTTTTCTCCCTTTATCTTTTCTTGGATTTCCTGCCTGGCTCTGTTCTGCCTGGCTATTGGCCAAATCAGTTTCTTTATTAATAAATGGTATTAAGACATATTCACAGCATTCAGAAGAGCATCTCACATCATCTTGCCTTTTCTAATTAAAAAGGAAGGTTTTAGCTTTTTAATATAGGAAAATTACATATAACAAAATAGCTAACCAGCAAGAATTATAGTTACAATATTTAGTCTATTTGTATTTGGCAAAATTAAAGAAAATTGTCTATCATCTAGTTTATCTTTGTGAGTCTAAAGTTTCATATCTAATTCATCATTTTTCATAACTAAGGAAAACTATAATTATAACTATTTAGTCTTCAACTCCAGCAAAAACCCACAAAAGATATAATATTACCTAAGTAAATGGGAAGTACATTGTAAGCAACTTCCAAAACTCTAGAAATGATAGAGATATCTGGCTGCCTAAACAGTCACCCAAATTTGCTTGGACCATGACTGTTGTGTATCCTCTCCTGATGGATCCTTGAACTCTGAGCCAAATCATCAAGAGGTCTACTGGTGGGAGGCGAAACCAACAAGGCCTTTGTATAATTATGTAACATGAACGGGGGGACCTGTTTGTTGTTGTGATTTTCTTTCCTGCCCAGTACCCCCCAACTGTTTAGTCCCAGAGAAAATCACACATAGGTCTCCATAAATTATAAGCTGATTGGCCCCTTAGCTCTAGCCTCTCACTGGATGACTCTCATATCTTGATTAACCCATTTTTCTGATCTATGTTAGCCATGTGGTTCAGTACCGTTTTCCAGTGGGGCAGATCACATCCTGCTGCTTCAGCGATCTGGGCAGGAGTGGGAGTAATCAACTTCCTCCTTCCCAGAATTCTCCTGTTCTCATTACATCATTTCTACTTCCTGTCTGGTTTTCCCGCCTATATTTCCTGCCTGGCCAATCAGTGTTTATTTATAACATGATTGACAGAATACAGACAATTCTCCTGCACCATAATTAGGATTGTTAATCAGTTTATTAACTATGTTTCAAATAAGCAAGGGAAGCAACTTAAGGGAGAATTATTTAGTCTAAGACTTTCAGCCATTTTCCTCCAGTATTGGCTTGAATTATCACTATGGTCCTATGTACAACATCATAATGAAAAGAGGGCATAGCAGAACAAAGAAATTGACAGAAATGAGAGGGCCAGAGTACCATATTCTTCAAAGTCATGGCCCCATGACCTATTTTCTGTCCTCAGGCTCCAGTATCACACTAGCACTACCTGCTGGTGTGAAGTCCTTTAAGCACAAGGTTCTATGTGGAAAAATTTATATTTAACCCATATAAGGATCACTCTGAGTATTTCACTATGACTTTTCTCTTTGATTGTACTAGTTAGTCCATATGGCTTTAGTTTTCAAAAATACCACTCAGTTTCAAGAATCTAATCTGCTTCTGTGATTATTTCTTCTCTGAATTCCATACAACACTCTTTATTAGTTGGGAATTCTGTCACTGTCCATTTGTACAATCAAGATCATTCAATTGAACTCTATTTCCACATCATACTAAATAATAATACTTTTACTTTCTTTGTCTAATATCTAGGTCTGTTCTTAAGTCATTATCCCCAACAAACTCTTTAGTAAACGATCTTTTAAGTTAAAAAATTATTTTGTTTTACAAATAACACTTAATAGACTGAGTGGGTTCTATTTTCATATTAATAACAAAGAAAAGAAATCAAGAATTTGGGAGGGAGCAAAGAAGGACAGATGGGAGATATTGGAGGAAAGAAAGGAAAGTATCAGAACGTAATACTCAGCTTAAACACATTAGTAATACACTCAGAGTACCCAAAATGTGTCACCATTAAATTGAAAAAAAAAGAAATCAAAGCACTTCTCACTGAAGTAATTTTACTTCCTGCCTCCTATCTGTCCTCAGTCCTCCAAAATGTCTATGGTTAATTTTGGTCAGCTAGTGGCTAGCTCTGTCCTCTTACTCACAGCAAACTTTTTTGTCAGAATGCAATCAAAACATCACATAACAACATTGTTCTCCCAAAATCAGGTTAAAGAAACAGATTCAGTATACAGTAGGATAGTAGTTATAACTATTAAGTGATATCAAGTTAGAACATCAATTCTGACTGTGTGGTGCAGCAGAAGTTCCAGTCTCTGAATGTAAGTGAGATGTTCATAATACTACACACTAAAGGGGAATAGTATACTTATATTTAAATTTTAAAAAAAATGTGTCTCTTATAACACATAGTCCAAAAAGTATAGGAGGTCACATATCTTTCTCATTACTATCTGATGTAGGTGGGTCTTCTGTCAATGTGTTAATTTTATTGGTTAATGAAGAAACTGCTTTGGCCTTTGATAGGCCAGCCCTTAGGTGGGTAGAGTAGACAGGACAGAATGCTGGGAAGAAGGAAAGTGAGGCAGACGCTATAGCTCTCCTCTCCAAGATGGACGCAGGTTAACATCCTTCCTGGTAATCCACCACCTCGTGGTGCTATACTCATTAATAAAAATGGGTTAATCAAGATGTGAGTGTTATCCAGTAAGAGCTAGAGCTAATGGGCCAAACAGTATTTAAAAGAATACAGTTTCCATGTAATTATTTTGGGTAAAGCTAGTAGGGTGGCGGGATGCAGCCCACCGCTCCTTCTACAACTTTCTCTACAGCCAATTCTCAACATCTATCCATAATGAAATCCCTCTTTCAGTCTCAAGTCATGAAACTGCACCATCTATTGACCATGCTTGATTCTATTGTATGTCAACCATCAAATTTATTCTTCCTGTCCCTTGAAAATTTTACCATTTAACTTGAGCATACTAAACCTAACATTTATTCATTCATAATTTTTGGAAAATTCAATATGCAGGTAAATCTGTCAATATGCTCACCCTGTTGGTCTGCTGCCTCCTTTCTTTCCAATGTTTCTTCCCTCACACTGTATTTTTTTATATATTCACTTCAATGATTATAGTATAGATCTATGGTGTGAGCATTCTGACAGTCAGTAGTGCTACACTAAGCTGTGTAATTATAGCTAGTTGAAATAAAAATTGGATGTATATGCTAAATACAAATAAAATACTCAATAATATTTAAATTATTTTTTAATATTTTATAGTTATTTCATGTTGATATGAAAATTTGAAGACATTTGATTAACATATTTATTTATTACTTTTTAATTTATAATGTAGAATACTGAGGTAATTTATGGTTCCCATTGCATTCCTCTTGAATAACTCTAAGCTGGACTTTGCCATTGCTGCAAACTGCATAGTGCCCTCAATCTTGATTCAAAATAGCTCACTTTTTCAGGGAATGGGGCAAACTAGTAGCATATAAATATGTATTTTATAGCACTAATCAATAAGCTGTTTTACTACTAGTATCTATATTTATTCTCCTAATCTATTGTAGTTCAAAATTCTCTTCATAACCTGATGTGGGAAGGTCATTGGTTAATTAATAAAGAAACTGCTTGGCCTCATAGGTTAGAACATAGGTGGGTGTAATAAACAGAACAGAATGCTGGGAGGAAGAGGAAGTGAGGTAAGATGCCATAGCTCTGCTCTCTGGGGCAGATGCAATGAAGCTTCGACCCAGGATGGACGTAGGCTAGAATCTTCCCAGTAAGCGCATGTTGGGGTGCTACACACATTAATAGAAATGGGCTGGGCAGTGTTTAAATGAATACAGTTTGTGTGTTGTTATTTCGGAGTATAAGCTCGCCAGGTGGCCAGGAACCGGCCTGTGGGAAGAGGCCAACAGCACCCATAACAATAACCCCCTTCAGTCCTTAGAAAGTTAAACTCATTGTGTACTGCTATACCCTCTTCCTTGCTTTTATCTTGCTTTATGATACTTAAAACCACTTATACCTAAACATAACAATATGAATAAAAGAAATATATGCTTGGTGTGTTCTTTGCAACCTTTTTTTAAAAAACATCAACAGTTTCTCAAAAATTCTCATAAATTCTGCCTGCAGTTCATAAAACTTCTAGTTATTGTTCCTTTAATACTCATATTTGACTATCTCTTATACTTTGCTCCTCAATTTATTAATAATAAACCTAATCTCAGTCTAGCAGAATAATTGTTATTCTTATTTTATGAATAAAAGTTAAGCAACCAGAAGAAATGCTTCACAAATTATATAATATACATATAGATATAACATTTTGCATCCAAACATGAATAATTTTCTGTATTCTGATGTCTTTTGTTAATTGGCTATGACCTTAGACTCTAAAATTATGTTTTGGATTCAATTTCTTGCAATTTACATTATGACATATGTTTAGAAAGTGTTACCTTTTTTTTCTACAGGATTACGTATGTGTTAGAAAATTCTTACCAAGTCTGCAGAAATGTCGGCTACAATACAATTGTAAGAATATTCAAGATATCATTGAAATAGTAAAGAAGAGCAATATATACTTAGGCCTTTAAAACAATGTTACAGTACACGTAAAAAATTAAGGACTGTGAAAAGATGAACATAAAAATGACAGACTAAAGACATGCAACATTTATAAATGGATCTAGGTGATAGATGCAATTCATTTGAGGAGTGTGCTGTTTTATATGATGGTTTTCACATAAATGCTTTGGAGTAAAGTCTGAAAGTTTCAAAACAGCTGAATGTCAGAAACATTGATATCTAGAAAGATAACAGATAGATATGTTTATATTATTCAATGGTTAAAGGCACTTGACACCAAGCATGAGAATTTGTACTAGCTTCCTGGGACCCGCATAGTAGAAGGATAGAACTAACTCCTGCAGGTTGTCCACTGATAGCCATATGTGCTTTGTGACTCATTCAAGCACTCTTAGACACAAATACACACAATAAGAAAAAAAAGTAACCATGATTTAGAAAAAAAGACAGTGTTAGAATAACAAGAAATAAGAACATGCCCTAGCACCCAATATGTAGTATCTCAGTGGGAAAAGGGAAGACCTCATCTAACAGGCTAAAAGAATTTCAGTATATTCTATCTAGGTCTACAAAATCTGCAAACTAACAAAAAAATCCCTTCTGAGTTGATGGTGTAACTGACATATTTACAGCTTATATTATTAAAGTTCTTAACACTTTCAATTTAGAATGTGTCTTGATGAGGCGATATCTTGAGAAGTATCTCATTCTCTGAGTGATCTAACAAAACGAACAGAAAGACCTGGATATTTTTCTTTCTTCATGATGGAATGGCCTTGTGGTAGTTTGAATGCAATTAACACTCATAAGCTCATAGGAGGTGCCACTATTAGGAGATGGTGGGTTTGTTGGAGCAGGTATGGCCTTGTTGGAGGAAGTGTGTCACTGTGGTGGTGGGCTTTGAGGTCTCATATATGCTCAAGCCACACCTAATGTCTCAGAACACTTCCTGTTATATGCATATCAAGATATAAAACTCTCAGCTTCTTTTCCAACACCACTTCTCTCCACATAGCACCGTGTCTATCATGAGAATAATAGACTAAACTTCTGAAAATGTAAGCCACCACAATTAAATGTTTTCTTTTATAAAAATTGCCATAGTCTTGGGATCTCATCATAGCAATAGAAATCCTAATTAAGACAGCCCTTTTCTCCATGGTGCTTTAGAGTTCACCCACCATGAAAATAATGCTCCATCTAAAAATCATTCCATCTAATCATGACAGAATGTACACACTTTGTAGTACTTGATGAAATTTTCTAAATATAGATCATATTTTAAGCTATAATGTTAAAACTTTAAGTGATTTCTTGGATTTATCAGCTCATAAATGGATAAAGCTATAAATCAGCAGCAAGAAGAACTGTAGAAAAGCACACAAGACATATATATTGAACAATATATTTTGAGTTTTGAAAGTGTCACTGCAAAAATAAAGAAGAAGTTTGAGAACATTCTAAAACTTAATGAAAATAAAAATACAAAAGGACAAGAAAAATCTAAGGAGAATGTTTCTATATATCAGTGTTTACATTAAAGCACCAGCAAGATCTCAAATTTAAAAAATTATGATATGCATCAATATCTTAGGAATTAACACATCAAACCCACAACTTTGAGATGGAAATAAGTAATAATAAAGAAAAGACAAAAAAATACCAGAATGAAGACTAAATGAACAATACAAAGTGTAAACATGGCAAAGTGTTGATTATTGGAAAAGATAAAAAAAGATTGAGAGCCCTTTTAGTCAAATTGACTTAAGGAAAAGAAGACAATCATGAATAAAATTAGTGATGAAAAGAAAATACTAAAACATATACCTATCAAATTCAGCAGATCACCTGGCAACGTTTTGAAAATACATTGAAATGTTTAAGTAAGCACTGCCCCTTATGCATAGTTATGCTCATTCAAGCAACCATGATCATACTCAGTATTTATGTGGGGGTCTTCTTGGAAAGAAGAAGGTTTTAGCATAATAGGAAGGGAGGTAAGAAGAGGTAATGCAGGTAAAAATGACCCAGATTTACTATACACATTTACAAAATTGTTAGATAATGAAAACCCCTCCCAATCATTTTAACGTTGATGTTAAAAAATAGTACTGTCTCAACAAAAACCTTAGATAAATGGATGAATTTTTATCATTAAACTAATAACAATTATCTTCAAAATGTTTCATGAAATAAAAAGTGAAGGAAACCTTACCATTCATAAGGAAGTGGAAATTATCTTGTTTGCCAGAGTTCTAAAATAATGCAAAATAATTAACTGCCTTTTTCCCTAATATTTTTATAACATTCCCTTATATAATCATTGAGTTGGCAGAAATCCATTGGACAAAAACAAAAGAACTCGTAATAAACAGATGCAAGATTATGAACTCAGGTGGAGAGGGAAAACACCCAGCAAGTGTAGCTTTAGTGCGATCCAGTTTGGCTCAAAAATGAATGCTCTGGTACAGACCTGTTGTCATGCCACCTCCTGTGGAATGTGCATGATCTCTCACATAAGATGTGGCAAAAGCTTCAAGAAAGAGTGCCTGCAGAGAAGGTGTGTGTGTGCTGTGCTACCTGCATTGGAACCCTTGCACTTTTAGCATGACCTGCTAATGTTCCAGAGAATAGAGTCTGGTTTCTTCTGGAAGGGAAGATAGTATGTTTTACTTTCCAGAGTCTACTGCTGAGCCACTGCCATATACAGGAGTATATGATGCTAATGGAGGAAGATGGCTTAGCATTCAAGGGAAAGTTTCCAGGTTTAATCTGGTGCTTAGTAAATAAAGAAAAAAGGCAAACTTAATTTAACAAGACAGATTCAGCAAAGAAAAAATGGGATAAGGATAGAAGAGAGAGATAAATACCTATAACTTCTTGAGATTGGTTTTGGGGGAGGTTTGAAAAGGAGTTAGAAATATGGAGAAGGAAAAGAAAAGAAGTTCTTCCTCATAGATTGCAGAAATATGAAAAGACTGTAGACTGTGACTGTTAACCACAATTGCTTGCCCTTAGCTCAAAATGCCATGAACTCATGGCCTAGATAAAGATTTATATTGAAACTAATGCCAAGCCATGTCTAGCATGACCAACCGCAGACTCACACCAGGGACATCTGTCTGATGAAATTCTATTCTCATATAGCTGATACAATGATTCTAAGAATAATCTGTACCACATGAAAAAACAATACATGCTGTTAAGCAATTTTTTTCTGTATAAAGAATGAGCCTCAAGCTTAGTAAAGACGCATTCAGATGCAATTCCTTTGAGTCTTGTGTCTGTTTCTCATTCTCTGATTCCTTACCCACCTATTCCTGAGACCATGTTCTGTCTGTCCCAGTGCTCCGGCTGAGCTAGTCCATCACAACCTGTAAATGTCTGAATTATATCAGCTAGATTTCAGGCACTGACACATCAAGTAACTATCATACAGGTATAGCTGCCAAGAGCAGAATCAAAAGAGGATGTCATCAACAGTTTCTACACAGATCTACAGAATGAGGTCAGCAGGGCGCATAAGAATGACATACTAATTGTTATGGCTGACTTCAATGTAAGAGTGTGATCCAGAGAAAGAATGTAATACAGGGTCATGGGAACATATTGATTAAGACAAAGAAATGATAGAGGGGAACCTCTGCTACATAAATGATTTGTACATATCCAACACAAAATTCAAGCAGGCCAAACCATCAAGATGCTGGACGTAGGAAGCCCCCAACAAATGCACATACAGCCAAATTGACTATATTCTGGTCAGCAGGAGACTCTTATCTGGCGTCTGAAACAGTTGATCATTTTTTAGTGCTGACTTGGAGTCAGATCATCAACTTGTTATAGCTAATATTCAACTGAAACTTAGGAGAGGCATGCCAGGCAAGATGAACCAGAAGATCAATTGTAAACAACTGACGAACTCAACTGTATGGAAGGAGTTGAAGAGAACCACTGAAAATAAGATTAGTGAAATCATTAAACAACCCTTTATAAATATAGAAAGTCAACAGGAGAACATCAAAAGAGCCATACAGGAGACTTCCAAGGAGAGGCTTGGGTATGCAAAAAGGGAAAAACCAGTAAAATGGCTTACTGCAGAGAAGATCAATCTGGCAGAAGAAAGAAGGAAGCTAAAGAGAAAATGAAGAGAAAATCTGCAGGCATCAAAATACCACAACTATCTGTGCAGGGAGGTCAAAAGAAGAGCAAAGAAGGATAGAGAGCTGTATTATCAAGGTATATGCAAAGAGGTCAAAGAGGCTAGGCTCCATAATAAAACACACCTTGTCTACAAAGTTATCAGATGGAAAACTGCCAGATATGCCCCTTAGATTCGGGTGATTAGAGATGGGCAAGGCCATTTGTTAACAGAACCAGGGGAAGTAAAGCAAAGATGGAGACAATTCTATGACACCCTATACAATGACCCTAATGCTGTCAATATGGACTACAATGGGAAACACTTCGGCAGCCACTTGAACACCAGAGACAATGAGGAAACATTAGATATTGACAGGAGTAACATAGAGGAAGCTATCAAAAGAGTAAAAAACAGGAAGGCCCCAGGAGCAGATGACATCATGGTAGAGGATATGGAGGTGGCAGCTCAGGGGCCAAGGCACGTCTCATATTCTTCAAAGAGATATGGCAACACAAAGTGATTCCCATGGAATGGAAGCACTCAATCATAATTCCCATACACAAGAAGAAGACAAGCTGGACTGCTCACATTCCAGGGGCATGAGTTTGTTATGCCAAAGGTCTTCTCCTCCATTATCCTGCAAAGGATCAAGGGCAGAACAGAGGAGGGAATCCTAGCAGAGGCCCACGGTAGATTCAGAGCTAACAGGAGCACAATTGATCAGATCTTCACTTTAAGGTAACTGGCAGAAAAAAATATAACAATTTAGAAATGACTTATATGTCTGTAATATCGATTTCAGGAAGGTATTTGACAGCATTTGGAGCGAAGGACTTTGGGAAACAATGAGGTTTTGCAGGTGCCCAGAGAAAATAATAATACTAGAAAATGGCTATAAAGATATCTTTGCATCAGTCAAAGTCTATGGAGAATTAAGTGATCAGTTTAAGACAATTGTAAGAGTGTTGCAGGGTAGCATCCTCTCACCACTACTCTTTAATATATTCCTGGAATTTATAGTAGCAACAGCTCTGGAGGATGAGAAGATATGAATGAAGACAGGTAGTGTGTGAATCAACAACTTGCACTTCATTGATGATACAGCACTACTTGCTGAAAATCCAAATGAGCCATAGACCATGGTAAATAGCGTAGTGGTAGTAAGTGAAAACCTTGGTATGAAATTAAGCATCTAGAAGACTGACATACAACACTTGGGAAGGGTGTACAAAGATTTTAACCTTGTAATAAAGAATCAGAACCTCAAGCAGTAAACTTTGTCTATCTGGGAGGAAACGTCAGTTCAAAGGAGAGAACTATTTCAGATGCCAAGAAGCAGATAGGGATAGTGAGGGCTGAATTCCAGGCACTAAAGAAGGTTTGATCAATAAGAGACATAATGACAATGACAAAATTAGAAGTCCATGAGACACTTGTCTTGAGCTGTTTTCTTTATAACTCTGAAACCTGGACAATGAAACACTCCTCAGAACAGTAGCTGAATGTGTTTGAGATGTCATGTCTCCAGAGGACTCTAGGTGCCACGTGAAGAGATAAGTTGTGCAATGATGACATTAAGAAACATTTCCATCAGCATATGATCAAACCGGACTCTCTGAACGTGTCAAACAAGGAGGGCTGACTGAGAAGCCAAGGACAATGGCACTGGGTTTTGATCCTACTGCATGTACTGGCTTTGTGGGAGCCTAGCCTGTTTGGATGCGCACCTTCCTAGACCTGGATGGAGGGGGGAGGACCTTGGACTGCCCACAAGGCAGGGCACCCTGACTGTTCTTTGGACTGGAGAGGGAGGGGGAAGAGGATGGGGGGAGAGGGATGGGGGGAGAGGGAGGGTAATGGGAGAAGGGGAGGAGGTAGAAATTTTTAAGTAAAAAATAAATAATTAAAAAGAAACATTTTCATCTACAGAAGGAAATAAATTATAGGATACGGCAGCAGTGCCTGAGATGCTTCAGCCATGTTACAAGAATGAATGATGGCAGATTCCCAAAGACAGCTCTGTTTGGAGAAGTGCAGAGGATAAGGCGAAGAGGAAGCCCCCCTCCCCCATGCTGGATAGACAGCATAAAGGAAGATTTGGAACTTTGGGTATGACAATAACGCAAATATCTAGGACTGCCCAGGGTAGAAACAACTGGAGAACGACCATAAATGGGCTGCCCATGTATGCTAAGCATTGCTGGGGCATAAATGATGATGACTATCAAGATAAAGTCTGAGCTATGGAAATGGAAATTTCTTTTAAGGACTTACAGAGAAGCTACTGTTAACAAGGAAGTCCTAGCAGGTTACCTTGCTCATTATCAACAAGGCATTCAGAAACTTTTGTTACACATGTGGCCCCTTGTAGTAGCCATTAAAGCGCAATCCACATGATGATTGCTGAAAATGTTCTGTGGTTAGGCAGAGCAGAAGATTAGGAAGAAATCATAGATACCTCTAACAAAGTTTCAAATAAAAGCCTGGATAGCCAGGGATTGTTTGGCTGTGTCAAACACTTCTATAATCCTAAGTGGGCTTTGTTTGGTACTATGACAGTAAATCTTCATTGGGTGCACCTGGAAACTGAGGTGTCAGTTATAAGAACTAGAGGTAAAAATTGCTCAGGAAGTTTAGGGTAAAAAGATTCCAAAGAAAGATGATTAGTTTCATTCTTAGCTAAACACCAGGAATATCCTTGAAAATCATTGTTCTTGTCAGAAGCTAGAGATGCCAGAAAGTGGTTCTAGTTTTCAATGATCTTTTTTATTTTCTTTCCTTTAACTTTCTTTTTATTTATTCTTTGTGTCTTTCACACCATGCAACTCAATCCTATTCATTTTCCCATCTCTTCATATTCACCACCTGCCCTTGCACACCCCCAAATGAAATAAAATTTAAGAGAAAAAATAAAATGAAAACTCTCATTATGGAAGCTGTAGTGTAGCACAGTGAGTCGTGCAGTAAACACTTTTTTCCATATATCTTTCTTGTAAGTGTTCATTACAAAATTATTGGCCTGGTTTGATGCCTTTGGTTTCTGCTACACTATCCATGCTGGATCCTCAATTTGATTCCTCTTGAATATCCTCTTGTTACCCGGTGTCATGGAGATCCTGCAATTTTGAATTTGCAGAACTGGCCCTTTCCCTTGCTCCAGCAGTTCATAGATAAGGTGGATGTTGGGGCAGGCCAGTTCCTAACCCAGTTGCAGGGCCTGGATAGTTACCAGATTGGTCAGCCTTCCAGCTCTTTCCCATCTTCGCCACCAGGGTGAGCTCTCCAGCATTTCCCTGGTTATTTCACCCCTTGCAGTAAAGAGCAAGGGGCAGGGCCATTTCTCCCGCTTTCACCCCTCTGGCTCAAATCTCCTACACCTACACCTACACTATTATGGCCAGCAGAGGCCACTCTCAGAGTGCTGCAACTGGGGAGGGACAGAGACAGCTCTCCTACTAAGGTCATCTCTCCCACACACTATGATCGCCTAAGACAAGAAGCAGGGGTGGTATGAGGGAGCCAACCATCCCTCTTACCAGCTGCAGCACCCAGAAAAGGGGGCCCTGCGCCTCACCTGGCAGTACAGTAGAAAAGACCCTATTGATGGGTGTTAGTGAACCAGCCCCAAGAATGTGAGTGTGGGAGATCTGGACCCACCTCTCATCTGCCATTAACAAATGAGTTGCCACCAGCCCTGCCTCTCACCTCTGTTGGGTGATTGGAGAGCTGGCCCTGATGTAATGTCTTTTTCTTAAAGGGGTATCCCTTTCCTGACAAACATACTGAGGATGTGAGCTGTGAGCAAAACCACAGGAACCAGGTCATGCTCATGCACAAAGAAAAATGGACTGAACAGCGATACACACACACACACACACACACACACACACACACACACACATATATATCCATATCCCATATATATATCCTTTCTCTCTTTTGAAATCATGGGCTCTTTTTATAATAAATTGTTGTTACAAGAATGTATGTACTATCATATACATATATATTCAGAAAAATCTGCTCAGTCTGTTACTTGTGTACATGTCAGGCTGACAGGGCAATAGACAGCAAATTTATGTGCTCTTCCTTGGAGAAGACTATTTCCCCTACTCTCAGCATTCCTTAGTTGCTAGTAGCTCCTTGTATCATGTTGAGGTCTTGTGGCCTTTCTCCCATCCACTTTAGCATTCTATTGTTGTTCAGCTCATATTTATGCTGTCATATTGATGAAAGATTCTGAGTGTAACTTCTAACATCACTAGGATACACAGTCTCATAGCAAACTCCCTGATCCTCTGGCTCTTTCTCTTCTTCTCTCTTTCTCAATGCTCCTTTGAGACTCAGGTTCAGGAGATGCTTTGTATATATATCCATTGGGAGTTTGCTCCAAAATCTCCTAATTTTGATTGGTTGTGTTTTTCTGTAATGATTTCTCTGTTGCAAAGAGAAGTGTCCTTTGTAAGAGGTAAAGAAAACACTTATCATTGGGTATAAAGACAATTATTTACAATATAGTTAGGGAGTGTGCTTATTTAGTGAACTAATTAAGTGAAGGTTGCATGTTTCCTCCAAGATCCACAATTTCATTAGCTCTGCGTTGTTGGATCAGGAAAGTAGACATGATTTCCCTGTTGTTGAGCTGATCTTAAGTCCAATTATTGAGCTTTTGGCTACAGTTAAGGTATGCATGCCACTACTGTATCCTTAGATTTTTCCATGCTGGTCATTGATATGGTTCATAGGTATTCTACCTGGGGAGGGCTACTGGTTGATTTTTCTCCTTTGGAAGCTTACATGGCACATTATGATACAATTGAAAGCTAGGCCTCAGGGAGAAGCAAGTCAAGTCAGGTCCAGCTCCAGGGTCTCTGTGCCTTGGTCTGAAGTATATGGTGTCTTCAGCAACAGTTATTTACCTTCCACCTCTGGGGTCAACCAAGGGCAGCAGCAATAGGCTGTATACTTTGTCAGTTTCTTGGACAACCCTGACAAATAGCTCAAAAAAAGGTTTTTCATGCTTGCTGTTGGGATTTTTATTAGCCTTCAATGAAGTACAAATGAAATTACATTAATATTATATGTTACCACTGTCACAATTAAAGAAACAAATAACACAAATGCTGGTGAGAATATGGGGGAAAGAGAGCACTTACACTCTGCCTCTGGGAATGTACATTATGATAGCCAGTATGGATATCAGTTTGGATGTCCTTCCAAAACTAAAAAGTGAGTCCAAGCAGGAAGAACTGATTTCAGCTCCCACAAACCCCACAAAATTTCTGAGTGTACCTCTGCTCAAAATCCTTTAAACAAAACAGGACTAATACACATATGATCTCATGGAGACTATGGCATCATGCAAAAGACCTGCACAGATTTAAGTCACATATGATCCCACTACTGAGATGAGAATGTAGACAATGGATATGTGTCCTTTTTTGAATGGGAAAGCTCCCACAACATCCATAGGCTCATATTTTTGCATACATGTTCATGTTGTCAATCCTGTTCTCGACTTTGGTCAGAGAAAGTTCTGCAGTAATCAGTGGTTAATGTAGAGACTTATAACTGGTCAAAATATTAATAGTAGGTGATTGTGAGTTCTTAGCCCCAAGTAGGATATCTATATCAGTGTTCCACCACCAAGGCTCAGGGAATATCATGAAAGAAAGGAAGGAACCAAAGAATGGGAATGATTGGTGTGAAAAACTATGGGTCTTTTGAATCTTCTGAATGTGACATGAATGTTGAACGCATAAACTAACATTAGCTGAGATTGCCTTCACAAAAATAAGCCGGTTAAAGTCCAGCATGAATGAGGAAAGAGCTCAAGAGTCCCACACCTATTTGATGAGTTATTGGCAGTTGATTGTTGCTGGGGAAGAGAGAGTCATCTTTCTTTCAGGCTGTGGCCCATACTCCAGTGGATGATTCAATACCTATGCACATATGGACAACACTAACTGGATCCAGTGGGCTCTAAATGTAGAAGAGCTCTTGAAGCATGAGGGTAGGAGAGAAGTACTTATTGGAAAAGTGTCCATGGAGAATGGGAGGGAGGAAATAGTGTGGATATGACAAAAATATTTATTATATATGTACATGTGCATTTCTCAAAGAAAAATAGAAACATAAATTTAAAAACTCTATTGGTTTTAGTTGTATACCCCTATAATCCCAAACTTTGGAGATCAAGACAGAATGATCACTGGGACTTGCTGGCCTGTCTGTCACTTAAGCATAATTAGTGAATCCCATTCCAGTGAAAGATCCTGTGTCATTGGAAGTGGATGACATTCCTGAGACTGACATGCAAAGTTTCTGTCTGTCCTGTACATGCATATGCACACATATGCACTTCCACTTATCTACATATGAAACTACATGCACACATCTGTACAATCCACGTAAACACATACAAAAGAACAACACAGTGAAAACGGAACTACCTCATAACTTAGCTATACCATTCCTAGCTATACACCCTTAGAACTCTCAGTCAACATACAAAGAGATATTGCACTTTTATATTTATTGTAACACTCTTCACAGTTGCCAACTTATAAAATTAGCAAGCATATCAATAAATTCATAAATGAACAACACCAGTGATCTGAATCAACAGGTTGAGGTACTTGCTGTCAGTTTGATGACAAGAGTTTAATCCTCTGGACCTACATGGTAAGAGGCCCAAATTCTACAAGTTGTCACCTGATCTCCACAGGTGCACTGTGACATACATGTATTACCTATACAAACTAAAATATAATAAAGATCAGAAAGATAAAATTTATATTTATACATAAACACTGGATTTTTATTTTGTCACAAAGAAGAATGAACCCTCATTATTTGTAAGAAAATGAATATAACTGAACATTATCATAATATAGGAAATAATAAGAAGGTCAAGTGTTGAATGAATTTTCTTATTTGTGTATATCCTATATTTAATGTAGTATACATAAAATACACACACATGTCTGGAGAAGCAAAGGGAATTTTCAGAAGGTACTCATGGGGAGAAAGTACATGGTATACTTGTATAAAAGTGTCTTTAGGAAACATATCACTATGTGCAATGTATGTATGTCAATAAAAATTAAGCAAATGAGATGTTTTTAGAAAGTAATAAAATGTGTTTGTGGCTCTTACTGCAATTTCTAGAGGGAAATTTACAAATGACTCAAAAATATAAATGCAGTTTTTCAAAAACAATTATTCTGGAAAGGATAGCATTGCTTTCACTGTGTGTAAACATGTATCCCATTATGTGCTCGTGTTGATATACTACAAACATGCACTTTCCTTGTAGGGTTTTCCATTGTAATAAATCATTGTATGTATTCACACAAGAAATGTGACTATCCATGAAAAAAATAATAGCTGTTATGAGAAAACTACTTTTAAACAGATTTAGACATACTAATTTATCCACACTCATGAACTATTCTACATAGGCACATAGGAACTGACATAAACATTTATATATATATATATATATATATATACACATCATTTTTCATTTTCTTCTGGTTGGACAAAATTGTCATGCTGGAATTTACTTAGGAAATCATAGACAAACCAGTGGACCTGGACATTGAAATATTATTCATATAAAGTCAGTAGAAATCATGGAAGTCTGTTTTCTAGTTTTCCTAACAGTGCTTCTCTACATGCTACTTTTTAGGAGGGGTCACAAAGTCACAAAGTGTTTGACATCTCATTTCAGATTTCCTCTGTCGCTAGATAGTGTAAAATTTGTCTCTCTTTCGGCCAGGAGAGGGCACTAGCGGTTCTTGAGTCAGGAGCCCCATAGTGGTAAGCTAAGGGAATTTAGAGGCTTTTTAAAAAACTTTTTAAAATTTCTAGCACTCTCGCTACTTTTTACCCTCTTGGAACTTACATTTGTTATACACATGAATAGCTTAACAGGAAAACTTGGCAGGAGCTAGAATCCATTAACAGATAGTTCTGTGTGTCAATTATAAGGAAACCCTTTGTCTTGACTCATTAAGAACTCAGCCATCTACACATTTGCTAGAGTGGGAATCACATTAGATCTCAAAGGTTCCTTGATGTGGTAACTTGTTTTGGAAGGACTGAGGAAAGCCTCGGAGAAACCTGTCCAAGATGGACTAAATGACGACATCCACCAGAGTCCTTTATACAAACAAACAAATTTTGAATGTCTTAAGTGTTATACAAGGTCTGAGTATTTAATTGGTGATTTCAAGAAAAAAGTCTGCGGTCATTTGGGGTAATTGGTCAGAGTTCAGATAAGCATTTTTCAGACTTAGCAAGACATTTATTGGCAAAGTAAGAACTAGGCTTTGTTTTTAAAAGCAACCTTTGTTTATTTGTTTGTTTCAGATGATCTGTTTATTGTTTGACACTATGTTTCTAAATGGATGCCAAAATCAAATTGTGCTTTATTTGACTTCTGTTATTAACCCAGTGGGAAGACACTTCAATCTCAGTCAATGAAGAATTATGAGGGTCAATAAGGGCTTAGGTGAAGTAGGCAAACAGACAGATGGCAGGATTCATGGGGCAAAAAAGCTCTCAAATCCCAATTTCTTATTATTAGAGTAATCTCTTTAGGGAATTTTCTCCAAAATTATTTCATGGAAATGTAAACATCTGAACCAGGAGAAACAGATAAGCACTCTATTAGACCATATGATTTGGCAAGATCCAAAACACATTACAGCTGATACATGTAATTTTCATGAAAGGAGAAATAGAACGTGGTGAGTTGAGACCACAAAACACTGCATAGAGTTGTAAGGCCAGAATTCAGCCCCCATACATAACAGGAGCATATTTTATGTTTAATATATCTGATGCAGTACTCAAGATAAAGTTAAAGATATATTTTGTTTATAGTTGTCTATTCTTTACCCAAATACAATATTACCATTTAGGGAATGCCATTTTACAACGGTAACATCTACTTTATTTTCATGTGCTTTATATTTCTACTTGGGCTTAGACTTATTTTTAAATGTTTTTTGTTGGATAGTTTTATCTATTACTATAATACATTTTAGTTATCTTAATTCCCATTCCCCTTCCTCATTCCTTGCCCTTTTCTACTGAAGCCTTTCTTCTCAATGTTTCCTGCTGTTACTCACAATTTTTTTGTAGTCACCTATTTCATTAGAGTTTCTTGTCTGAGTGTGGGAGAAGGTTATTTATTGGAACAAGAATCTTATTAGTGGCTACATTACTGAAGAAAATGACATCTCACCCCCAACTACTATTAAATGCAAACAACCCCTTACAATATCCATCCCTCATAAATGGTCTCAGGGACAGGAATCACATGAGTATCTCAATACATAGAGATAAGACCTTTGACAAAACTCAAAATTCTTTCAGGGTAAAAGCTATGGAGAGACTAGGAATGGAGATACTATATCTCAACTCAGGTTTACAAATGACATTAGTTTTGACAGCATAAGCTGTATTTTAAAAGCAGTTTGACAAATTGTCTCAAATACTGTGTTCATGGAGGTTAACTTGTGAGATAAAATAGAAAATATTTCTTATATTTATTCCTCTTATTCTAAACCACTTAAATTTTCTGCAATTGTAACATTTTAACAACATTTATCAGATAAATTCCTTGTCATATGTTTATGGGCTTATAAATGCTAAAATGACTGTTTAAAATTTTTAAGTTTAAAAATAATCTAAACCTTTAGTAAAATATTTTATTATCTCAAAATTATTAAGAAAGACCATTCATTTACTAATATTCAGACTTTTTCAAGTGTCTGTCTTACATATCTAAAATTTAATACTTTGTAGGAATAAACTAATAAATACTAATTACAATTATGGTTCATTTCTAAAAAAGATTCAATGTTAATTTATAATTCTAATTTTAACAAGGCCTTTAAATATTACTAAAATATAAGCAAATATGATATGGGCCATATTCCTTAGTGAATGACTATACCAATCAGAATACCACATGCTTTGTTGTATTGTCAGTTGTACTGTTATCATTTTTTGTGTATTACCATGTTTGCCTTACCTACCTTACTCTGGTGTCATAAATGAATGAAAAACAGAAATAAGAAGGAAAGGAAGCATAACTGCTCCTAGGTGTCGTGGAGGAGAAAGTTCATTATAGAGATATGGGAAAGCACAGTCAAAGTCAGGGACATCTGCGGGAGTCCAGAGTGGGCATGACACTGAGCTGTGCCTTGTGGGAGAGAGGGAGGAGAAGGAGGAGGAGAGCAAGGGAAATCAGGTGCAGGAGCCAGGAGGCCCAAAGGCACAAAAGGAGTAGTAATTAACATGGTTGGGTTATAACGGGAAGAGCAGCCCAGCCCTAAGGACTGGAAAGTTTGAGATACGGGTTAGAGTATGCCAGGCAGGAGGACCCTGTAACAGGTAGGGACTAAGGGAAGCAGGAAGAACCTGGCAGCCAGGTCCACTTTAATATGTTAAATAGGCACCTCAGCCTTTTGTCCCAGGTTTGAAACCTAAAAACAATGCATACCAATGCATTGTCAACTTAGCAGGGCTATGCCATATAAAAAGGCTATTTTGTTTCTCCAGAGGCAGCAAAGCCTGTGCCAAAGATTACAAACTATAATGTTATCTGTTAGGAGAAATCCTAAGCCGAGCCACTAGGCCGGCCCCAAGAAATCCAATCAGGTCGAGTTAAATCAAATTAATATGTCCATGTTTTATTAAATACCGTACTCTTGGGTGCCGAGAGCATGGCAGGATTGACAAAAAACTGAGGAGCACATGCAAAACCCGGGACCACGTGTTCTACCTCTGGGCACGGACTTAAATACCCTGTGGGAGTGGTTCTGACCCTGGCATGTTGGGATTTGGAGTCCGGACCAATGCAATTCCCAGGCCAGGGGACTGGGATGGATGCCAGGGGCTGCGGTGATGCTCCCAACTTAACATCACATTATCTTGTTGTTGTTTTGTTTTCTGTAGAAAACACGTGCACCCACACGCAAGAAAACTCTTAGATGTAAATCCAAAATAGTGTGATAGTTGTTTCTAAGATGAGTTAGTAAGAAACCCAAGGCAAATGCAAGATCTACAAATGCCATTCTTGTGAGATATAATTTTTATAACATTGGAAGGGTTTGCTATAGCAGCAAGATAATTTATTAAGACATTTATAACAAAATAAAGACCATAGAAATTGGAAATGAAGGATCTTCATATGCTTAAATTGGACTTATGTTTCTGTTTATGAGACCTAAAAAGCAGAAACAAGTACATTAGAATTGTAAGATTTTGCTTCCAAATTAGCATCTTCTCTGGTCTTTGACATTTTTCAGTCATTGAGAAATATTACACACATTCTGGTGCGAGAGAAGAAGGCTGTAATTAACCAACTCCAATACATACTTTCCTGCCTGCTAAGCTGAGGTGGTTTGAGTTTGTGTTGACAGTTTACAAAGAGCTCTGTTAAGGCCTGTGTGCAGTAGCTGTAGATGCACAGCCATTAATCAGAGCCATCAGCTGGCTTCCTAGAGTGCTTTACAGCAGCTTTTAATGTATGTTTTGCTAATTGGACGCTGCAGTGGTGCTGTGAATTCTCAGATGAATAACTACTTTGGAGCTGCCTGCCTGTGGATGAAAAGCCCTCTAAATTTCACTCTGTAAGTATAGCTTAAAATTGAAATATTCTCAGATTGACTTCTAAGATCTCAAAAGTTAGAAGATTATGCTATCATAAAAACAAAGCACTATGATCAGAATGTTGTAAAAAAAATCATACCTTTATTCATGTATTTTAAGACTTGTGTTTAAAATGTTGTCCTGATAGAACATCCCATTGTCTCAGTGTGTGGGTGCACCCCTCGCGGTCCTGAGTTTCTTGCTCATGCTCTCTCTCCTTCTGCTCCTGATTTGGACCTTGAGATTTCAGTCCGGTGCTCCAATGTGGGTCTCTGTCTCTGTCTCCTTTCATCGCCTGATGAAGGTTAATATTCAGGAGGATGCCTATATGTTTTTCTTTGGGTTCACCTTCTTATTTAGCTTATCTAGGATCGCGAATTATAGGCTCAATGTCCTTTATTTATGGCTAGAAACCAAATATGAGTGAGTACATCCCATGTTCCACTTTTTGGGTCTGGCTTACCTCACTCGGGAACTCACCAAGGCCAGCTGTCCAGGGTCTGAAAAAGCATGGGATAAAACCGAACTTGCTGAACATAGTGGACAATGAGGACTACTGAGAACTCAAGAACAATGGCAATGGGTTTTTGATCCTACTGCACGTATTGGCTTTGGGGGAGCCTAGGCAGTTTGGATGCTCACCTTACTAGACCTGGATGGAGGTGGGTGGTCCTTGGACTTCCCACAGGTCATGGAACCCTGATTGCTCTTCAGGCTGATGAGGGAGGGGGACTTGATCGGGGGAAGGAGAGGGAAATGGGAGGTGGTGGCGGGGAGGAGGCAGAAATCTTTAATAAATAAATTATAAAAAAATAAAAGTCCTTGGCCCTAGAGTAGGGCTTTGCAGATTTCACAGCAAAATAATAATAATAATAATAATAATAATAATAATAATAATAATAATAGTAATAAATGTTGTCCTTAACTCTACTTAGGGCTGTGTTTAATGCATTTCTATATGTAATTCTTTGACAGAGACTATTTTTCTTGCCTCTCAGGTGGTTCGTATAGACATATTTATGCCTATTATGCAAAATTCCTTGTTGTGTCACAAAGGTCTAATGAGTAAAATGTCTCAGAAAGCAAAAACCTTACCCCAAGAATCAACTCATTTTGGTCATTTTTGTAGTTTATAGTTTCTTTTGCTGTGATAAAACACCATAACCAGAAGCAACTCCAGAAGGAAAGGATTTATTTCATCTTAGAGCTGCTACATCCATAACTGAATGAAGCCGGGCCAGAAGCTGGAGACAGTGACTGAAGTAGAAGCCATCGGGGAGTGCTGCTTACTGGCTGGTGCCCTTCCCCAAACTCCAGTTGGCTCAGTTTGCTTTCTCTTACATCCCAGTACCACTTGTCCAAAGTGCTGGGCATTCCAACATGAATCATTAATCTAGAAAATTCTTCACAGAGTTTTAAAAACACAGTAAGCAAAATAAAACACAATGTCCACTGTTACTATTATTTTATAATATAATAGAGCCCTATCTAGTAGGTTGTTGCCCATACCATACCTTGTCTGACCACAAAACTTTCTAAGTTTCAGGACTTGCACTATTTATGCAGGATAGTATACAGTTTTGTAATTTCACGAGAGAATGTCAAGAGGCCCATGCAGACCTAGCATAGGAGGCCATAGCTGCTGTGAGTTTATGCTGCAATTGCTTTGTTGTGCCTAGGAGATCACACTTTTTTTTATCTTCTCTGTATTTTACATTATTTTCTTATCTTCTCTGAGCATTGAGAGGGTTTGATAAATGTTTTGTTTAGGGCCGGGCACTCCACCATCCCTTATTTTCAGTACCTTTAGAGTCATCTACTGTCATTAATTGCAAATAGAAGATTCTCTGGTTAAGGCTGATTGCAGCATTTGTCTATGGATACAAACAAATATTTAGATTGAAATTTGATGCCATGTCAATTTAGCTAGACTATAGTACCAACTCTTCTTATGCTTTTCCTCCCCTATTCCTATAACCTACTCCATCATAAACTTTTGATTGTACTAAAATTAGCATTCTCGCTTATGGATTAGGCCTCAAATCCAATCAGGAAGTGATTGGTTGTATCCATAACTGTCCAGTCATACCACTGTTGAACCAGGGGGCACATGTCACCTGTCAGGCTGGTATTACAGTTTGTTTGTTTGTTTTGTTGAGACAGGGTTTCTCTGTGGCTTTGGAGCCTGTCCTGGCACTAGCTCTTGTACACCAGGCTGGTCTCGAACTCACAGAGATCCGCCTGCCTCTGCCTCCCTAGTGCTGGGATTAAAGGCATGTGCCACCACCACCGGGCTGGTATTACAGTTTGTAAAGTTTGTAAGTGGATAAGAATATTGATACCTTTTATCTTTCATCCCTGAATAGTATCTTTTTGTATCATAAAATCTACCTAGCAGGAAGAAAGCTTCCAGAACTTGTGGTTAATATCTCTCTCTCTCTCTCTCTCTCTCTCTCTCTCTCTCTCTCTCTCTCTCTCTCTCTCTCTCTCTCTCTGTGTGTGTGTGTGTGTGTGTGTGTGTGTGTGTGTGTGTTTGGTGTCTTCAGCAATAGAATCTTGTCATCTAGTACTGGCAGAAAATGAAGAAGAATGGCAAGCTCTTATCTATATTGTTTTAGGGGTTGAATGAGCTTCCCTGATCGGGACTTCATATGGAGGCATCCCATATCTGATAATGGTATTGGAAATTTTCTTTAATAATCTCTGGCTTTTAAAAACAGCTTTATGAAATACCCCTCTGTCAACTCTGATTTTTTTAACTCATACTTTTATTTGACTTACAAAACAGTATTCTTTCATATGGCTTTTTCATGGGCTGTTTATGTTAATTCACCCTCACTCCTCCCCCTATCTCTGTCCCATCCCTGCACAACACTTTTCTTGCAGGATTTAGTGACCTTCCCTAATACTGATTTAGTTTGATAAATTTTGTCAGTTCATGCTTTTTTCTCAATGAAACTATTTTTCATTTGAAATATTACATTTGTAGATATGTATACTTCTCAGTAACCTAGTTGGCAGGCATTTTAGCCCAGTGATGAAACGTGTCATGTCATTCCCTTGATAAGTATTTTCTGTTATTGTGGTATGCTTTCCTACATAAGTGATTTGACATTTATTCTCAGAATTTTTTAAGATCCTTTCTTTTAAATTCACTGTTGGGAAGGTAATAAGAGAACATGGAGAAATTCTTCTCTGATCATGCTGATTTGGGGAATGGGGAGTGAATGCCCTATATGGATGACTGTATCTAATTAAAGATTTGGGAAACTTTCTTCTGTTTATTTCTCACTGAATATGTTTTCTATGCTGTACCTTTTGCACATAGCGAGACTCCTTCTCGACATACTCATTTAAGTATATCCTCTTAATGTCTCAGAGATCATGTGTGGAATTCTGATACATTCACAAAAGTGTAAAAAGTTGACTATAAATAGACAAATTAAGTTTGCATTTCTTTCCATGGGTATATTTATTTATTTTTAGTTAAACAATTTATTTAAAGGAGAGTGAGAGAAATAGTCTTCTTCAGGGAAGCATGTATCAATTGATTAATAGCTAATGGTCAGTTCTAGAAACATACAAACAAGTAATATTATACAGACTAAGCAGGTTTTACTTATGTATTCAGGAAAAATTCATATACATTCACATATACATATATGTACTTAACAATTAATGGGGGAGAAGTTTATGAATTTAAGAGAGATCAAGGAAAGGTATATAGGTTTCAGAGGGAGGAAAAATGAGGAAAGTGATCTACTCACACTATAATCTCAAAAATAAAATTAAATAATTAAAAAAGGGGAAATTACATATCCTATTTGTTATGAACATATTTGATCACTGATTTTTTATTTCTATACATATATTGTTAAGATTTGATGTGGGAGTGTCATATATCAATCTGTTGATTTCCTTGGTTAAGCAATAAAGAAACTGCTAGGCCCATTGGATAGGCCCACCCTTAGGTGGGTGGAGTAAACAGAACAGAATGCCGGGAGGAAGAGGAAGTGAGGTCAGACTCCGCAGCTCTCCTCTCCGGAGCAGACGCAGGAGAGACGCCATGCTACCTGCTCCAGGGAAGACGCACACCATGCCCCAGCTCCGACCCAGGATGGACTTAGGCTAGAATCTTTCCAGTAAGCGCACCTAGGGGCGCTACACAGATGATTAGAAATGGGCCAGAGCAGTGTTTAAAAGAATACAGTGTCCGTGTAATTATTTCGGGGCATAAGCTAGCCGGGCAGGGCAAGCGGCTGGGGTGTTTGGGGACGCAACCCTGCTGCCGCCCCATATTACTACAAAGATTAATCACAGATAATGCAGTATAGCAAGCTTCAGGATACTCCTTTGTTGTCATATTGTTTTCCTGCTGCTTACTCAGCCTCCCGAGCTTTAATCTTAAGCTATGTCATCTTTACACCCCTGAACCAGAAGAATGTACAAGCGCCTCTGTTTGATATGGTAATCATTTGTTGGCAGCAACTCACAGGTGTAAGCCAATCTTTTTAAAATTATTATTACATTTATTTTAGTTAAAACAATCTTTTATCATTTTACATACCTATCCCAGTTTCCACTCTTTAAAAATATCTTACTGATATTTTGCTTGCATATTATGGTTTCCCATTCTATATTTTTATGATTGTTTTTGTTTGTTTTAGTGAGTGTGTGTTTATGTGTTTTCTTTGTTCTATATCTTTGTTATTATTGTTTGTTATTACTCTGGCTTGCCTTTTCTATTTTTCTGTTTGTTTTCTAACAGAGAGAAAGAAAAAAATGGAGTTAGGTCAGTGGGAAAGGGGCAAGATCTTGGAGGAGCTAGGGGAGGAGAATGGTGATCAGAAAATAGTGTCTAAATTTCTTTTCAATAAAAATATTCAATACATTTTGGAAGCAATATGTGGGTATAGATTGATGTCCCCCTTCTGAGTGCATGCTCGCGCCTGTGTGTGTGTTTGCTATTCTGGGTGAATAAATATAGAGCAAAGCTCTTTGTTAAGCACAGAGAACACAGGCAGCAGGGACATAGGTCAGATAAACAATGGACTGGCAAGTCAGACATGCCGTTAATTACCAACCACAGACAAAATGAAGGCACAGAGAAATAAATGTAGAATTCAAATTTGAATTTCCTTTGGTTTAAACTGCACCAAGATGCCACATTAAAAAAATTAAAAAGATGTGTATATAGCATTCACAGAATTTATAGTTAATTTTAGCAACCAGGAGATTACTGTGGATTTATCTAAAGAATTTTTTGTTGGAACTTCGTAGATGGTAACAATTGGGAAATAATCGTTCTTTTTTCTGGCCTGATAGAAATTTCAAAGTAAGGGATGTGTCAGGTAGAGTGGGGATCCTGGTTTCCCTGAACACTGGTGTCTAAGGATTCAAAAACGGTTGTGGTTGAAATATTGAATAACACAGCATTAGTTTATTTAACTTAATATTTGTATTAATTTTTATAGAATTTCATACAATATATCTTAATCATATTCACCCCCTATTCATATACCCAACTGCTTCCAGAAATAATCTTCCTCTTCATTTTTTGGATTTTTAAAGTAAATTAAATTTTTTAAAAAGACATGGTGTAACAGTAGATACCTTGGTCTTGTGGGTATTACTATCTTTATGTATTTCCTCTTCCACAATGTTCCCTGAGCTTTAAGTGTAAGGGTTGTGTTTTAAATATATTAATTGAGGTTTGGAAAATTGTCAGCTGATCTCTGTAACTTTTAGTGATTTTTTTCCCACACAATAAATTTTGATTATGATTTTGTCTTCTGCAGTTCCTCACAGATCCTCTCTACCTCCCTAACTACCCACTTTTATTATGTTCTTTTTAATTCTCTCTTATAAAAACAGAGAGAACTAAAAACAAAATGAAACAAGCAAAACATCACCAAAACACCAAAATGAAAACGAAAATAAACCAGAAAAAGACTGATAGGACAAATGTACACAAAAAGCAACATAAGAGAAAATGTCTACAAAAATATGATTGGGTTCATTTTGTGTTGGCCAAATACTCCCGGGTATGGGGCCTGCCTCGAGGTGTTGTTAGAGATACCACTGGAGGAAAATAATTTTTTCTTTTCCAAAATGTATCAGATGCAATTAACTTTCTAGTGACAGGTGATAACAGTATCCATTTCCCCTGACTGAGACTACATCTGGCTTAAACCTATGCGTGTGTGCTGCCACAGTCTCTGAGAGTTCATATGTGTATCAGTCCTGTTGTGTCTGGAAGATACAATTCCCTTGGAGTCATTCATCACCTCTGCTTCTTACAACCTTTCTGCCTCCTCTTTTTTATCTGTGAGCTTGAGGGGAAGGCTTTAATGAAGATACCTGGTTTAGGACTGAAGGCTGCAAAGTCTTTACTCACTGCAAATTGCCCAGTTGTGCACCTTGGTGTTAATTCCTATATTCTTCAGGAAGAAGCTTCTCTGATTATGGCTGAGTGAGGAAATAGTCTATAGGTATAGCAGTATGTCATTAGCAGTAACATTATTACTATTTCACTTTAGCAAAGCAACAGTAGTAGGTTTTCCTTTGGGCCCATTACCAGTACCTTCTCTGATTCTTGACCATATAAAATTGAGTATTATTTTTCCAAGATCTGTAAAGAATTGTGTTGGAATCTTTGTGCTTTGAATATGTAGATTGCTTTTGGTAAGATGAACATTAATGTTAATTCTACCAATCCATGAGCATGGGAGAAATTTCCATCTTCTGATATCTTCTTCATTTTTTTCCTTCAAAGACTTGAAATGTTTTTCATATAAATCTTTCACTTGCTTGGTTAGAATAACCCCAGTATATTTATATTATTTGTGGCTATTGTGAAAGGGGTTGTTTCCTTGATTTCTTCCTCAGTCATTTTGTCATTTGTATAATTCTATTGATTTTTTTTGAGTTAATCTTGTATACAGCCACTTCAATGAAGGTGTTTATCATCTGTAGGAGTTCCCTAGTAGAATTTTGGGGGTTGCTTATGTTTACTATATCATCTGCAAATAGTGATATTTTGGCTCCTTTCTTTCTAAGTTGCATCCCTCTTGATTTCCTTTAGTAGTCTTATTGCTCTAGCTAAAACTTAAAGTGCTATATTGAAGAACTATGAAGAGAGTAGACAGACTTGTCTTTCTAGGGAAAGAATACGGGGAGAGATGGCCAGAATTGGAGGGTACTTGGAGGGCAAGGTAGAAACAGAGTGCAATGGAAACTCCCAGGAATCAATGAGGGTGTCCTTAGAGAAGACACCAGTAATGAGGGATATGGAGCCTGAACTAGCCATTTTCAAACAAGGACACCAGCTCAGTGATTAGGACACCAACCCAGCCACAAATCCTTTGATCTACAATTTGTCATGCTCACAAAATGTGTTCTGGAAAACCTGGTGTAGAACTGTGGGAGTGGTCAACCAATCATGGGTCCAGCTTGAGACCCATGCCATAAGAGGAAGCCCACATCTGACAATGCCTGGAGGGCCAAGACCCAGAAGCTGGCTAGCACAGAGACCTAGGATAGAACCAATCATGACTGTCAAAAAATAAGTCGAAGAAATGATTCCTAACATGCTATATTCATAGACTGGTGCTGAGCCAGGTGGCATTAGAGGAACTTCACTCAAGAACTGATGGGAGCACATGAAGACACCCGCAGTCAAACATCAGGCAGGGCTTGGTGAATCCTCTGGAACAGGGGGAGGAAGGAGCCAGATGGATCAAGGACAACACAAGAAAACCCACAGAATCATCTAACCAGGGCTCCTAGGGGCAGAGAGACTAAACTGACAGCAATCTGTCTGACCTACACACACACACACACACACACACACACACACACAGAGAGAGAGAGAGAGAGAGAGAGAGAGAGAGAGAGAGAGACAGACACGCATACACACACACACACACACACACACACACACACACACACACACACACACACATATATATATATATATATATATATATATATATATATATATGCATATATATTATGGTTGTGTAGCTCTTGTGGGACTGCTTACCAGTGGGAGCGGGAGCTGTCTCTGACTCTTTGCCTGCTTTTCGCACCTTTTTCCTCCTACTGGGTTGCATCAACTGATCTTAATATGAGGGAATGTTCCTAGTTCATTGCAACTTGATATGCATATTTGGTTGGTATTCTTGTGAGACCTGCCATTTTCTGATGGGAAAAAAGGAGAAATGGATTTGGAAGAGAGGAGAGGTGCAGGGAGGTGAGGGACTAGAAGGAGAGGAGGTAGGAAAAATTTTGTTTGGGATGTTATATATGCAAAGACTCTCAGAAAGGAATAAATTATAAAAGAAAATATATTTTTCTAAATGTTTGATACTTTCTTTTTGTCATATGGTCTATATACGAGAGTGCCTTAACTCTTAGTAAGAAAAAGGAATGAATATATTGGTAAATTTTATTTTGATTCTTCAACAAATCTTTATTAGGACCATTTATTTGATCTAAACTGAAGCCTCTGATTTGTTTAAAAAATTTGTCTGAGTAATCAGCCAATTTCTGAAAGTGGGTTGTTAATGTCTCCTTTTATTATAATTATTAAAAATATCTTACCCTTTGTTCTCTGCATTCTACTCCCATCAAGCTAGTGTCTTCCTAACAAGTCTCCGTCTCTCTTCCTGCCTTATTTTGTTTGGTTTTGTTTAGCTAGCTTTAACCAGAGCTTCCAACATGGATGTAGAGTTACCAAATGGAGAATGGAAAACTCACTAGTCGTTATGTCAGAGAAGATGATTATAACCTTGTCCTATCGGTCATCATCTGCAGATAGGATCTCCACTCTTCTATAGATTCTGTAGTAATATATTTTTAGAAAAGATGAGAATAGAAACAAAGGTATAACAAAATTATACTAACATGAATACCACTCACTTCATCCTTCCATACATTATGAATTTTATATATCATTTTCTATCTTGATATTTCATAGAGCTTCTAACGAAGTAATGCATTTATTATTATTCTAAGTTGTATTATTTAAGAGCTGTTCATTCTGAAGTTCCAAAATGTTTATGAATTATGCTTATAATATGTATTGTTATTTGTGTATTTTATTACCTTTGTCAATGAGTTTAGACCTTGTTATATTTTCTTTGTATTCAGCAAGACATATTCAAGTCTGAGCAGCTTCTTTATCATTTCATATAAAGCAGATATGGTGGAGGTTTTACTCTCACTTTGCTGTTATATCTTTTTCAGTTTTAAATGGTAGCTATGCTGGGTACAGTATTCTCACTTGGCAGGTATTTCTTTCCTTCATTATTCTGAAAATGTCATGATATTGTCCTTTCTATATTTCAGTGTGAGTGCTTGAATATAAGAAGCCCTGAAAAGATATTGGTTGGATTTGATTTTATTGGTGACCTTTCACTTTACCATATTGGAACGTGCATCCTTCTCTAGTTTGGGGATATTTTGTGTTATGATTGCTTTGAGAAAGTTTGTCTCTTTTCTATTTTTTAACTCAAAAATGACAATTAGATGATCTGTTAGTACAGTCTTTGATAATGCATAAAGATTCTGTGTTATAAAGATATGAAAGAAATTAAAGTAAATAAAAATTGGGAAGTTCTCATATATGTGAAAATTAAACAATTTGATTTGGAAAGCACTTGATCATGGAGAAAATTAAAAACAAATTTGTAAACATTATGACGAAAATGAAAATGTAAGACTGCATATCAAACCACCTGGATACAGGAAAAACAGTACAAAGTTGTAACTTTACAGTCATCAATCACTTCATCTGAATGACAAGTGCTCTTTATATATTAAAATCAAATCATGTAGTCTAATCAGCCAGACACTAGTATTTCTACTAAGTTAAGTCATATAATCATGTTTATAAAATTATTGCTCTATATCTCATTAACATCTGTTTTATTGCATGATACTGGTTTATCTTTATCACCATTTTCTGCAGCTTCTTTATTCACATCATGTTGTACCAACATATATTAATGATGAAACTCTGCTTGTTTTCCCAAAGATTGAAACTACTTGTTTGTAAAAGTCCCTATTTTCTTTATGACCTTCATTTTCATTGACAGCCACATCTTTTTTACCTAACCATGACATGTTAAATAAAGTATAATCTCAATTTTAAATGAACACAAGCCAATATTCAGCAAGTGTATTTCAGCGCTTGTGTTCTGTAACATATGCTCATAGTCCTGGCAGAAAGAAAGGCTAAAATTAGTTTCACATAACTTTTTCCTCAAATTTTCTTAATTACTTAAATTATTACTCAGAAAAAATTGCAGTTCAATAACTATGAGCTGAATATGAAACAAATGTATGGTAGCATAAGGATACAGATCAAAGAATGGAGTTTAAATTTTATTGATGGTATTACTAGGAAGAAGCAGTTATAAATGTGATTAGTTTGTTTGTTTTTGTATGTATGCATATATGTGTTAATTTGGTTATACATTAACCTGGGCATGCCTATAGGAGTGTTTAATGTATTAATATTTTGGCAGAAATAACAAAGTAGTTTATGGAAAATCCCCATTCAGTTGGTTCAAAATCTAAATATAAGAAAAGTCTTATTATTAACAAGATAAATGAATCTAGACAAACATGACAAATGAATTCCAACAGTATAAACTACAGGATACTTAATTTCTCTCATATAAATGTATTTTTCTATTTATATAATTTCTATAGCAATTTTGAAAAATTCAAATTATCAATGATTACCTGATGTCAGTAGTCAAAATGTGTATTGAATCCCAATTTTTATTGTCAAGGTTGGCTTGCTGTCTAGGCTTGGGCTTCTTCTTGGGACCATGTCTAGTTTTACGGCTCTGTTGCACGCACTGTCTGTGTTGATAGCTGAGGCTCCTGATACCAGCCAAGGCAGAGACATTAAGGCTATACAGAGTTTGTCCCACCTGTAAAGCTAGGGATAACTGGTCTTGCCCCTCACTGACTAAAACATTCAAGAGAGTGCTCCACTTAACCTGGGCAGCACAATAGAGCTGACCCTGCTCACAGGGGCATGGGAGAGCTGGTCCTGAGGGCATGAAAATGGGACAGCAGGTCGTGCCCCTCTCATCTGCCATGTGGTGGTGTGGAGGAGGAAAGATGCCCTCCTCCCCTTGTCCCTTGCCACCTGCGCAGGAGGGAAACCAAATGCAACCCTTCACCGGCTGCAGCACTAGGGAGAATGAGCTCTGCCCCTTGCCTGGGCAGCACAGATGAGTTGACCCTGTAGACATGGATGTGGGTGAGCCAGCCCTGGGGGCGTGAGAGGGCCATACCTGGTACCATCTCCATCATCTGCAGTGTGGTGGTAGCAGTGAGGGAAAGATGCCTTCCTCTCTTGCCCCTAACACCTTCAACTGGCCAGAGAGCTGGCCCTCCCCTTTACCAGCAACAATACCCTGGAAAGCAGGCCCTGCATCTCATCTGGGCAGCCCAGTAGAGCCGACTCAATTGACAGTGTCACAGGTGAGCAGGCCCCAAGAACAAGACCATGGAAGATCTGGCTGTGCCCCTCTCCTCTGCCATCTGACAGTGTGAGTGGGACAGAGACGGCCTCCCACCTTGCCCCTCAATGCCTGAGGCAGGTGGGAGAACTGCCCCTGTGGTCATAAGAGTGGGAGAGCTGCCCCTTCCTCCTACTATCTGCAGCACTTAGGAGAACAGACCCTGCATCTTTCCTGGGCAGCACAATAGAGCCAACCCTGTCGACAGAGGAGAGCATGAGCCAGCCCCAAAACTATTAGCATGGAAGATATGTCACCACAACTCATCTGTCATGCAGTGGTGTGAGTAGGGGAGAGGTGTTCCCTTTACCCCTTATCCCTCACACCTGCAAAACACAAGGGAGCTTATCCTCCCCCTAGCCACTCACCACCTGCAACAGATTAGGGACCCTCCCCCTTATTAGTTGCAGCACTCAGGGAAGCAGGTCCTGCTCCTTGCTTGCGCAGCACAGCAGAGTTGACCCTGTTGGTACAGAAATGAGTAAGCTGGACCTGAGTGTGCGAGAGTGGAATAACTACCCACAACCCCCTCATCTGCCATGTCGTGATGAGGGCAAGGGTAAATGCCCTCTACCCCTTACCCCTCCCACCTGTGATGGGCAAGCAAACTGACCTTCCCCCTTACCAGTTGTAGCAATTGGGAAAGTGGACCCTGCACCTCGCCTGGGCAGCACAGTAGAGCTGACCCTATTGACAGGGATGCAGGTGGGCATGAGAAAACGGTTCCCTCATCATGGTGGTGTGGACTAGGGAGAGATGCTCTTTTTCCCACCGCCTATGGCAGGTGGAAGTGCTGGCCTTGGGGTTATGGGCGGAGGAGCTTTCTTTGTCCTTCAGCAGCTGCAGCAGTTGGGAGAATGACCCCTACGCCTCACCTGGGTGACATAGTAGGGCTGCCCCTGAAAGTGTATGTGTAGCAGAGAGGACCCTGAAGATGTGAAAGTAGAACTGACCCCACCCCTTGCTCACTGTTGCCACTGTCTCTTAAATTTTATCTTTTATGGAGTGCTGTTACAAGGTGGTAGGAAGGGATGGAAAATGAACGGGATCGAGAAGCATGATGAGAAAGTCACAAAGAATAAATAAAAAGAAAGTTAAAAAAAAAGATTGTACCTTGGCATTATGATTAGTCATAAACCAGCAAAGAAAAATGTTTAATATATGAATCAATTTTAAAGAATGCAATGTTACATGTAATGCTGTTACAACCAGTACTATTTTCAAAAACTGGCTAGAACACATTTGTGTTACTTTCTACGATATAATTAAAATGAATAACTTAGTCTGTTAAAGCTATAAAGTTTTTAATAAAACTGAGATTAAAATAATTTAGACAGAAATAAATGAAAATAATCTTTGCATTTTGGATCAGGTATGTTTCTTTTTATTTTCCCTTTTTATTGATATTGTTTTCACCTCTAATTATTACCTTATTGTTAAACATTATTATCAAATAAATTATATTTAATAATTTATTATATTTTAATGATTATATTTTAAACATATGTATTTTATGATACTTCATCATCCTCACTGATCCCCTTTTATTCCCACAAATTCGCTTCTTCTGAACTAATTTCCGTTTTATTTTTTCCTAAGAAAGATCCAAGCAATGACTATACCAATAGATATGCTAACATGGAAAGGAGAACTATCAAGGGGTCCCAGCTAGACAAAGAGCTACAGGCAACTAAGGACTGCTGAGAGAGGTACAATTAATCTTCCTGACTGATGAAGTTTTTAATTAGTTATCCAATCTTAAGTACACATGCCTAAAAATATATAATCACATAAATGCAACCAACACTAAACAGACTCAGCAGATTATACTTATTATATATATATATATATATATATATATATATATATATATATATATATATATATATATATATATTTGTGTATGTGTGTGTGTATGTGTAACAATCAGGGAAAAATAGACATGAATTTTTGAGAGAGTAAGGATGATGATGTTTGGGCTTGGAGAGGGTATGGTGGAAATTTAATTATATAAAAATATTGTCTATATGGTTTGATAATTTCACACATGCATATAATGTTTTGATAAAAATCAACCTGTCATTCACTCTATTACAATTTTTCTCCTATCCTCTATAATTTCACATATTTATATAATATATTATTTCATATTCACCCCACATTACCCTCCTGTATTCCCCTCCTGCTCCTATTGAGACCTTTCTTCTGAGACAGTCTTCTCTGTCATGCCATTTTTCATGACCCAGTGAGCTCAATTAGAGTTCTTGGAATGAACTTGAGTGTGGGATATTTGCTGAAGCACAGGCAACTTGAGTAGTTATACCATTGAAACCATAAAAGATTCCTTTCATAGAGTGAGGAGTTAACTTCCAGTAGCTTCACAAGAAGGGGTGCGTCCATATGAACCCAATTCTCATCTAGAACGAAATGTTGATAGGCCCAATCTTGTGCTGATCTTGTGAAAGTAACCACCACTGGAATGAATTTATTATTGCAAAAGCTCTATCCTTTTTAGAAGATAGAACTTTATTGCACTTCTTCTTATCTTCGGCTCTTAATTTTTTCCAGCTTTGTTCCCTGATATTGCCTGAGACTTTGATGGAGTGATATGGAAACATCATTTAAAAATCGCTTCTCAGCAGTCATTTATTCTCAACATATTGACCAATTACAGTCTTCATTAACCATTGCAGACTGCATAAAGAAAGTTCTCAAATCAAAGTAGATATAAGCACTAATTTACAGTCACAAACGTAAACACTAATAAGGTAGTTTGGAAATATTTTCATTTAGCAGATTAACAATAATCATACTTGGTTCACCCTAAAGCCCCAAATACAAGTCATAAAAATTAAAACTTGAAAAATTGAAAATAATCAAGATGTAAAATGTATGACTTTGAAATTCAGTATTAAACTATAAAAGATATGTCAAGACATATGAAAATATTTCATAACTATATTCAATAAAGGACATATGCCTAAAAGTTAAAAATATTTTCTAAATCTTAAAAGAGATGAGCAATGCTTCGTTATAAAAATAAACAAAACCAAATCAGAATGATAACAAAAATTATTTACAACAATTAAAAATGAAAATATGTTTGTCATCACTTACTAGGAAAAAACAAATAAAACCTCAACAAAATGAAATCTCATGCCACACAAACTACAATGACCGAAATAAAACAAATGCACACTAACAGCAATCCCACGCTAAAAACACCAATGTGTTCAAGAATATGGAAGAAATTGCAATTTTATATATTGCTTGTAAAAGTATAAAATACTACAACTTATTTTAGAAAACTTTTTTTGGTAAATTCTTAAGAGATTAATTGAACAGAAAATATATGTTCCGAATATCACATCTTTAAATAGTTTAAAACTTATATGCAGTGCATCTTAGAATGTGAGTCAAGTTTGATTTGTAAAGTACATTTTCAGTGTACATATTAAAGGTACGAAAATGAAAATGTCCATGGCTGAGGGCAAGTACGGATCTAATAATATTTTACTGTGAACGATATAATGCCAGTTCCCTTTTAAAGAGAAAGTCATTAGAGAAGAAAATTGTAAAAATAATGTCATATAGACATGTGCTTTAATCTTGTCTTTGCCACTTACTGACTATCTGATATTAAGAAATTAATGATTCCTTGTAGTTCTTAATTTTTAACTGAAAGTTATGATTCTACATATTTAGAAAGTGATTCTGAGTATTATGTAAATGGAGACTATTAGTAGCTAATATTTGTAGAGAAGTTAATACATGATTAGTATTTTTGAGCATATTTCACATATTATTTCATTGATATTTTGAGATGACTGTGGTGTGAGAATTACAGGTTGATTACTGACTGATGACAGTATAAAAGGAAAGTTTTTTTTATTTAGTCTACAGTAGCATTGAGAAGCATCTATAACAGGGACTGAGAAGATGGTAAAAACACCTTTTCCCTTAGCAGCAATAATAGTCAAGTGACTGTAACTTTCACCAACCCAGGTGACATTTTTCTTAATGCATTTAGTTCCATCTCTATGCAGGTTGAGTAGGTGGTGAAGATATGAGACACTTGTACTAACACGATAATAAACTGTGAATTCAACCTTTCCATAGTGGTATCTGCTTGCTAGTTTACTTCTTTCAATATGAATACAAATACTACCATACCCACTTAAGTTGTTATCAGTAATAACAGTAAGTAGCATTCTATATAAAATTACCACTGCAGCTCACCTGAACTATCTCATTAAGTCATGAAGGGCAAATTTTTTTGCTTGAGGCAATGAAGACCTAGCATAACAGTTGACATATTCAAAGTCTCACAAGGAAATGTATAAATGAAAGATTCATTCCTGTGATTAGTAGTAACCAAACATTAATTTAATCACTATCTATGAAGACCTTTAATTTTCCTGCTTTGGGATCTGGTAATGGATAAAGAATTCAAAGATCTTGAAATAAGATGGACATAGTACTATAAGTTTGCAATCCCATTAAATGAGAGACTAGGGGACGATAATTTTAGAGTCCAAGGCCAGGCTAGGTTATACAGTAGAACTCTGACTCAAGAAAGAAAGAAAACAAACCCAACAAAATAGAACTTGATAACAGAAAAAATTGAATTACTTTAACCATTGGAATATATTTCCCCCTAGAAGCCTGGAATTTAATTTCCAAAGTTACTTTTTAAAACATAAAACTGTCTTGACGAAATTTGCTTAAGGTTTATGAAAAGAAAAAAGTCTGTGTGCAAGTTGATTTACTCCAGAAGACAAAAGGCTAATGAAAATGGAATGAGAGCAAAGACACTGACTTGTAGAAAATTTTATTAAATAAGCGTGCTTCGGTTACTGCCTGTTCTGTACATATTTGTCTGCATTTATAGTAGTGACTGTGGCTGGTAGACATCTAACCCTTTGCTTCGCTCTCATTTTTCAAAATGATACAAAGATTATCTTTCTGTTGATGGGCCATTATCTCAGGCAGTCAGGTTATAATATAATTGATTAGACCAAAGAGTTCTTTACATTTCAGCTTAATTATAATTTAGTCTTAAGATACACTTCGGACTGATTGACAGTATGATTCCTTGATTACAATGGCACACACTCATATCTTTTAACTATGCTCTGGTCCCCATAATAGCATAGTTACAGACATCTTTTGTTGGGAGAGGACACAGATCTTTTTCTTGTTTTCTGTTAATTCTATTAAAGGCACATTTCTGACATTTCACTGAAGTTCCGAATGTGCTTTTAAATGCACTTTCTTTTTCTTCTATGTAGTGTGGGAATAATCTTTGATTAAACAATAAGAATATTTCAAGGGAACATGTAATAGAAAACACAACCAATGGAAATGTAGTGATGATTAAAACACTTGCTTTTAGAAATATGCTTCAAAAATAAACACAAGGTAATTAGTTATACTTTGCTATCTGTGACCCTTTTGATAGGATTTGTGCTTCCTTATGCTAATGCTTCCTCTTTCCTTTCGTTTTCAACATTTGTAAAGCATTTGCTTGCTTTCTATGCAAATAGGAAGAACAAGTAATGACAATTACACAGAAAATCAAAAATAATCATAGAAAATCAATGTCTAAACTTGTATGCTCTGTAAACCTCTTCAAAAATTTCTTTCTCTTCCTCTGGTAGATTATCCAATCCCAAGTGATCAAACTTAAACATATGTATATATAAGCAACACTAATATACATAATTATTCTATTATAATGCATCTTATTATATATTATATAACTACCGAACGAACAGATTCGAGAGGAGAAAAGGGAGACATGCAGAATTTGGAAGCAAGAGAGTAGAGGATAGAAATGATGCAAATGTAACAAACTTCAGGGAGAGAAAAGTGTAGAACTGAGCTGGTTCTATTAAATGATATTCAATCTTAAATAAAGGGTGTCTCAGAGTGAAGAAAATAAGTAGGTGTGTCTATGGAGTGAGTCAGCAGCTTCTCACTGGGTTTCAGTTACTGATCTTATCTCCACAAGGTCTATAGCACACTGTTCTATGGAACTGATCCTTCTAAGATTTTAATTCCCTTGTTTTCCTAATGCTAATCATCCAATCACCAGTCTTTCTTGGTTTATTTCCTTCCATACATTCACTTAACTAATGTTTCACTACACACTGTTTTGTCCTTGTTCCAAGAATATAGTATTTTTCTAGCAGCACCCTTCTATGTGCCAGTCTCTCTCTCTCTCTCTCTCTCTCTCTCTCTCTCTCTCTCTCTCTCTCTCTCTCTCTCTCTCTCTCTCTCTTTCTCCCTCTCTCTCCCCCCATAAAATTACCTTTTAATAAAATACAGAAGTATTTTTTTCTGAGGCTATTTCTTGATCTTAAATAATAATTTAAAATAAACTCTGCATTGCTCTTAACGGTAAGGGAAGAAAGTACTCCATAGTTGAGGTTGAGCCCTCGATTATCTCCCCTTCTATCCTTCTTCCAAAAGTTGAATTCCTTGCTACGGAAACTAGCATTCACCAACTCCCAACTAACTTGTCAGATGAGTGCTCTGCAGCTGCCTTTCGCTCATTCCCCAGAGATTCCAGCAGTCCATGCATGGGCATTGCAGCTTCATAACTCCTAAAGTTTACTTCATTCCTTTTGATCTTCTATGTGTCTATCAGTGCATGTATTTTCACATGTGCCATGACTGACAGTTTTCTTTCGTTATGGATATATGATTTCATTAACTGTCTTCTATAAATCTAGTCTAGTGTCTGCAATCCTGTTATTTTGCTCAAATTGAAAATATAATCTTTATTTCCTCTTTGTTTCTGAGATAAAGCTTTATTATTTACAGTATTGTTGATTATGAGTAATTTTCATTTATATGGTGGTTCTCAACCTTCCTAACGCTTTGGCCCTTTAATACAGTTCCTCATGTTATAGTGACCCCTAACCATAAAATTATTCTTATTGTTACTTAACAACTGTAATTTTGCTATTGTTATGAATAATAATGTAAATATCTGTGTTTTCTGATGGTTGTTCAACATGTAAATTGTTTGCGATACACAGACTGAGAACCACCGATATAATGGTATTCCAAAAATCCAAGTTTGCCCTTTGTTTTGTCTGACTAGAATATTTCAACTGACTTATTTCAGAAAAACATATTCTTTCAAATACTTAAAAATCACTTATAACTAATGTTTTCAAGCATATTTTTTCATTGGCTAATATTGAGCCTTTTATTTCCAAGATTTTGTTTGGTTCTTTTTTTCCTTATCTGTTCATATGTGATGAATCTGGTATATCGTGCAACCGTTTTTCTGATTTTATTCATCTGTCTGTTTATATTTCCTTCATTTTCACTAGGCTTCACAATTTCCACTTGAATCCATCAGCTATTTCATGTATATCATTTTATATGTGCTCTTTTCCTGAACAGTTGTTTTCCTTTGAAGAGGTGATGTTACTCTTTTTCTCTCTTTGCATGCTTCTTGTGCTTTTACACTTACACTGACACTCGTGTATCTGATGGTTTTATACTTATCTCTACCAACATTATGCAGGGGTCTTTTACAAAAAATAGCTTACTAATGTGGACTTGTCTTGGGATATAAAATTAATATGCATTGATGGCTTTGATTATGGGAATTGTGTTTTTACCTCCTATAGCTTCTTTGGTTGTAATAAGTGAATTTGGGCACTCTGCCAATGAAGCCCTGTCATTCTGAGTAACACAGATGTGAAGATAATTTTATACATTATGTAAGTGTGGTATAAAAATTATATATATACATGGTGCCCATGTATGGTTACTTTAACAATCAGAGGTATAAACTACCTGGGAAGTACACATTCCTTCAATAACTTCTGAGTTAGTTGTTTGAATAACATGGTTTTATGGTGCTGACACCCCAAATAGTGGTGGGTGATTGATAAAAAGAAAAAAATAAAAAAATACTATTTTTCCAGGAAATGCATATTCCTACATACTGTATATGAATAATTGGTAGTGGGAATTTGTTTTCTCCACTCTGTGGTACTCTCATTGAGCCACAGCAGTGACATGTACATGGAGACAAATCAGCAATGAGGCTATTATCCCTGAAATAGAGTAGATTGTACAGGCAGTGAAAATGATGTCATAGGATGAGGATAGAACCTTTAGTGTTGGCAGCTATTTAAAATAGGAATAAAGCAACCCAGTGGACTTTTGCTTGACCAGTGAAGGCCAGGTTGGTGCCTGTGTACTTTTGCATATTTGGCACGAGTCCATTTCTTTCTGGACTTGATCTTTTCCCCAGTAGACCATCAACTTTTTCTCTCAGTTCTTGAGGAAGACAGTCTTCATTCTGTTCTGCTCTTAAATCTCTATTTTTTGTAATTAGAAAGGCAAAACAAATTTGAATGCTGGTATTACAGTTTGTCTCTTGGGTCAAGTTGCATTTGTGAAGCTTAATTCACACAATAGCCTCTGTAAATATAGATACTTGGGCAATTATAAATATGGTCCAGCTGTGCTGTAGTCCTGTGCCTCTTCTCAACATTCTGTTCCAGCATTGTTCATATCTGCCCTATTCACAATAACTAGCAAATGGAAACATTTAAATGTCCTTCAACAGCTGAATGGATAATGAAAATGTGGTACACACACAAGAAGTATTCAGCTCTAATGAAAAATTAAACCATTAGCTTTGCAGGTAAATGGATGGACCTAGAAAAGATTATATTGAATGAGATAAGTCAAAGCCAAAAAGAAGAATCAAATGTGAATAAGCAATATGGAGCAACTAGAGAAAACAGAAAAGTATAGCTACCACTCCTCATCAAAAAAGCTTCGCATTATGATTTTGAATACATTTCTCAAGTAGGTTGCCAGTAACATCCGTCCATTTTCTCTTTTAAAATAGATAATGTGACTTTTTCTTCAAAGCCTAGTTCCTAGGCCTATTATTCCAGATTCCTCCTTAATGGGACTATACATCAATCATGTCTGTGAAACTACTTTATTGAGACTGTTATTTTCAATAGTGATGAATTTTGAATGTATTATTCCATTTATTCTTTCATTTGCAAAAGAGGATCCTGTACCCATTTAGGACATCAAGGAAGAAGGTACAAGATGCCCTGTTTTCTCTCTATGGTGTTGTCCCAGAATCTATAGTATTGTAAGCTCTAAAATTTTCATATTTCAAAATTACCTTTATTAGTTGTAATATGTTTGAGAAAAAGTAAATATTATTTGGTAGTACTTGGGCTCAAACTGAAATCCTAATGACTGCTGAACATGTCCAGTACAACATCTGGGGCAACTAGATTAATTTATTTAAATTGAGCATTATACTAACCTTATTCATCCACATATTATATAAATACTCTTCTTAGTTATATAAGTATTTCAATCTCCAACAAAGTGAAACTCAGAGCCATTAGCAATTCACTTTCAATTTCCTACTTTAATTAGTTCCTAGCAAACAATATTTTTTTCTGCCTCTTCATTCATTCTGAATATTACACACACACACACACACACACACACATACATACATAAAACTTATAAAACCTCAAATTTTTTAACTTGATTAAAGCAGATAACACAAGATCAACCAAGAAATGAGCCATTTTCCTATGATGAGGGAGACCCCAGAAGTATTTCAAACATGACAGCTTTCTATTATCTTTGATGGCCCACCATAACTGTATGGTAAGACCCCATTGCTGAAGACATATCAGTGTTTGTTTATAAAACGTAGAAAAATCAATCTCAAATTGATTGAAAATATCTAATCTGTTGGCTAGCTTTCATACTGCTTGAAGGTGGTATGCAGACGACTTGAGAAGAAAAGACAACTTTACCCAGCACTAGACCATACTTCCTGCAATACTGATCTGCCACGCAAGATGTACCCATTTTTTCAATAGTGGTATGGTTGCTGATGAGTTCACTCCCTTACTGGCATTAGAGCCTACATCTTTAGGTTTCTGGCATGTACTGAAGACCAGTTGAGACTACCAGCCTCATGGAATGAACAGCTATCTTTTGCTGGTAGACAGCTATTGTTGGGCTAGTAGGACTACAGCCTGTGATTATATATATTCCCCATATATGAATACAGACACATTCTGAAAGTTCTGTTCCTATAGAAAACTATGTCTAATACAGATGTGTCAAAGACGCTTGGGTAAAAGGAAAAAAAAATAATTGTTTTAAGATAATCCATCTAAGCAAATAGGATCAAAACAAAGTTCACAAGAGCAATTCCGTAGGGCAGATTGGTGCTACAGTGCATAGTGTTTTAATAACTTTTTGAAAATTACTTATCTAATTTGAGCTTCAGCACACATACTAACTGAATTTTATTTTATGTGATTCAGATATTTCGGAAAAGTTATTCAAGTGTTATTTGCATGTTCCTTTAGATTATTTCTATCACACAATATAAGTATTTGGAAAGATTATTATTGCCTTCTTAAGATAATGTAACCCCTAAATTTTTACTTTGCTAACATATAAATAAGTAGTTTTTATGTTTCTATAATACAGTAGAAATTATGGAAATGTAATAATTATGGAGATATAATACGTGCCTCAATGTCACAGGAGATCCATAGACAATTTTCTTACATATGCATGCTTTTTCTGGGATAATACAAAACTATGTAGGACTATGTAGGGAACCTGCTATGGAAGGCAGATGTTGGTCTTCTTACCACCCACTAGAAATTGAAAGCCAGTTTATACATACACAACTAATATTTTTGGAATTAAGACTTTGTATGGGAAAGATCATAGTGAATAAATAACATGATGCTGGCTTTGCAGCATTTTAACTTTGGACATTTTATAATGCTCCAATATGAGATAGGTATGAAAGAAATAGACAGTTGCAGTAGCGTTGGAAGAGATAAAATCTACATCTCCAATGCTGTCTAACCAGTACTGAATAAACCAAATGCTGGACAAAAGCAAATGTTCATTGTTAACATTGCCAGAACAGCATTCTATGAACAAAGCCAGAAACCACAACATGTAGTAGAAACAAGATTTGATGATTTCAAGAAAGTTGGGCTATAATTCATTTCATAATTCCTCTCATTTTTCTTTCTAAATTTCAAGTAACAAATTTGACCCTTGAAGGCATGGGGACTGAATCACAATTTGTGCCAAAGTATGGCTGAGTTCCAAAAGGCTTAGGCATATGACAGAAGTAATGGTGACAAGGACTTGCTCTTGGGAAACTGGGCAGCACTCTCTTGTAGGAGTGTTTAGTATACTGCATGTGGGAATAATCAGAAGCAGACAAAGCAGACCCAGACCTCAAGGGGAAGAAAGAGGAAAAAAATGGGTCAAACTAGAAGCTGTTGCCAAGAGCTTGCTTGAAAACATGGCATTGATAGAAATTCTTTCTCTGAAAGAACAAGCAGGAGGTTTGGAAAATAGGTGGATGAGCTCCAGTTTGGGGTTCATAAAATTGTGATGGAGTACCTGGAAGTAATTAGAAGTTCTCTTTTTTGCCAGGAAAGTAGACTGGGAAGATTGTTTGAGTCTGTTTTCACATTGTGCTAAGTGTCTTATAAACATATGCAGTTGCATGTTCAGAGGATGGAGAAATAATTAATTTATTGACTTGTTCAACATTTGTTTAGTGGTTTTTCTTGTCAGTCAGCAATTAAAATATTAAGAGCTTACTCTGAACAGTGCACTGTGGCAATAAAAGAAGTTTTAAAGTGGAATTTGATATGACTCTTGCATACAAGGATTTAAGGACTAATTAAAGCCACAGGAAAACATGTATATACTGTAAGCCTGTTGAATCTAGATGTCAGGAGCAGAATATAAACAGAATTTCTGAGAGAGAAGAAAATGAGCAAAAGTATTACTTAGAAGATAAGATCAAAGAACAAATATAGATAACAGGTTGGCAATATGTGAACAAAAAGGATAAATTAGACCAGGAACATTGTGGATATGGGAAGAGGTATAAATAGGGTATGGGATTCAATGATTCATTGATATATCTAATATGATATCTAAATTTCTGAAAATTAAAATGGGAGAAATGGGAAGGCTTTGTGCATTTGAATTGCACTATGAAAATGTTATAGAAAAAGTTTTATGATATAGCATACAATGGAGCAAGGAAGTAAATGGGAGAGTTGGAGACAGAAAGATGTACTTGGTGATAGTTTAGTGGTTCAGACATGTGAGCTATGATCTAAGCCATAGTCATTACAGAAGAAGAGTTGGAATAAGTATAGAATACATTGTGTAGATAATCATAATTTTATCCTGGACATCGGTCATAGTATTTGGAATAAGTAATTGGTGCTTTAAGCTAACTTGTAAGTCATGCAGATATGAGAATATATTTAAATCCCTGAGCAATAATTTTATCACTTTAAAAGTAAAGGTGATGAATACAAAAGCCTCAAATATTTTTTTCTTCTAAAACTCAATTATTCTATAATTATACTGTACTTGGATTAAGAAAACTGAGGGGAAAAATTATATAAATTGATTGCTAAATGCTTAATAATTTATGGATTGAATGTATTACTAAACAATATAGGGTTTAGTAGTTAATTGTATAGAAAAATGGTAAGTTTTTATTTGGGTAAAACACGTAAATTTAGGCCAGGCGGTGGTGGCACACGCCTTTAATCCCAGCACTCGGGAGGCAGAGGCAGGCGGATCTCTGTGAGTTCGAGACCAGCCTGGTCTACAAGAGCTAGTTCCAGGACAGGCTCCAAAACCACAGAGAAACCCTGTCTCGAAAAACCAAAAAATAAAACCAACCCCCCCAACCCCACATAAATTTGCATATTATTTTATTAAATAAGGAATAGGAAATATAGGCTTCAGATTGAGACAGATACTGAAAATTAAAAATCAATAAAATCAGTTCTTGTTTCACTTTCTAGGATATGAGACAATAATATTATTTGTATACATAACAGCCAGGTATAACGTTCTTACCAATCAATAGAGTACAGTTCTTCTGTGATATTTACAAGTGAGTGATGTAACTGAGACCCAGAAAGACAAATACCACATGTTTCTCATCTTTAGGTCCTAGCTCTGGAGGAATGGAGCATGGATGCATGGGGGAAAAAGAGCTCTAGAGAGAGCGACAGTAGGACACAGGTGCTGTGAAGGGAGAAACTTTAATTGGGGAGGAGAGGGTGTGTAATACACTGCGAGAGCAAGGAAAGAGAGGAAAACATCAAGAATATTTGAAACCAGTTACCTCACACTCCTGCATCTACCATTTCCCTACCATACTATCCTCAGTTCGTGAAGCGAAAGGAAAGACTGAACTAAGATTGTCACTGGAGACGTTCCCTTAGGTGAACAACCATAGAGAAGTATTTTCTCAGGGTTAGTCACTGAAAGTACACAGAAACCACGAGAGCTGAGGTAGAAGAGTCCTGACTACACAACACATCAGCAGAACTTGCCATTATCCTCTACATGATATTGGCTTTATAGGCATATAAAACTGGGTTTTGAACCTACTGCATGTAATGACTTTGTGGGAACCTAGTATTTTTGGATGTTCACCTTCCTGGACCTGGATGGAGAGGGGGAGGACCTTGGACTTCCCACAGGGCAGGGAACCCTGACTGCTCTTTGGACTGGAGAGGGAAGGGAAGGAGGATGGGGGAGCGGGAGGGAAATGGGAGGAGGGGAGGAGGTGGAAATTTTTGATTAAATAATAAAAACAAATAAAGTTAAAAAAATTAAGCATGTTGAAAAAAAAGAGTTACATGGTCAAGAATGTTTCAAACAAGCTTTCAGACATATGATGGGGATGAATACCCTACAAGTAAGTTGTGCTGGTGAATTTTTTTGAACATTTTACTTATTTTTTGTCATCTTATAAGTAGAGTCATAAATTATATACTTTATTCTAACATTTCCATAAGCCATTAATGTTGTGACTATGCAGAAGTTATACATACTTTGACAGTAAGAACATTACTGGTAACAAAATGGAGAATAGTGATAACAATCTTTTTCTCCTCCCTTTCTCTCCCCTCCCCCTCAACCCTTTCCCATGGTTCCCATGCTCCCAATTTATTTGGGAGATCTTGTCTTTTTCTTCTTCCCATGTAGATTAGATCCATGTATGTCTCTCTTAGAGTCCTCATTGTTGTCTAGGTTCGCTGGGATTTTAGCTATGATTCCCTTCCTCACTTTTCGAATGGGAACGTTTATTCTGTGTCATTGTATATTAGAGTTATGTACCTTAAAGTTTTGATTTCACAGCGCCTCGCATTCAATTGACCCAAGTCTCAGAAGAAACTTTAAAGTTACTGTTTTGATCACTTTAGATTTTATGATTTCAGCTTCATTTTCACAGCTTTGCAAATGTCCTCTCAAATATTTCAGAAATATGATTTGCCTAAGGAAATGATCAAGTGGCTCATACAGTCATATGTGAAATATGATAATTCAATTTGATTAAGGAGTAGATTTGTGATATTTGGTTTTGGTTGTTAAATGGGTGGAATTTAGGCTTATCAAGGAGATAAACCTTTGGATTTGTCTATGAGAACTTCACAATTGAGATTTAATTATGGGAAGATCAACATGAATGTAGGCAGCACTGTTCTTTGGACTAGGGTTCCAGTATGAATCAAAAGGAAAAATCCAGTGGTGTTGTGTGACATTTTATTCCATTGTCTTTTTGGGGAGCCCACCACTCAGATCCCAAATAAACACACATGGAGGCATATTCTTTGTTATGAATGCCTGACCTTAGCTTGACTTGTTTCTTGCCGGCTTTTCTTAAAATTAACCTGTCTCCTTTTATTTTTCTTCTGTCTTCGTAGCTTGTTGTGTAGCTGGGTGGATGTCCCCTATTGTCCTCTCCTTGTTCTCTCGTTGCTCTTTGTTCTCCTATTTATATTCTCTGCCTATATTGCTCCTGCATCACTTTTAGCTGATCATCTCTTTATTGGGACCATCAGGTGTTTTAGACAGGCACAGTAATGCAGCTTAAGCAAAAGCCACACACCTGAAAATAATATTTCCCTACACAGTGACTCACCATCACTCATCTCTCTTTTTTCTGTGGATGCAATGCCTAACACTCCTGCCACTGCTCCTTCTCTGCTATGATAGCATAAACTTTAAAGCTAATGTGAACTGTACTCACAAACTGGGAGCTAAAATAAACCCTTATTTTGTTAAATGGCTTCTTGCCATATATTTGTTTGGGTAATAAGAAAAGTAACTAGCTGTTGCCTCCATTAGATCTTGAAATGTGTTCATCTTGAATAACTGCAATATTGTATACTCTGAGCAACATCTCCCCAGTTCCCCTTTCTACTGCCTCTGGTAATCATTATTATATTGTGTCCAATTATGATTTTAATTTTCTATTGATATATTCTGTTGAGGGAGCTGTGGGCCTCTTCCCACAGCCCGGCTCCTGGCCGCCTGGCTAGCTTATACCCTGAAATAACAACACACAAACTGTATTCATATAAACACTGCCTGGCCCATTTCTATTAATGTGTGTAGCACCGAGGTGCGCTTACCAGGAAGATTCTAGCCTATGTCCATCCTGGGTCAAAGCTTCATTGTGTCTGCCCAGGAGAGGGGAGCATGGCATCTGAGCTCACTTCCTTTTCCTCCCAGCATTATGTTCTGTTTACTCCACCCACCTATGTTCTAACCTATCAGGGCCAAGCAGTTTCTTTATTAATTAACCAATGACCTTCCTCCATCAATATTCTACATAAATAAAGGATCAACAGTATTATTTTGTCTTCTGACTGATTTCACTTACCATAATACTTTAAAGTTTTATCCATGTTGCTTCAAATGACAGGATCTGTATGTGTTTACATGGAACGTGATTGAGGGTCAGGGTGATGTGTGATTTGTGTGTAGTGTGTGAATGTTAATGTATCTTCCTATATTGCTCATCACCTGTGGCCTAGAGATGGTCTTTTACTGAAGCAAAAACTTACAATTTTGGCTAGGCTGACTGGCCAGTACGTTATCAGAATCCTTCTGTCTCTACTTTTTGATGCTGGGTCATGGACATACATAGCAATCCTCAGCTTTTCGATGGGTGCTGGTAATTCAAACTCAGGTGCTTAAACTTGCAGAGCAAGTGCTCTTACCCATCAAGCCTTCTCTTCAGCCCACAATTTGTAGTTTTGCAAGTTGAAAATGTATTTTTCTTCAGTTACTTATTAATGTTAACAAAAGTTAGTAATTTTAAATATTTTAAAGAAAATAGAAGTTCAGATCTCTCTATGAAGTGATAATTTCAGGTCTTTTAGTTATTACACAGGAGCAGAATTTCTGTGTCAAAGACAGTACTTTCCTTAATATTTTGTAGAACATTCATACTGTTTTCTACAATGGCTATATCAGTTCATACTCATGTCCCTTCATATTCATTTCTCCCCTCCATTTACTCCCTCCAAACCCTCTCATATTTCCCTTATTGCTCTCTTTAAAATTCATGGTCTTATTTATTTATTTATTAAAAATTTCAGCCTCCTCCCTGCCTCCCATTTCCCTCCCCCTCCCCCATTCCCATCCCCCTCCTTCTCCAATCTGGAGCAGTCAGGGTTCCCTGCCCTGTGGGAAGTCCAAGGTCCTCCCCCCTCCATCCAGGTCTAAGAAGGTGAGCATCCAAACAGGCTAGGCTCCCACAAAGCCAGTACATGCAGTAGGATCAAAACCCAATACCATTCATGGTCTCTTTTTGCATTAATTATTGTTACATGTATACATATGATATATGTATATATAACAATATGTGTATATAGCAATATATGTATATATACTTTCATAAAATAAAATAGTGCTTGTTAAGTATCCTTTTATGTATATTTTAGGGACTGACCTGATGGGGGAGTGTCATATATCAATCTGTTGATTTCCTTGGTTAAGCAATAAAGAAACTGCTAGGCCCATTGGATAGGTCCACCCTTAGGTGGGTGGAGTAAACAGAACAGAATGCCGGGAGGAAGAGGAAGTGAGGTCAGACTCCACAGCTCCGCTCTCCGGAGCAGACGCAGGAGAGACGCCATGCTACCTGCTCCAGGGAAGACGCACACCATGCCCCAGCTCCGACCCAGGATGGACTTAGGCTAGAATCTTCCCAGTAAGCGCACCTAGGGGCGCTACATAGATTATTAGAAATGGGCCAGAGCAGTGTTTAAAAGAATACAGTTTCCGTGTAATTATTTTGGGTAAAGCTAGCCGGGCAGGGCAGGCGGCTGGGGTGTTTGGGGACGCAACCCTGCCGCCGCCCATATTACTACAAATGACGCCCAGACGTGGGGCTAACTAAACCCACTTAAAAAACCTGAGAAGTCGTAAAGATAAGGGAGAGAGAGTTTAACACAGATTTTTGCTGTTTGTTGGTGGCGTGCTGTAGAGAGATTTCCTGATTCGGCAACAGCAACAGAAAAAACGCTGTGTCATTTCACAGAGTGGCTTCCTGGGGCTGTGCCGCCAGTGCAAACTCTGGCTTTATGTTTGTGTTCCCGCTTGGGATGGGAAGGAGAGTGCTCTGAGACCTTGACGATGACTCAGAGCTCCCCGCCTGCTCCTGGGCAGAAGGCAGAATCAGGCTTAGGCAGGCGGAAGAGCATGGCGGATTCCTGCTGCCATACAGAGACGTGTTTTTAGACTGCGCAGTGCTCTGCCTGTCAGATTTGGATGTTACTTGGATGAAAAGAATTTCTGTGCTGCACGCTCAGTCTCAGAATTAAAGTGCTGAGTGCCGCTCCTACCTGGTAGCCCCAAGAGGCTTCCTGACTCAGCTTCAGCTGCAAAACCCTGCAGCTCATTAAGAGGTCCTGCCACGAAACACTTAAACGGTGTTGACGAAAAGCTGAATGCATGCTTTTCGGTTTTCAGCCGTAGCAGGAAAAAAGCTGCGCCGTTTTAAAATGCCGGCTTTCTGGGCTGTCCTGCCAGGGCAAACTCTGACTGTTTGAGGCAGGAGGGCCGGCTACAGAGAGAGGACTTGAGTGTTGTCTGTTGTAGCTCGCTGGCTGGCAGGGACCTTGCAGCCAATACCTCAGCCACGAGGCTGGAAAGCTAAGGAATGGACTGGATCTAGCTGGCAAAGCCACGCCTTTAGTCCTACTGATATTGCTTGCTAAATTAAGGACTCATGTAGTCAGAAAAAAAGAGAGATATACAGTAAAGAGAGATTCAAAGACAGAAAATTTCTAAATGGTTTACTGTGTGTTAAAAATATAGTCAGACTAAAAGTTAAAATTCTTAAAGTAAACCTCTGACTTCAAGGTGTGGTAGCACACGCCTTTAATCCCAGTGCCTATAAGGCAGAGACGAACAGATCTCTGTGAGTTCAAGGTGTGGTAGCACACACCTTTAATCCCAATGCCTGGGAGGCAGAGACAGGCGGATCTCTGAGAGTTCAAAGACAGCCTGGTCTACAGGGTTATTCCAGGTCAAAGATATATGCTCAAAAAGCAAAAAGTTAACCTAGGAATGTCACAGCTTAGATTCTTAAGCGCCTAGTGATTTAAAGGTTTAAATCAAAAGTGCTCCTGGATAGTAAAAAATTGCAGATTCACAATAGGACAGATTCAGACCACTGAATGAGTCACACTGTTGGATGAATGTACGTAGGCTTGGGAGAGAGAAGAAAAAGAATACAGAGAATAAAGTTAATGGTTTAAAAAGAAAAAAGTAAAAGTAAAGTCTTTAAAGAGACAGAGTACAGATAGTTATAGATATAAATAAAAATAAGCCGCGTAAAGATGGAAAATTCTCAGAGTCTGGATTATGTACATTGTGTTTTCTTTAAAATTTTTGACTGTGAAGGAGCTAAGTACAGAGAGACATTTCATTATATGGGCTGCCCAGTGGAACCAGAATGGATATCATGAGGGTATGACTTCAGAATTTGGATCTAAGGATATGATACTTTGGAAAAGAGATTCTTCTTTTGTTTTCACAGAGGATGAGACTCTATGGATTTCTTCTATCCCGATTTGGTATGATGGACCACGTCCTCCTGAAGGGTTGCTGTGAACATCTTCAGAAAATTGCTTTGCTCAACTGCCAACTGAGATGAAATTAGCACACAGGTTATACCAAGAAAGACCTAATTAACGACGCCCCCATTCAGCAGAAAGCAGTTTGGAGAGAAAAACTGCGCCCATGTTCCCAAATATGGTTTATAAACGTTCTTTTACATTTAAAGGGGGATATGATATAGATATGAATAATTTGCATTAGTATAGATTTTGCTTTATTTATAGAGATTTAAGGTCAATTTTGTTATATGTATAAATGTTTCTGATGTAACTTTTACTTGATAACTGTTTTGTTATATGTAATTTTACTATGTTAAAGTTAAAGCCTTTCTTTTTTGTTTAAACAGAAAAAGGGGAAGTGATGGGGGAGTGTCATATATCAATCTGTTGATTTCCTTGGTTAAGCAATAAAGAAACTGCTAGGCCCATTGGATAGGCCCACCCTTAGGTGGGTGGAGTAAACAGAACAGAATGCCGGGAGGAAGAGGAAGTGAGGTCAGACTCCACAGCTCCGCTCTCCGGAGCAGACGCAGGAGAGACGCCATGCTACCTGCTCCAGGGAAGACGCACACCATGCCCCAGCTCCGACCCAGGATGGACTTAGGCTAGAATCTTCCTGGTAAGCGCACCTAGGGGCGCTACATAGATTATTAGAAATGGGCCAGAGCAGTGTTTAAAAGAATACAGTTTCCGTGTAATTATTTTGGGTAAAGCTAGCCGGGCAGGGCAGGCGGCTGGGGTGTTTGGGGACGCAACCCTGCCGCCGCCCATATTACTACACTGACCATTTGATGTTGGAGAACCAATTGGTGTACTCTTTCCTGGGGAAGATTTTTCTCCTACTCTGAGTATTTCTTCATCACCTGCTATTCCTATTATGTAGGATTGAGGCCTCATGGACTTTCCTTAGTCCTCTTTGCCAGGTCTATTGCTATTTTCCTTCTTGAGCTCGTGTCCAGGAAGTCACATTTGAGGAATTTTATGTATATATTTTCTGACATTACTAGAGACACAATCCTATAACTAACTCCTTGATCCTCTGACTTTTGCAATCTTTCTGCACCTCTTCTTCAATGTTCTCTAAGCCTTAGGTGCAAGAGTTGTTTTTAGATGTATTCATTGGATTCAACTCCATAACTTTGCCCTTTTTTAATTCATTTTGATTTTCTGTAGCTGTCTTCATCTGTTGCAGGGAGCTGTATCTTGATGATGGGTAAGAACAAGTCTTGTCTGTAGGTATAAGGACATGTATTTAAAATGTATTTAGGCCTTATACTGCTATAACAATGTGGCAGTCATAGACACTCCAAGATACACAACTTCACTAGCCCCAGGTAGTTAACTAACTTTCTAATACCAGGCATGATTTCTGTCCTGTTGAGTGGTCCAATTTGAGAGTTACTGGTTATCACCAAGGTCATTAGTGCACCTTTAGGGTTATTATGCCATACTGGTCATTGATGTAGTTCATAGATGTCATAGCTGGGTAGGACTGGTGTTTGCTTCCATCTTTTGTAAGCTTGCATAGTACCTTCTGATAGCATGAAAAGCACCAGAGAGTAGACATTCATGGAAGTTCCAGCTCAGGGCCCTCTAAGCCCTGTGCATGTGGTACATGGTATCTTCAGGAATAGGAACTTAGCTTAACCTCTGGGAAAAACCAAGGGCAATAATAAGAGCTCGTTTGTTTTGGAGAGTCTCCTGGACAACCCTATTCAACAGTTTAAAAGTGGTCCCTCATGGCTGGTGTTGGGATTTTTCTTAGGTGGTCTTTGACTCTTGGAGGAAACATTGCCAGGCTGGATGAGAAAATTTCATTTACATTATACATGTGTATTTATGTACAGATTAAATGTGCCATAGGCTCTTTTAAGTGAATCATTAAGAGCGCGATTTCTTATGATTATTTGAATGTCCTTATTTTTATTTTATACTCCCCGATCTTTATGAATTTATCTCTCCCCATCCCTAATTAGTGCCTTCCTTTCCCAGTTCTCCAGTAAGATCAGTTACACCCTGTTATTGCACTCTCATTTGCTCTCCACTCTTCTAATCAGAAACGGTCCCTTTTTACTTTTTAGTTTCTGTAGTTGCTCTAAGATATGTACATATATCACACCTGAAGATTCTAAGCTAGGAACATCATATAAGAGAGAACATATGACATTTGTATTTCTGTGTCGGGGTTACCTTAATATAATATTTTATAGTTTCATTTACTTTTTGGCAAAGGTCATGAACATCAATGCGAAAATCCTCAATAAAATACTGGCAAACCGAATCCAAGAACACATCATAAAAATTATCCATTATGATCAAGTAGGCTTCATCCCAGGGATGCAGGGCTGGTTCAACATACGAAAATCTATCAATGTAATCCATCATATAAATAAACTGAAAGAAAAAAAACATATGATTATTTCATTAGATGCTGAAAAAGCATTTGAAAAAATTCAACACCCCTTTATGATAAAGGTCTTAGAGAGATTAGGGATACAAGGGTCATACCTAACTATAATAAAAGCTATTTATAGCAAGCCAACAGCTAACATAAAATTAAATGGAGAGAAACTCAAAGCCATCCCACTAAAATCAGGAACACGACAAGGCTGTCCACTCTCTCCATACCTTTTCAATATAGTGCTTGAAGTTCTAGCAATAGCAAAAAGACAACCTAAGGGGATCAAAGGGATTCGAATTGGAAAGGAAGAAGTTAAACTTTCATTATTTGCAGATTATATGATAGTGTACATGAGCAACCCCAAAAACTCCAGCAAAGAACTCCTACAGCTGATAAACACCTTCAGTAGCATGGCAGGATACAAGATCAACTCCAAAAATTCAGTTGCCCTCCTATACACAAAGGATAAAGAAGCAGAGAGGGAAATCAGAGAAGCATCACCTTTCACGATAGCCACAAATAGCATAAAATATCTTGGGGTAACCCTAAACAAGGATGTGAAGGATCTATTTGACAAGAACTTTAAGTCCTTGAATAAAGAAATTGAGGAGGATACCAGAAAATGGAAGGATCTCCCTTGCTCTCGGATTGGGAGGATCAACATAGTAAAAATGGCAATTCTACCAAGGGCAATTTATAGATTCAATGCAGTCCCCATTAAAATCCCATCGAAATTCTTCACAGATCTTTAGAGGACATTAATCAACTTTATATGGAAAAACAAAAAATCCAGGATAGCCAAGATGATGTTATACAATAAAGGAACGTCTGGAGGCATTACCATCCCTGACTTCAAACTCTATTACAGAGCTACAGTATTGAAAACAGCTTGACATTGGCATAAAAACAGAGAAGTCAATCAATGGAATAGAGTAGAAGACCCGGATTTTACCCCCACAAACCTATGAACACCTGATTTTTGATAAAGGAGCTAAAAGTATTCAATGAAAGAAAGAAAGCATCTTCAACAAATGGTGCTGGCAGAACTGGTTGTCAACCTGTAGAAGAATGAAAATAGATTCATATCTATCGCCATGCACAAAACTCAAGTCCAAATGGATTAAAGACCTCAATATCAGGCTGAAAACACTGAACCTGATAGAAGAAAAAGTGGGAAGTACTCTACAACATATGGGCACAGGAGATCACTTCCTACGTATATCCCCAGGAGCACAGACATTAAGGACAACATTGAATAAATGGGACCTCCTGAAACTGAGAAGCTTCTGTAAAGCAAAGACTCTGTCACTAAGACAAAAAGGCAACCCAGTGACTGGGAGAAGATTTTCACCAACCCTGCAACAGACAAAGGTCTAATCTCCAAAATATATAAAGAACTCAAGAAACTAGACTTCAAAATGCTAACTAACCCAATTAAAAAATGGGGCACTGAACTGAACAGAGAATTCTCAACAGAAGAAATTCAAACGGCCAAAAGACACTTAAGGTCATGCTCATCCTCCTTGGTGATCGGGGAAATGCAAATTAAAACAACTTTGAGATATCATCTTACACCTGTCAGAATGGCTAAAATCAAAAACACCAATGATAGCCTTTGCTGGAGAGGTTGTGGAGGAAGGGGCACACTCATCCATTTCTGGTGGGAATGCAAACTTGTGCAATCACTTTGTAAATCAGTGTGGCGATTTCTCAGTAAATTCAGGATCAACCTACCTCAAGATCCAGTAATACCACTCTTGGGAATATACCCAAGAGATGCCCTATCATATGACAAAAGCATTTGTTCAACTATGTTCATAGCAGCGTTATTTGTAATAGCCAGAACCTGGAAACAACCTAGATGCCCTTTAATGGAAGAATGGATGAAGAAAGTGTGGAATATATACATATTAGAGTACTACTCAGTGGTAAAAAACAATGACTTCGTGAATTTTGCATGCAAATGGATGGAAATAGAAAATACTATCCTGAGTGAGGTCTCCCAGACCCAAAAAGATGAACATGGGATGTACTCACTCATAATTGGTTTCTAGCCATAAATAAAGGACATGAAGCATATAATTTGTGATCCTAGAGAAGCTAAATAAGAAGGTGGACCCAAAGAAAAACATATAGTCATCTGCCTGGATATGGGAAGTAGACAAGGTTGCCGGGCAAAACCTGGGAACTTGGGGGTGAGGTGGCATAGAGCTAAGGGGAAATGGGGTGAGAAACTTGAGAAAGGGAGAATGGGGGGAGCTTGGGAGAATGGGATGGTTGGGATAAAGGAAGGGTGGACACGGGAGCAGAGAAATATATATCCTAATTAAGGGAGCCATCTTAGGGTTGGCAAGAGACTTGACTCTAGAGGGGCTTGCAGGTGTCCAGGGAGATGTCCCCAGCTAGTACCTTGAGCAACTGAGGAGAGGAAACCTGAAATGACCCTATTTTATAGCAATACTGATGAATATCTTGCATATCACTTTAGAACCTTCATCCGGCGATAAATCGAGATAGAGACAGAAACCCAAATTGGAGCACCGGACTGAGCTCTTAAGTTCCAAATAGGAGCAGCAGGAGGGAGAACATGAGCAAGGAAGTCAGGACCAACCCACCCACTGTGATAGTGGAACTGATCTATTGGGAGCTCACCAAGGCCAGCGGGACTGGGACTGAATAAGCATGGGATGAAACTGGACTTTCTGAACGTGGCGGACAATGAAGGCTGATGAGAAGCCAAGAACAATGGCACTAGGTTTCGATCCTAATACACGAACTGGCTTTGTGGGAGCCTAGCCTGTTTGGATGCTCACCTTCCTGGTCCTGGATAGAAGTGGGAGGACCTTGGACTTCCTGCAGGGCAGGGAATCTGAACTACTCTTCATTCTCGAGAGGGAGGGGGAATGGATTGGGGGGGAGAGGGTGTGGGGAGTGGGGGGAGGGGGCGATTGTGCTAGGAGGGGGAGGAAAATGGGAAACGGGGAGGAGGCAGAAATTTTTTTCCACAACTAAAAAAAATAAATAAACAACAAAAAAGAATTGTTAGTTAATTTAAGCTGTAAAAGCTAGGTAATAATAAGCCTGAGCTAATAGGCCAACAAGTTTATAATAGCTGTGGGACTAGAAGGACCGAAACTTCCAGCTACATTTTTCCAGTTTCTGTCTATTGTGAATAAAGCTGCTGTGAATACAGTTGAGCAAATGTCCTTGTGGTAGTATGAAGCGTCATTTGGTTATACATACAGGAGTAGCATATTTGGGTCTTGAGGTAGATCAATTCCCAATTTTCTGAGAAACTGCTATATTGATTTCCAAAGTGGCTATACAAGTTTGCACTCCTACCAGCAATGGAAAAGTGTTCCCTTTGCCCCATATCCTCATCAGCATGAGATGTTGTTTGTGTTTAGTATCTTGACAGGATTAGTATGGAATCTTAGGGTCATTTTGATTTGAATTTTCCTGATGGCTAAAAATGATAAACATTTCTTTAAGTATTTTCCTGTGGTCATTTGAGACTCCTGTGTTGAGATCACCCATTTAGATCTGTACCCTCATTTTAATTGGATTATTTGGTTTGCTGATGTCTAATTTCTTGAGTTCTTTATATATTTTGGAAATTAGCTCTCAGTCAGATGTGGAGTTGGTAAAAATCTTTTCCCATTTTGTAGACTGCCATTTTGCCTTATTGACAGTATTCATTGTCTTACAGAAGAATTTTAGTCTCACGAGGCCCTATTTATTAATTTTTATCTTAGTGCCTTTCATATTAGTGTTCTCTTCTGGATGTTGTCTCCTATATCAACGTGTTTAGGGATGTTTCCCACAATCTCTTTTTATCAGACTCAGGATATCCAGTTTTATGTTGAGGTCTTTGATTCTCTTGAACTTGAGTTTTATAGGATAGAACCAAACACAACTGGCAAAAAAAGAAAGAAAGAAAGAAAAAGAAAAGAAGAGAAAGTCAATGAAATGATTCCTAGTGATGCTCTGCTATATTTGTAGACTGGAGTCTAGCATAATCATCCTCAGAGATGCTTCATCCAGCACCTGAGGGAAGCATATGAAGAGACCCACAGTCAAACATTAGACAGAGTTTGGGGAATCCTGAAGTCGAGAAGAAGGAAGAATTGTAGGAGAAGAAGGGGTCATGAACACCACAAGGAAATGGCCTACAGAATCAACTAAATGGCTCATAGATGCTCACAGAGACTGAACTGACATTCAAGGATGCTGCACAGTACTGATGTTGGTCCTCTGCATATGTGTTATGGTTGTGGAATTTGGTCTTCTGGTGGGGCTCTTAATTGTGGGAAATTTAGCTTGACTCAAGTTGGCATAAAACTAGCCACCACACTGGTTTTATTTATTTATTGTGTTACATTTATTAATTTGCATATAAAAACACTGCTAAAATTCCTGAAATAAACCAATTTAGTAAAGTACAGTATTTTAGAAGTGTGGTTGAATTTTGTTTATGTGTATTTTACTTTAAATTTCTGTATATATTTTCATTAGGGAAATAGATACTTGGTTTTTTGAAAGTATTTTCTTTATTTGACTGCAGCAACTCTTTCCCTTCCAACAAAGTGTCTCCATGGATCATGGCTAGGCCAGGACAGTGGTTTCTGTGAGGGTTCTGGCTCCTGGGGTCTGCAGGAGCCATGTGTGAAAAAAAAGAGAGTAGCAGCAACCAGTTCAGAAAGAAAGCTGGCAGATAATTCCCTTTAATAAGGATTATCAGAATGAAAAAGGTTTCAAGGTTGTGATTGAGACCCAATGTGGGAATGAGGGTATTAAAAAGATCCGATGCAATCTACAGAGATTTCAACATGTTTGAGACTTGAAGGAAATGCTTCATTTTAAAGCTTTGATAGGAACATTATTAAGAGTGAGAATGGAGAGAATGCCAAATCCTAAGCACTAGAACACCAAGGAGCAATTCAACATAGTAATTCCTAATGATATTTTGCTATACTCATAGACCAGAGCCTAGCCCAGCTGCCATCAGAGAGACTTCCTCCAGCAACTGATGGGAACACCTACAGAGACAAATCTGCAGCCAAACATTAGGTGCAGCTATGATAATCCCATCGAAGAGGAGGAGGAAGGATTTAGGATCCAGAAGAGTTTAAAGCAACCAAGAAAACACAGCCCACAGAATCAACTAAACAGAGCTCCTAGGGGCTCACAGGGACTAAAGCTGTAATTGTGGAGCCTGCCTGAGTTTGTGCTAGGTTCTCTGCAAACATGTTGTGGTTGTTCAGATTTTTTTGGCCTCCTAACAGTGGGAGTTGGGGGTCTCTCAGAGTCTTTTGTCTGCTCTTGAAACACTTTTACTCTTACTGGATTGCTTTGTCTAGCCTGGGTACGAGATTATGTACCTGGTATTATTGTAATTTGTTATGCCGTGTTTGCTTGATATCCCTTGAATGGCTGCTCTTTTCAGCAGGGAAACAGAGAGAGAGAGATAAGTTCTAGGGAGAGGCACTGGGAGGGGTAGAGAGAAGGGAATCTCTGCTGGTATGTAATATATGAGAGAATAAAATTTAAAAAAATATTTTAAATAAATAAAATAGAGTAAAATTTACATAATAAAATAAGAAACAAAATGAAATATAAAATCAACAATAATAATTAAAGTTACAATGTGTCCTGACTTTTTTTTTTAAATTTTCGAGACAGAGTTTCTCTGTAGCTTTTGGTTCCTGTTCTGGAACTAGCTCAGGCTGGCCTCAAACTCACAGAGATCCGCCTGCCTCTGCCTCCCTAGTGCTGGGATTAAAGGCGTGCGCCACCACTGCCCGGCGTCCTGACTTATTTTATGTCAATTTGACACAAGCTAGAGTCATTAGAGAGGAGGCAGTTTCAGTTGAGAAAATGCTTCCATAATATCAGGCTGTAGGAAAACCTCTAGGGCATTTTCTTAATTAGTTATTGATGGGGGAGAGGCCAGCCCATTGTGAATTGTGTCACCCTTTGACTGGTGATCCTGGACTCTATAAGAAGGCAGGTAGAACAAGTCTTGTGGAACATGCCTGAAAGTAGCACCTCTCCATCAATTTCTGCCTTCTGGTTCCTGCTCTGTTTGGGTCCTATCTTGACTTCCTTCAGTGGTATAGAAGTGTAAGCCAAATAAACTCTTTCCTCTGCAAGTTGTCTTGGTCATGGTGTTTCATAAAAGCAATAGTAACCCTAATTAAGACAGGATGGAAAGGTAAGGAAAGAGACAGAGAGGTAAAATGAATATGCAGATTCATTAAATATGCAAAAACAAATAAGCAGCAAGTGATAAACTATAATCACTATACAATACAGAATTTTAATTAAACTACAAAAGGTAATAATGAAAATTTGTGCATGCAAAAATGTTTTAAAAACTAAAACAATCTATATATGATACCAATATATGGAAAAGTAAAACACAGACACGGATAAAACAGTGAAAAAAACTCTTAAAAACATAAAACTCTAATATTACAGTCTGCCAAATACAGAGGGTATTGCACAAGAGCTGGAGGTTTTTGTCATTCCTAACATTCAAGGTAAAATGTATGGATTGAGGTCAGCTCAAGAGGCAATTGTCCATCTTAGGACCACCACATTAATTTCAGAAGGTTCCATTCTTTGCATATTTGGAGCCATTGTTCACTACTCTGAAGTTTGCATTTTGTGTGCCAAACAAATTCTCACTCATTCCAGACTGAGTGGTGCCTTTTGAGCGTATTGAAGATAGGAGGAAGTTGACAGGGCAGTAAGATATATACTGCATGACAAAACCAAGGGAACATATCAACTGCTTCTAGGATCCCACCTAGCAGTAAATCAATTTGAGGGAAGATGGAGGTGTTATAAACTGAGTTACTTTTTGAATGCTGAATACTCATAGTTCCAACTGTAGCAAACTACATGCAGTAGGAAGGCAGTTCTGGAGTCCATGCTACTCATTACTCACAGTCTCAGGGCTATCAGTTTCCATTCTTATACGGGAAATTGTATTTGCTCCTCACCATAAAAGATGGGACCATGAAACAATTTGCCTTATACATCTAAATTTCTGGACTGTCCGAACTTCTTAGTGTGCCATGTTCTACTATCCAACCCTTCCCATTTCCAGTACCACCTCTTATACATAGCTTAGCATTCTGTGGCAGAGTGTCTCCAGGCTATTTGATTTATGATTGCTAACACTGTTTAGGTCCCTGTAGTGGCTCAATATCAAGGAATAAGTTCCTTCTCAAGATGCTACTTAAGTGCAACGTTGCATATAGAAAATGTTAAAATGGATTTCTTCTTGAACACTGGCCTGATCCATAGGAAGTATCATTTTCTTAAATTTCCCCATTTGATTTAAGGCTGGAAACTTTGTGGTTTTGTCTGTTCTTCCAGAAGCTGAATGACTTTTCTTGTGGTGATGGCTTCAGCTTCCCCTTTCCTTTGGAGATCTGAAACTGAAGTTGTGGGCAGGTCCCTGCTTAGTACCATGCATTCTTTGTGTTTCACGTCAGCCCTATTACCTCTTTAATGATGTCTCAAGCTTTTTTTCACTTTCTCATTTCAGAATAAATTATTTCTGTTGTCACCTTGACTTTTCTTTTTCACAGATTCATCTTGTAGCATTTTCTGTCATCTCTCACACAGACATCTATTTATATATGCATCTCTGTGTATGTGAAATGTGTGTATATGTGTACATATATCCTCTCTCTAATCTAAGTCTTAATCTCCTGGCAATACTGGAAGAAACAGTGAAACATTCCTGTGACAAAGTATGTATCTCTGTGACAAAATCTGCCACAATATATAGCAGTTTCAGAGACTCAATAGTGAGGCTTTTTCAATAGGATAGAACTAAGGTCATAAAGGCTCTGGGACATGTTACAGTTAGAATGCCAATTCACAAAATGATACTTCCTATAGATTCTATCAGAGCCATAATATTTCTGTCTATGCCTCTGTCTTTCCCCCTCTTTCTCTCTCTGTCTCTCCTCTTTCTCCCTCCCTCTTCTTTTTAAAGCCCTAGGCAGAGAACCCAGACTTTTTAGAATGCTAGGTAAGTGCTTTACCAAAGAATTGCACCCCATTCTTTTTGTAAAAAATATTTGATCAGGGTCTCACTGATTTTGACAGATTGTACTCACTCTACAGGCAAGCCTTAAACTTCGAATCCCCCTACCAAAACATTATAGGTAGCTGAGATTATGGGCTTGCATCTTCAGCCTTCCTTATATTTTATTTATACAGTCGAGATCTTTAACAATTTCTTAAGAGTTGCTTTTTGAGGACCAAAATATTAACTGTAGCTACAAGTAAAAAAGACAAAACTGTAGGCTTTAGCAGTGAAACAATATTTTAAAACATGTATATAGCAGCTATGTTGGCAATAGTCCAAATAAGAAATAGCCATCATATCTAGCAATAGGATAAACACCTTGCAGTTGATTAAGACAGTGGATATTACTCAACAATGAACAGGAATAGATTTATACCTTTAATATCCCAGATAAATTTCAAAAGCATTATGATGTATACAAAACATAAATTGTACAAAAATTATTGAGGTTAGAGATTAAACATTTTGATTCTTGCAGCTTTAAAATGTTTTGAAAATAGATTGATGAAGGTAAATGTGTGACAAAATACATCCAACAAAATGTTAAGAGCAACATACCGAGAATGGAAATTTATGAGTGTTCACTATACAATCCTTTCAAGTTTTTTGTAAATAAAAATTTTCATAATAAAATTGTTTAGGATGAACTCACAATAATCAATGTTTTAAAACAATATTTTAAAATAGTTTTTGCAGATTCTTGTTTAGGTTGTTAACAATCATATTTTTACTATTGCTATACTGGAAAGATCAAACACTTTTCATTGGGTTTTATGTGCCCAACTTCTAACTTCTGATGTGCCCGATGTGTCAAATAATCTCAGACTTAAACTTGTTGGTAGACTGTGAAATAATTCTTCCTGTTGAGATTTGGCACAATCAGCCAGAATATTAAGAACAGATAAATCAAAGTGATTTGAGTGCATGACGATTTTAGGGAATGATTCATACTGTTGACATATCATAACTGTAAATGCATGCTGTGCACCATCCATCGCTGAGTACAGACAGAATTTAATAGATCCATTTCAATGAATATTACTGAAAATTAAAAAATCCACCCTTTAGTGTTTCTCATTGCTTCATATTTATATTTATTCTCCCCCTTTCAGTATGTGTCTATTTAGGCCAATCTTGAATAGTTTTGACTCTACCAGGCTATAGACATGTAATTAGATTAGAGATCAAGTTCATTCCAGAAGTCATTCCTGTAAATATATACAAAACTACAGAAAGTTGCAAGAACTGATATTTTTGTTTTGTGACTTGTGAAAGAAGCTGATCAAAATCTCCACAGTTGAAAAATGAATTGCCAAGGGGATTATTTTCATCTAATCCATCATAAATTTTTTCCATAAAAGATGTTAACTGTGTATATTAAATTTGATGATACACAATATGCCATCCTTGAAAAGAAAATTCATTCCCAATAGGATGTGTTATCTGGGCATTGTTTATCCAGACAGGGTGTTGACCATTAGGAAGACTTCAAAGAACTTGAAGGTAGCTGGCCCCGCACCCTCCTGTTTCTTTCTCCACAACACTGGAGTCACAGGAAACATGGTGCTGTGACTGTTCCCATATGAGTGAGTGCTAGCACTCAAACTCAGGTCCCCATCCTTGTGTACTCAGCCGTCCCTACATTCCCAGATTTTTATGGAAGGATTGCTATGCTTGTGCTTCCAATTTATAACAAATAAAGGTATAAAACTAGTTAACAGAAAGACTGTGCTCCCTCCATTACATTCGTCAAATTACTAGGAAGAAAATTTATTTACAGTACACATTTAAAGAAGATGTTGATACTCTTGGTAGCCACTAATGTATTGCATATAGTTTCTTATACTAGAGTTATTAACAGCTTAAACTGAGGGTTGTTGATTAAACAGCTGAATGCATTGGTATTATTCTATTGGAATCTTCTAAAAGCCAATTCTAGAACAACAACAAAAAAACTAGGAAAACAAAGTAGTTTAGTTAGTATTGCTTTGGATTTCAGTTCTACAAAAATTAATTACAATATTACAAGCCAAAAATATATCTACATCCAAAATATTTTTTTGTTTTGGACACCATGAAAGATAGCCTCCTGATTTCTATTTCTGTATTTTTAAGTCTCTTCTGTGTTACAACTTTGCTATTAAAGTATTATTAATAAAGAAATGGAAGGGAAATTTATAGCTTTATTTCTTTAAAAGCTAAATATTGGAGAGAATTCAATTCAATCAAAGTGGATAAACAAGTCTTAGTTTTTTGTCTCTTCAATATTTAAACTCTTCCTGTGTCTCTTATGAAATGCAATTATATTTTATTAATTTTTCATATATATTTCATTTCTCTCATAAGAAAAAATCACTTATCATCTATTTTTCTGAGTCTTTCAAGAAAAATAGAACATACTTGTTTTAGCTTTTGTGATTTTAGTGGTATCAGAGAATTCAATTTAAAGGGTTCATTTTGGTTTCATTTTAAGGCATGGTAAACATCATGTCCAAGAATGTTGATAGTGAAGATGACCACTGCTAAAAGTTCATATTGAAAGAAGCAGCCATAATTTGACCTAATTATGGGTTACCAAACCTTTGTAAAATCTTAGAAGTTTGCCTTGTCAGTTTGGCCTAACTGCAATTAGTTTCTTTTATTTGAGGTAAAATGTATGTAAAACCTGCACTTAAAAGGGATGTAAAACAGTCAAAGAAGCATAACACTTAACCTCTATTCATCTAAAATATATATTCCTTTGCAGAGAGAGCCTGGACAGTGTCAAATGAAACAAGCAATTAGTCGCTTTCTAACAGTGAGCAGTTCAAACTGTAACATCATGCCAGACGTGATTAAGAATGATACAGCACATCATCATTGTCAACACTATTCAGCCAATGTAAACCTTAGTTAGAAATGTACTTGTCAGAGAAAAATGCGCCTTTGATTTCTATTGCACTTTCCCAGTAATTGCTGTCATCAGTGGCAGGTTATTATTACAGTTGAATAGAGTTTCAGTAATTACTTTTCCACAGATTCTAACAGCTTTTAGATTGAAGGATATTCTGACAGTTTGAATACTCTTGACAACAATTACCTTTTTCCTGGTTAACACTGATTCAGGAAAATTAAAAATTAAATCTGTTCAGAGGAAACACTTATGTATGTCACTAGTAAGTGCGTTGATATAAAAAATGTGTAAATTGCAGAATGACTTAGATTTTTTAAAAGTTCTCTTTCACTCAAGTATTTTTGAAAATCAGCATTTAGGGAGATACAGACTATGTTGGTTAGTTTTAAAGTAAATGATGTGGAAAGGCTGAAACCAATCCCCAATCCAATTATTAATACAAACCACTGTACTTCTTTGATAAAAATGTACATGAGAATAGAGCAATATTATAATATATTCTGCATGTCTATATCTACCTATGCATGTATCTACATGCCTTAGGTAAATGGAAGCCAAAGTGCTTTCATATCTCTACATCTTTAAGAAAGTAAAAATATGCTTTTGCAAGTTTGCATTTTATGAGATTAAAATGTCTGCTTTTAGGAAATGGAGAATAAATGTGACTAACTGGAACATTAGGATGAAAACACTTTGATTTGAGTTATTGCAAAACTATAATTGAGACCAGATAATATAGGGTTTAGGGGTTCATCACTCTACTTTGTATTTGAGTTAATGAAGACATACTTCAAGATTCTTTTTAAAAATTTATTTTATTTTTATTAAAAGAAAACAAACTATGTTTTCTTTTCATTCTACATAGCAAACTAAGTTCACACTCCCTCCCCTCCTCTCATCCCCTACACCTACCCCTCACCTCACCCCCACCCACTCCTCAGAGAGTGTAAGGCAGATTGCTCTGGGGAAGGTCCAAGGCCCTCCCTACGTTATATAGGCTGAGCAAGGTATCCATCCAAACAGAATAGGTTCCCAAAATCTAGTACAAAAAGTAGGGATAAAGCATGCTGCCACTGCCAGTGGCCTCATTCTGCACCAGCCATACAACTTCATCCACATTCAGAGGGACTTGTTTGGACCTATACTGGTTCCTTCCTTGTCCAGTTGGAATTGGTGTGTAGTAATAAGAGTGGCGGGGCTGCGTCCCCGGCACCACGGCCACCTGGCTAGCTTATACCCAGAAATAACAACACACAAACTGTATTCATTTAAACACTGCTTGGCCCATTAGCTCTAGCCCTTACTGGCTAATTCTGATATCCCGATCAACCCATCTCTAATAATCTGTGAGCACCGGTCTTACCGGGAAGATTCTAGCCTACATCCATCCTGGGTCGGAGATTCATCGCGTGTGTCTCAGAGAGCAGAGCTATCACATCTACCCAGGAGAGAGGAGTATGGTGTCTCTCTCTGAGGTGTCTTACCTCACTTCCTCTTCCTCCCAGCATTCTGTTCTGTTTACTCCACCCACCTATGTTCTAAGTTATGAGCCCAAGCAGTTTGTTTATTACTTAACCAATGAAATCAACATTGGTGAGCTCCCATTAGCTCAGGTAAACTGTTTCAGTGGGTGTCATCATCATGGTTTTGACCTCTTTGCTCATCATAATCTCACTCCTCTCACTCTTCAACTGGGCTTTGGGAGATCAGCCCAGTGATCCATTGCAGTTCTCTGCCTCAGTTCCCACCAGTTGCTGGAAGAAGATTCTATGCTGATATTTAAGATATTCATCAGTCTGACTACAGGACAAGGCCAATTTGGTCACCCTCTCCTTTGTTGCATAGGGTCTTGTTGGAGTCATCTCCATGGATTCCTGGGAATTTCTCTAGTGCCAGGTTTCTTGCTAGCCCCGTTATGGATTCCTCAATCAAAATATCTCTTTCTGATGGGGGAGTGTCATATATCAATCTGTTGATTTCACTGGCTAAGAATAAAGAAACTGCTAGGCCCATTGGATAGGCCACCCTTAGGTGGGTGGAGTAAACAGAACAGAATGCCGGGAGGAAGAGGAAGTGAGCTCAGACTCGACAGCTCTCCTCTCCAGAGCAGACGCCTTCAGAGAGACACCATGCTGCCCGCTCCAGGGAAGACACACGCTATGAAGCTCCGACCCAGGATGGACTTAGGCTAGAATCTTCCCGGTAAGCGCACCTAGGGGCGCTACACAGATGATTAGAAATGGGCCAGAGCAGTGTTTAAAAGAATACAGTGTCCGTGTAATTATTTCGGGGCATAAGCTAGCCGGGCAGGGCAGGCGGCTTGGGTGTTTGGGGACGCAGCCCCACCGCCGCCCATATTACTACAAATGACGCCCAGACATGTGGCTAAATGAGTCCAAAGAAAGCCTGAGAAAGCTTGGAAAAGAATAGAGTAAAGCATGTTTCTTATGGCAATTTCTTGGGTCTGCTCTGCTTGCTAGAGGCAAGCAAGCGCCTCATCTAAGAGAGGCTTCCTGACTCAGCTTTAGCTGCAAAGCCTGCAGCTCATTAAGAGGTCCTGCCACGAAACACTTAAACGGTGTTGGCGAAAAGCTGAACGCATGCTTTTCGGTTTTCAGCCATAGCAGGAAAAAAGCTGCGCGTTTAAAAATGCCGGCTTTCTGGGCTGTCCTGCCAGGGCAAACTCTGACTGTTTGAGGCAGGAGGGCCAGCAACCGAGAGAGGACTTGAGTGTTGTCTGTTGTAGCTTGCTGGCTGGCAGGGACCTTACAGCCAGTACCTCAGCCATGAGGCTGGAAAGCTAAGGAATGGGCTACATCTAGCCCGCAAAGCCACGGCTTTAATTCTACTGATATTGCTTGCTAAATTAAAGACTCATGTGGTCAGAAAAACAAAGAGAGATATACAGTAAAGAGAGATTCAAAGACAGAGAAAATTTCTAAATGGTTTACTGTGTGTTAAAAATATATGCAAGCTAAAAGTTGAAGTTCTTAAAAAAAAAAGGAAGAGAGTTGTTGTGTGTCATAGTACACACATTTAATCCCAACACTTGGGAGGCAGAGGGAAATAGACCTCTGTGACTTCAAGGTGTGGTAGCACACGCCTTTAATCCCAGTGCCTAGAAGGCAGAGGCGAACAGATCTCTGTGAGTTCAAGGTGTAGTAGCAAACACCTTTAATCCCAATGCCTGGGAGGCAGAGACAGGCGGATCTCCGAGAGTTCAAAGACAGCCTGGTCTACAGATATACGCTCAAAAAGCAAAAAGTTAACCTAGGAATGTCACAGTTTAGATTCTTTTTTTTTTTAACTTATCTGTCTAGTTTATTTTTTTTTATTTTATTATTTTTTTTTAAATTTATTTATTTATTAAAGATTTCTGTCTCTTCCCCGCCACCGCCTCCCATTTCCCTCCCCCTCCCCCAATTAAGTCTCCCCCCCAGCCCGAAAAGCAATCAGGGTTCCCTGTCCTGTGGGAAGTCCAAGGAACCCCCACCTCCATCCAGGTCTAGTAAGTTGAGCATCCAAACTGCCTAGGCTCCCACAAAGCCAGTGCGTGCAGTAGGATCAGAAACCCATTGCCATTGTTCTTGAGTTCTCAGTAGTCCTCATTGTCCGCTATGTTCAGAGAGTCCGGTTTTATCCCAGGCTTTTCCAGATCCAGGCCAGCTGGCCTTGGTGAGTTCCCAATAGAACATCCCCATTGTCTCAATGTGTGGGTGCACCCCTCGCGGTCCTGAGTTCCATGCTCGTGCTCTCTCTCTTTCTGCTCCTGATTTGGACCTTGAGATTTCAGTCCTGTGCTCCAATTTAGGTCTCTGTCTCTGTCTCCTTTCATCGCTTGCTGAAGGTTAATATTCAGGAGGATGCCTATATGTTTTTCTTTGGGTTCTCCTTATTTAGCTTCTCTAGGATCACTAATTATAAGCTCAATGTCCTTGGTTTATGGCTAGAAACCAAATATGAGTGAGTACATCCCATGTTCCTCTTTTTGGGTCTGGCTTACCTCACTCAGGATAGTGTTTTCTATTTCCATCCATTTGTATGCAAAATTCATGAAGTCCTTGTTTTTTATTGCTGAGTAGTACTCTAATATGTATAAATTCCATACTTTCTTCATCCATTCTTCCATTGAAGGGCATCTAGGTTGTTTCCAGGTTCTGGCTATCACAAACAATGCTGCTATGAACATTGTAGAGCATATACTTTTGTTGTATGATAAGGCCTTTCTTGGGTATATTCCCAAGAGTGGTATTGCTGGGTCCAGGGGTAAGTTGATCCCGAATTTCCTGAGAAACCGCCATACTGCCTTCCAAAGTGGTTGCACAAGTTTGCATTCCCACCAGCAATGGATGAGTGTACCCCTTTCTCCACAACCTCTCCAACAACACATGGGCACAGGAGACCACTTCTTACGTATAACCCCAGCAGCACAGACATTAAGGACCTCATTGAATAAATGGGACCTCCTGAGATTGAGAAGCTTCTGTAAAGCAAAGGACACTGTCACTAAGACACAAAGGCAACCCACCAACTGGGAGAAGATCTTCACCAACCCCGCAACTGACAAAGGTCTGATCTCCAAAATATATAAAGAACTCAGGAAACTAGACCGTAAAAGGCTAATCAACCCAATTATAAAATGGGGCATTGAGCTGAACAGAGAATTCTCAACAGAAGAACTTCAAATGGCCAAAAGACACTTAAGGTCATGCTCAACTTCCTTAGCGATCAGGGAAATGCAAATCAAGACAACTTTAAGATACCATCTTACACCTGTCAGAATGGCTAAAATCAAAAATACCACAGTTTAGATTCTTAAGCGCCTAGTGATTTAAAGGCATAAATCAAAAGTGCTCCTGGATAGTAAAAAATTGCAGATTCACAATAGGACAGATTCAGACCACTAAACGAGTCACACTGTTGGATGAATGTACGTAGGCTTGGGAGAGAGAAGAAAAAGAATATAGAGAATAAAGTTAATGGTTTAAAAAGAAAAAAGTAAAAGTAAAGTCTTTAAAGAGACAGAGTACAGATAGTTATAGATATAAATAAAAATAAGCCGCGTAAAGATGGAAAATTCACAGAGAGTCTGGATTATGTACATTGTGTTTTCTTTAAAATTTTTGACTGTGAAGGAGCTAAGTACAGACAGACATTTTATTATATGGGCTGCCCAGTGGAACCAGAACGGATATCATGAGGGTATGATTTCGAAATTTGGATCTAAGGACATGATGCTTTGGAAAGGAGTTTCTTATTTTGTTTTCACAGAGGATGAGACCCTGTTCATTTCTTCTATTCCGATTTGGTATGATGGACCACGTCCTCCTGAAGGGTTGCTGTGAACATCTTCAGAAAATTGCTTTGCTCAACTGCCAACTGAGATGAAACTAGCACACAGGTTATACCATGAAAGACCTAATTAACGACGCCCCCATTCAGCAGGAAGCAGTTTGGAGAGAAAAAACTGCGCCCATGTTCCCAAATATTGTTTATAAATGTTCTTTTACATTTAAAGGGGGATATGATATAGGTATGAATAATTTGCATTAGTATAGATTTTGCTTTATTGGTAGAGATTTACGGTCAATTTTGTTATATGTATAAATGTTTCTGATGTAACTTTTACTTGATAACTGTTTTGTTATATGTAATTTTGCTATGTTAAAGTTAAAGCCTTCTTTTTTGTTTAAACAGAAAAAGGGGAAGTGATGGGGGAGTGTCATATATCAATCTGTTGATTTCACTGGCTAAGAATAAAGAAACTGCTAGGCCCATTGGATAGGCCACCCTTAGGTGGGTGGAGTAAACAGAACAGAATGCCGGGAGGAAGAGGAAGTGAGCTCAGACTCGACAGCTCTCCTCTCCAGAGCAGACACCTTCAGAGAGACACCATGCTGCCCACTCCAGGGAAGACGCACGCTATGAAGCTCCGACCCAGGATGGACTTCCCGGTAAGCGCACCTAGGGGCGCTACACAGATGATTAGAAATGGGCCAGAGCAGTGTTTAAAAGAATACAGTGTCCGTGTAATTATTTCGGGGCATAAGCTAGCCGGGCAGGGCAGGCGGCTTGGGTGTTTGGGGACGCAGCCCCACCGCCGCCCATATTACTACATCTTTCCTTCCTTTGTCTCATCTATCCCATTCCCTCAAGTTCTCTTTCCCCTCCTTCTCCCCCCTATTTCCCATTCTGTCCTTGCTTTTCCCCCCAATACCATGCTCCCAATTTTGTCAGGTGATCTCGTCTTTTTCCCCATTCCAAGTGAACAATCTCACTCATGTACATTGATACAAAAATATTCAATAAAATACTGGGCAAATCAAATTCAAGAACGGTAGTGATGAGGTAATCAGGCCTGCTCTTTGTCCTGCCTGGCTCCTGCATGGTTAGCTTTACACCCAAAATAACAACACACAAATTGTATTCATTTAAACACTGCCTGGCCCATTAGCTCTAGCCTCTTACTAGCTAACTCTCACACCTTGCTTAACACATATTTAGTAATCTGTGAAGCACCATGAGGTGGTGGCTTACCGGGAAGATTCTAACCTGCATCCATCTCAGAGAGGAGAGCTATGGCATCTGCTTTACTTCCCTTCTTCCCAGCATTCTGTTCTGTCTACTCTGCCTATCTAAGCTACTGTCCTATCAAAGGCCAAGGCAGTTTCTTTATTAACCAATGAATGTAACACATAGACAGAAGACCCACCTACATCAAAGAACACATCAGAAAAATCATCCACCATGATCATGTTTGCTTCATATAGAGATACAGGGAATGTTCAACATATAAAACTCTGCCAATGTAATCTACCATATAAACAAACTGAAAAATAAAAACTACATGATCATCTCATTAGATGCTGGAAAAGCTTTCAACAAAATACAACATTCCTTCATGATAAAGGTCTTGGAGAGAGCAGGGATATAAGGAACATACCTTAACATAATAAAGGCAATATACAGCAAGCTAACAACCAACATCAAACTAAATGGAGTGAAACTCACAGTGAACCCAGTGAAATCAGGAACAAGATCAGTTTGTTCACTCTCTCCATATTTACTCAATATAGTACTTGCAGTTCTAGCTAGAGCAATAAGACAACAAAAGTAGATAAGGGGGATACAATTTGGAAAAGAAGTCAAACTCTCTCTATTTGCTGATGATATGATAGTTTACATAAGCAACCCCTAAAATTCAACCAAGGAACTTCTACAACTCATAAACACTTTCAGTAATGAAGCAGGATACAAGATTAATTAAAAAATATCAGTATCCCTCCTTTACACAGATGATAAATGGGCTGAGAAAGAAACCAGAGAAACATCACCCTTCATAATAGTCACAACTAGCATCAAATATCTTGGAGTAACTCTAACCAAAGAAGTGAAAGATCTGTATGACAAGAACTTTAAATCTTTGAAGAAAGAAATTAAAGAAGACACCACAAAATGGAATAATATCCCATGCTCTTGGGTAGGTAGAATTAACATAGTAAAAATGGAGATCTAACCAAAAGCAATCTACAGACAAAATGCAATGCCCATCAAAATCCCAGCAAAATTCGTCATAGACCTTGAAAGAACGATATTCAACTTCATATGGAAAAGCAAAAAACAAAAAAAATCTCAGGATAGCAAAAACAATCCTGTACAATAGATATGCTTTTCTTAGGGGTCTCCTTGTTACTTGGATTCTTTAGGATCATGAACTGTAGGCTCAATATCCTTGGCATTACAGCTAGTATCCATTTATGAGTAAATACATACCATGTTCTTCTTTTTGAGTCTGTGTTACCTCACTCAGGAGGTTTTTTTTTCTAATTCTATCCACTTGTATGCAAATTTCAAGATATCATTGCTTTTTACCACAGATTAGTACTCCATTTTATAAATTTATCATATTTTTTATCCATTCTTCAGATGAGGATCATCTAGGTTGTTTGCAAGTTCTGGATATTACAAATAATGCTGCTATGAACATAGTTGAACAAATCTCCTTGTAGTATGACTGAACATCTTTTGGGTATATGCCCAAGAGTGGTATTGCTGGGTTAATTTTCAATTTTCTGAGAAACAACCATACTTATTTTAGAGTGGTTGTACAAGTTTGCAGTCACACCAGCAATTGAAGAGTGTTCCACTTACATCCCCTCCAGCATAAGCTATCACTGGTGCTTATGACCTTAGCCATTCTTACTGGTATAAGATGGTATCTCAGAGTTGTTTTGATTTGCATTTCCCTGATGGTTAAGGACACCCAGCATTTCCTTAAGTTTCTTTCAGCCATTTGAGATTTTTCTGTTGAGAATTCTCTGTTTAGTTCTGTACCCCGTTTTTAAATTGAGTTATTTGAAATTTTGATGTCTATTTTTTTTGAATTCTTTATGTATTTTGGAGATCAGTCCTTTCTCTGATGTGGAGCTGGTGAAGATCTTTTCCCATTCAGTATGCTGCCTTTTTTGTCTCATTGACTCTGTCCTTTGCTTTACATAAGCCTCAGTTTCAGGGGTCCCATTTATTTATCGTTACTCTCAATGTCTGTGCTGCTGGTGTTATATTTAAAAAGCTATCTCCTTTGCCCATGCATTGAAGGTTAATTCCCACTTTCTCTTTTATCAGATTCAGTATGGTTGGAATTATATTGAGGTCTTTAATCCAGTTGTATGTGAGTTTTGTGCATGGTGATAGATATGGATCTATTTTCATCCTTCTACATGTGGACATCCAGCACCATTTGTTGAAGATACTTTTTTTCATTGTGTAATTTTAGCTTCTTTGTCAAAAAATTAGGTGTTAATAGGTGTGTGGATTGATATTTGGGTCTTTGATTAAATTCCAGTTGTCAACTTTTTTTTTATGCCAATACCAAGCTGTTTTCAGTACTGTAGCTCTATGATTGAACTTGATGTCAGGGATTGTAATGTCTCCATTATTGTACCTGATTGTTTTGACTATTCTGTTTTAGTTTGTTTTTCCATATGAAATTGAGTTTTGTTCTTTCAAGGTCTGTGAAGAATTGTGCTGCGATTTTGATGCAGATTGCATTGAATATATAGATTGTTTTTGGTAAGATTGACATTTTTATTATGTTGATACTACCCATCCAAGATCATGGGAGATCCTTATATTTCATGGTATCTTCTTCAAATTTTTCTTCAAAGACTTACATTTCTTGTCAAGCAGGTCTTTCACTTCTTTGATTAGCATTACCCCCAAGATATTTTATGTTATTTGTCGCTGTTGTGAAGGGTAATGTTCTCTGATTTCTTTCTCCCATAACTACACTGATGAATATCTTGCATATCACCATAGAACCTTTATCTGGCGATGGATGGACATAGAGACAGAGACCCACATTGGAGCACTGGACTGAGCTTCCAAGGTCCAGATGAAGAGAAGAAGGACGGAGAACATGAGCAAGGAAGTCAGGATCACGAGGGATACGTCCACCCAATGAGATGGTGGGACTGATCTAATGGGAGCTCACCAAGGCCAGCTGAACTGGGACATGTCCATGTTGGAATGTGGCTGACAATGAGGACACACTGAGAATCCAATGATAATGACACTGGGTTTTGATTATACTGCATATACTGGCTTTTTGGGAGCTTAGTCTGTTTGGATGCACACCTTCCAAGACCTGGATGGAGAGGGAAGGAAGGGCCTTGGACTTCCCACACACCCTGACTTCTCTTAGGACTGGAGAGGGAGGGGGAGGAAGAATGTGGCAAGTGGAAGGGAAATGGGAGGATGGGAGGAGGTGGAAATTTTTAATAAATAAATAAATTAAAAAAATCATAAAAGAAAAGTTAAAAATGTAGATAAAGGAGAAGAATCCCAGGTTAATGGCATAGAAAATATTTTTCAACAGGATCATTGAAAACCACTTTTTGAAATGATGAAAATATATAATTATCCAGATACCAGAAGTATACAGAATAGCAACACATACAGAACCAGAAATAAAATTATCCATGCATATTATAACAGAAACACTGAATTCCCAGAACACAGAAAAGGTATTGACTGCCCGAGAAAATATATAGTCAAATACAAAGAAGACAAATCAGAAAAATCAGTAATCTCAATGGAAACTTTAAAGCCAGAAGAGCCTGGAGCACCACAAAAGGGAAAAATTATATAAATCAACACAATATTTTCTATAATATCTTTCAATATTAATGACCTTAAGTTACCAATCAAAAGAAATGCTCTACTGAATAGATTAAGAAATAAAATACATTGTTTTGTTGTCTAAATTTAATCATCTTGCCTTCAAGTATAGGCAGAATGAAAGGATGGAAACAATAAACCAAACAAATGGATCAGGAGACAAGTAAGTGTTGCCATACTAATACATGTCAAAATTGTCTTTAAACCAAAAATCTGACAACGTAGATATTAATATGAAAGATAAAGAACACCTCATTTTGATCAAGGTGTTAATTTGCCAAGAACAATATAATCCTAAACATGTATATGCAAAACTCAGTCAGACCTAATTTAATAAAAATCATTCTGCCTAACTTTTATTTAGAAATGAAGTTATATATGTTTACATGTATATATTAAAAATTAGTGGAAAAAAGACCATGAATTTGAAAGAGAGCAAGGAGTTATATATAGGAGGATGTGTAAAGATAAAGGGGGAGGAATAAATAATATAATTATATTATACTCTTTTAACAAAAAATAATAACAATAAAGTTAGAGCAATCATAAATAAACAACTTAATAATACAAGTTATGAGTTTGGAAAAACAAGTACAACTAGACACAAATCAGATACACAGGGAGAAATAATAAAATAAAGTAGAACTGAAGTTGCTACAATAGAAATAAGAAAAAAATCACAATACAAAGAATCACTGAATCTACAAAAACAGAAAATGACTTAATAATGCAACTTATTAATTTGAAAAACAAGAAGAAAACACACCCAAATCAGGTAAACATGAAGAAATAAAAAAGAGTTGATATTAATCTAAATATAAATGTGTATTCAAAGAAATTAAAATTATATTCTGAAGAAAATAGAATGTCTTTTAAAAATGATGCTATGAAAACAGAATGTCTACATGTAGATGAATAAAATTTAACTCATACCTAACATGCTTCCCAACAATCAACTCCAAATGTATCAAAGACTGCAATGTAAATGAATCCCAAGATGCTGAAACTTTTAGAAGAAAACAACTAGTACCCTATGAGATAGAAAAATTACTTTTTGATTAGGATTATATTCATTCAAAATTAACACCAACAGCTTACGAGAAGGAACAGCATGAGACCGCAACCAAACACATATTTACGAGTTCTATTAACAATAATTATAAAATAGAAATAAAACAAAATGAAACAAAAAGTCCCTAAAAATGCCTTTTGTTTTGGTTTTTGTTAACTACTCCCAGGAATGGAGACTGTTGCAAAGTCTGGCTGATATACATAGGAAGAATTCATTGGAGAAGATTGATTTTTTTCCCTTTGTCAGTGGGTATCAATTTCAGAAAGCTGGGAGATAATCGATTATTGGCTTTCTCCTCTAGCAGCATGTAGAGTATACTATGTTCCATGAAAACTAACCATTAGGTGCCAAGTTTCCAGTTATTGAGTAGCTTGAAATTTCTGTTTGATGAAAATAAGTGTTGTCTTCAGCAATAGGATCTTACCATCAGATTTTGGAGAGTAATCAAGAGCCTTGACAATAGCCTGTGATGCTTGGAAATTTTCATGTGGTCTCTGACCAATGACTGTACAAGATTTAACTCATTCCAGGCACAGCATATTTTACGTGGTGGCATAAGATGACAAGTTAGGTCATTGTCTCCGTTATTATTTGGTGATTTGGTAGAAATCTGGGCTGCTTCCAATTTCTGGCAATTATAAATAAAGCAGAAACGGACATGAATGAGCAAGTTTCTCTTTGGTAGGATGTATGGTTCATTTGGTATATGGCAAAGAATGAATAGCTGAATTTTGATGTAGATCAATTCCTGGTTTCCAGAAGAAACCCCACAATGATTTCCATAATGGTTGTACAAGTTTATACTCCCACCAACAAAAAATAAGTATTCTGCCTGCATCATGACTGGCACTGTCATTTATATTTTTGATCTTCACCATTATGCATGGGATAAAATGAAATCTTAAAGTTTGCATTTCCTAGTCGTTAAGAATGTTGAACATGTTTTCAAATGTTTCTTACACCTTTGTGTTTCCTCTTTTGAAAACTCTCTTTTTACTCTCTTGATGTCCAGTTTGTTGAGCTCGTGGTATATTTTAGATATTAGTCTTTCATCAGATGTATAGTTGGTAAAAATCTTTAGACGTTCTGTAGCCTGACACTTTGTCCACATGATGGATTTTTTCTTGTTTTATTTGCCACACAGAAGCTGATCTGTTGATCTTAGTACTTGTAACACCACTGTATTATTTAGAACGTACTTTTCTGTACTCTTGAGTTTAAGTCTATTCTTAGCTTTCTCCCCTCCCCCCTTTTTTTGAAGACAGGGTTTCTGTGTATAGCTTTGGAGCCCTTCCTGGCACTTTCTTTATACACAAGGGTGGCCCCAAACTCACAGAGATCTTACTGCCTCTGCTTCCCAAGTGCTGGGATTAAAGACTTGCACTACCACCACCTGGCTTCTTGACTGTCTTTACTATCAGATTCAGGCTATCTGGTCTTATGTTTAGATCATTGATTCACCTGGTCTTGATTATTATGTGTCATGAAATATTTTTTCTAGTCCTATGTATTTAGTTTATGTATCCTTCCTGTAATTTTATCTGCACTTTGTTCTTTAGATTGGAATTTTTTTCTTCCATGATTCTGTTAAAAGTATTTTCTGTGCCTCTGAACCATGTTTTTTCTACTTCCTCTAACCATGTAATTTGTAGATTTGGCAATTTCATAGGGACCAGATTTCTTTGGTATTCTATGCCTGTTTTTTTTTTTTTTTTCGAGATTGCTTCTATCTTGTCTTCAAGATCTAAAATTTTCTCTCCCATGTAAGACTGGTAAGACTTAACTTCAGAATTTTTTTGACATTCTAAAATGTAATTTCCTATTTTATCTCAGTGTGGGTTTTCATTAGTCATACTAATTCTATATGCATGTCTTTAAACTTTTTCATTATTCATTTAACTTTTTGTATTTTTATTTATTTATTTTTTGCAGGGTGAGGTTGAATGTTTATTCAGGGGGTTATGGAGGAGGAAGGGTGAAAAGGGGGACAGAGAGAGAGGGAGAGAGAGAGAGAGAGAGAGAGAGAGAGAGAGAGAGAGAGAGAGGAGGAGGAGGAGAAAGAGACAGAGAAGGGGGGAAGCAGAGAAGTGGGGAGAGAGGCAGAAGCAAAGCTGCCGCTCCGAGAGGCAGAAGCAAAGCTGCCGCTCCGAGAGGAAGATTTATTATTTTATGAAGACAACTATTCATATATTCTTCTATATTCTTGAAAACATCCATAATTGCTATTTCAAAGTCCTTGTCATATGATTTAGCTAAACTGCTTTCTTCAGGACCTCATACATTACAGTTACTGGATATTGGGAATGGGATATTATCTTGTCTGCTCATGTTTGTGTTATGGTCTCTGAAAAAAGCATCTGGAAATATTATGTTTGAAGTGTTTCTTGTGTGGATATGTAGGCTTACCTTTGTTGGGGGTGTTTGTATTTTGGTTACTGTTGCTTGCTTGTTTTCGATCTAGAACATGTAGTGACTATGGACTCCCTGGTAGGAAGTGCTGCTGATTATGAATGGGTTATACAAAGGAAAGGAATTGGGCTAAGAGAAATGATTGAGAGGACCAGCAGGAAAAAGCTAGGGGCCAAGTGTCTAACCAAGGGGTAGAATTCTCAGGGAGTGGAGGCTGAATAGTAGGAGGCTCCTGCCAACAGACTGCTATATGACTAAGAGTAAATCTGGAGAGACTGAAGTGGAAAACAGGAAAGACAGTGAAAATTACCTCCCTAGGTTCTATTCCAGTGCACTACTAGATAGAAATTGTTTATGCCTATTAGATGACAGATAAGTAGGAATAAAGTTCCTTTAATAGGGATTGAGGAATAAAGAGTATAATACAATACATCTGATAGGAAAGCTGAGTAGGTGCTGCTATGGGAAGGAAAGGGGGAAGTATTTTGAGGAAAAGATGAATGGGGGTAATGAGTGGGAAAGAATGATCAACATTAAATTAATATGTATGAAAATTCCATAATGAACTCATTAGCACATGCACAAATTTAATTAAAAGTTGCAAAGTGTCGTAAGCACAACTATCAGACTGTGAAGTTTCTTCATTCTATGCCAATTACTTCCTCATACTAGATCCAATGACCCAAGAATTAATTGGACCTACAGGAATAGACAATCCTTTCATCACTGTGTCATCTCGTGGCATTGCAATCCCTTTGAGTGATTCTTCTTATGATCCTGTGATAGTTTCCTCAAGCTCATGTACAATACAGTGTATACAGCAATACAGCGTATACATCAGTGATGCTACATTCCATTTGTTAGACATGCTAACCCCAGAAATTGTTTTAAGATTGGGCCATTCCAGGCTATCTCACCTCATCATTTGATATGTGATGTACGAACATTTTTCTCCTGAATTGTGTAAGTCACAAACAATCCCACACCAGTTTGGAATTATGATTAACAGAATGGTTATTTATTTAAGGTGGAAAAAACTTACAGATCACGATCCCAGACAACAGCCCTCTGTGCAATCAGAAAGGGAACCTAGTCGCCGGAAGTGGAGCCAGAAGCCAGAGAGAGAGAGCAGAAGGAAGTGGCCGCTTTTGTAAAGAGAGAGAGAGACCATGCCCCAATGGGCTGGTATCTCAGTGGCTATTGGCTGAAGGAGCAGAAGGAGCTCCCACAACATTCTCCCATATGTTGTTTCCTATAAAATTAAGAAAGTCTGTTTTTTCTATCAATCAATGATCAAGATATTTTACTCTTGATATTAAAGGTTCTGAAAACCATTGTTTAATTTATTTTTCTTGTTTGTCATTTGTTTAATATATAAGGGAAATACTTTTCTTACTGTTGTCTTTAAACATTTGATGACTTATTTAATATTGTAACTTCCTCATTTATTATTTCTGAAATCTATTCTGTAACATGAATAGATGAACTATCAACTTGTAATATCAGAAGGTAGGAAAGGAGATTTAGTCAGTGTAACCACATTATGAAGTGATACAAACAGATATTAGTGAATCTCACATATCTTTTTTTAGGGTCCTGAAGTGAGATTAAAGTTTAAATAGAAGTCCACCAATATGCACTTCTAAACAATATGAATCAAGATGTGGTCCTCACCACCATCAACCCATCATTATCTAGCCTTCAGTCTTGTTTTGTAAGGCGATTTGACAACTTATTAGAACTCTAAGGTCCCCAGGTAAGGTACTGCACACAGTCTGTTAACACTCCTTATAATCTGTCCAACAACGCCAGACTGCATTTTCCCCCTCCTGTAAGTTCAATATTCTGGTATAGAACTTCAGAAGAAGACTTTAGCTTTATGAGTGGACTATTTATAAAGATACTACAACCTATACATAGAGACTCCTATCTCTAGGGACCCAAAATAAGACACTGCCCACCACCCACTAATACTCCTTAAAACATGCACAACTTTCTCTAACAACCCTTTCTTCTGGGCTCCATACCTTTGCCCACTGCCATGGCATCTTTACCTGAAGTCAGGCTGGTCCTAGGAACCCCAAATAAGATACTTTCCAGCCCGGATTAATACTCCTTAAAGCCCACACAACAATCGCAGACTGTATCCTCTCCCTTGGGCTCCATATTCTGACCTACCACTTTGTAAGAAGACTTCATCTTTTCTTGAAGCTAGGCCAGACCGAGGGATCCAAGGTCTTCAAAACTGCAGAAAAAACACCCTACAGAACCGGGAGACTCATTAGTCACCATAACCCTAGGTCAAATAGATGAGAAGGTCAGAGAGGAAACAGAAAACAAGGAATAAAACACCTATTCAACAAAGACAAATAGGAACCAACACCTAAACCTATAATCATCCCAAATCAAGATGCCTAAATGCCAGTGTAAGAAAACAATAGCATAAAGGGTAATATGACATCATCAGAATTCAGCAATCCAATGACAAGACCTGAACATTTCAATGCAGCTGAAGCATGAGAAAATGACCTTAAAATAACTTTATGAAGATGACAAAGAGGAAATAAAAATACTTTAGAAAAATTAAAAAAAGACAAACAGAAATTTGGAGAAAATAAAAAATACCTAAAAGAATGCCAAGAAAACCAAAATGATGTCCCAGTTCTAAACATCTATACCCAAATGCAAGGGCAATCACATTTATAAAAAAAAAGCATTCCTAGAGCTTAAATCACACATTGAACCCAAAACTTTAATATTGGGAGACCTCAACACCTGAATCTTACCAGTGGAAAGGACATCCAGACAAACTGCAGTGAAATAATGGAACTAACAGGTGTTATAAATCAAATGTGCCTAATAGATATCACAGAATATTTCACCACAAAACAAAATAATATGCCTTCTTCTCGGCACCTCAAAGAACCTTCTCCAAAATTGACCATATACTCAGTTACAGAGGAAGTCTCACCAGATACAAGAAAATTGAAATAAGCCGCTGTATCTTATCAGAGCACTGTGGGTTATAGTTGGCTTTCAAAAATAACAGAAAGCCTACAAACTCATTGAAACTTAACAACTCCCCACTGAATTAACACCGTGTCAAGGAGAAAATAAAGACTTCCTAGAATTCAATATAAAAGAATACATAACATATCCATGCTTATGAGACATAATGAATGAAAGAGGTGTTAAGAGGAAAGTTCATAGCACTAAGCACCTTTCGACAGAATTTGGAGAATTCATACTAGCAAGTTAACAGCACACCTAAAAACTGTAGGAAAAAAAAGAATCTAATATACCCAAGAGCAGTAGAAGGCAGGAAATAATTAAAACTCAGGGCTGAAATCAATAAAATAGAAATAAAAAAGGAGAATACAAAGAATCAATGAAACAAAGTGTTGCTTCTTTGCTAAAACCACTAAGATAGACAAAATGGCAGAGAGAAAATATCCAAATTAACAAAATCAGAAACAAAATGGGCAACCTAACAAGAGAAGCCTAGGAAATCCAAAGAATCATTAGACCATACTTTAAAAATATGTACTCCACAAAATTGGAAAATGAAAAGAAATAGACAAATTTCTTGCTAGATACCACTTACCAAAGTTAGATGAAGATCAGAAGAAAAACAATATAATCCCCAAGGATATAGAAGTGGTCAATTAAAAGTTTCCCAACAAAGAAAAGTCCAGGGTCAGATAGCTTTCATGCAGAATTCTGCCAGACTTTCAAAGAAGCGTTAATATCGATATACTCAAATTATTATACAAAAATATAAATAGAAGGAACATTAACAAATTGTTATTATGAGGCCACAGTCACTCTGCCACACAAAGACTCAACAAAAAAAGAGAATTACAGAGCAATTTCTATCATGAACATTGATGCAAAAAACTCAATAAAATACCTACAAACTGAATCCAAAAACATGTCAAAAAATCATCCACAGTGATCAAGTGGTCTTCATCCCAGAGATGCAGGGTTAGATCAACATAGGAAAACCTGTCAATGTCATCCAGAAAAAACAACAACAACAACAAAACCACTCATGGTTGTCTCATTAGATGGTTAAAATCTTTGGTTCTTTGTGAATATCAACAAGACAGACACACTACTATCCAAACTAACTAAAAGACAGAGAGAGAATATCCAAATTAACAAAATCAGAAAAATGGAGACATATTAACAGACATTGAGGAAATACATAAAATAAATAGGTCATGCTTCAAGAACTTGTACTCCATAATTGGAAAATCTAAAAGAAATAGACAAGTATTGTGAATGATACAGCATACAGAAATTGAATCAAGATCAGGTAAGAAATTTAAATTGACTCATAATCCCTAAGGAAATAGAGCTATTAAAAAGTCCCCCATTCAAAAAATACAGGGCCAGATGGTTTTAGTACAGAATTCTACCAGATTTTCAAAGAAGAGTTAATGTCAATATTCTTTAAATTACTACACAAAATAGAAACAGAAGGAACATTGCTAAATTGTTTTCTGAGGCCACATTCACTCTGATACCAAACAACACAAAGACTCAAGTAAATAGAATTACAGAGCAATATTCCTTATGGACACTGATGCAAAATATACTCAGGAAAGTACTCACAAACCAAATCCAAGAACATATCAGAAGATCATTTAATATGATCAAGTCAGCTTCATCCCAGAGTTGCAGGGGTGATTCAACATGGGAAAATCTGCCAATGTCATTCACTATATAAACAAACTGGAAGGCAAAACCATATGATCACCTCATTAGATGCTGAAAAAAAAACGTTTGACAAAATTCAATAACCCTTCATTATAAAAGTCTCGGATATATGTGAGACATGTGTAAAAATAGTAAAGCAATATACAACAAAGCCAATAGCCAACATCGAATTTAATGCAGATAAACTTAAAGCCATTCCACTAAAATCAGAGAAAAGGCTTTTCACGCTCTTCATATCTATTAAATATAGTATTTAAAGTTTTAGCTAGAGCAATAAGACAGCTAGAGGACATCAAGGGGATACAAATTGTAAAGGAAGAAGGAAAATTAGCCTATTTGAAGGTGATATGAAAGTATAATAAGAGGCCCCCAAAATTATTTTCTGAGAAAATACCATATTGATTTCCAAAGTGGTTGTACAAGTTTGCATTCATACCAGCAATGAAGGAGTGTTCCCCTTGCTCCACATTCTCTCCAGCATGAGCTGTCACTTGTGCTTTTGATCTTAGCCATTCTGACAGATATAATATGGAATCTTAAAGTCAATCTGCTTTATATTTCCCTGATTACTAAAGATGTTGAACTTGTCTTTAAGTGTTTCTCAGTCATTTGAGATTTCTCTGTTCAGAATATTCTCTTTAGATCTGTCTTATTTAGAGTTTCTATTATCCGGAAGAGATACCATGATTACAGCAACTCTCATAAAGGAAAAATATGCATCTAAGCAATACTTCATTGTATAAATCTCCCTCAAAACCCAGCCAATCCCCTTTTGGAAATATATACTCAAAGTACAATCAACCATACCACAAGGACCCTTTCATAACCATACATATAGAAGCTTTATTTGTAATAGTCCCAACCTGGAAACATCCTAGACATCCTTCAACCAAAGAATGGATAAAGAAAATGTGGTACATTTACACAATGGAATGTTACTCAGCTGTTAAAAACAATGACATTATGAAATTTGCTGGTAAGTGGATGGAACCAAAAGAGATTATCTTGAATAACCCAGACCATGAAAGACAAATTTGGTATATACTTACTTACAAGTAGATATTAACAGTAAAACACGACCATGCTATAATCCACAGGCCCAAAGAAGCTAAGTAACAAGGAGGGCTCAAGTAGGGAAACATGTGAAGTAGAAATAGAATTGACACCACTGGTGAATGTGGGGAGGGGTCTAGATGGGGGATGTGGATGGGAACAGGAGTGATCAGGTGAGGGGAGGATGGAGGGATTGAGTGCTGGGAGAGACAACTGGAATCAGTGGGCATCTCTGGGAAGACTCCTAGCAATGGGAAATATGGATCCTGAACCTGCTATCTCCTGTAATCAGGCAAGGCTTCCAGTGAAGTGACTGTGACTTCAAACAAGCCGTACTACCTTTGTCCCACATTTATCCTGCTTATAAGAGGTGCTGGGGCAAAGGTGGTACAGAAATTGTGAGTTGTCAACCAGTGACCGGTCCAGATTGAGACCCATTCCTTAAGAGGTAGATTACCCCTGACAGTGTGTGGAGGGTAAGGTTTCAGAGGCTGGGGAGCCCAGACACATAGGATAGAACAAAACTTGACCAGCAAAAAAAAAAAAATCAATGAAATGATTCCTAATGTCATTCTGCTGTACTTGTAGATTGGTGCCTAGCACAATGGTCATCAGAGAAGCTTCAACCAGGAACTGATAGAAACAGATGCAGAGACATACAACCAAACATGAGGCAGAGCTGAGGGAATTCTGGGGAAGAGGGAGAGAATGGATTGTAGGAGCCAGAGGAGTCAAGGACACCAAAAGAAAACCCACATAATTAACTATCCTGGCTACAAAAGGGCTCATAGAAACTGAACCAAAAACTAGGGGGCCTGCATGGGACTGAACTAGGCCCTCTGTATATATGTTGTGCATCTTGGACTTCTTGAGGGACTCCTAACAGTGGGAGCAATTTCTAAAGAGAAATTGGAGAAGAGGAGTAGGTAGGGGCAATTTGGAAAGTGGGGTAGGGAAGGACTGGGAAGAGAGGAAGTAGGGGAAACAACAGTCTGGATGTAAAAAAAATTAAATAAAAAGGACTGTAAGACACTAAAAGTTTTACATAAATGTTTTACTTGCATAAGAGGGTTTAAAGATGTCAGAGATTTATGGAGTATTGGACTTTCACAGGTTAGCTATTTTTGGTAAAAAAAAAAAAATCTCCCAGGAAAAATGCTACTCTTCAATTTCTGCATTTGAAAGCTTCATAGAGAGGTCTTTAGGTTTCCTGTGTCTTCAGTTTCCTTTCAGCCTGCTGAGGCCTCAAAGAAATTGGAATTTTCATGGGGAGCTCATGCTTGGAGAAAGAAAACATCTTATTCAAAGCAGGGGTTTGTCTCCCTGAAAGAACTTTTCAATGATCCATGTTTAGGGTAGGTCTTTCCATCTCAAATTACCGAATCAAGAAAATCCCTCACTGGTAACCAAGATCCCAAAAGACAATTACTGCATGCTTTCTCTTGAGTAATTGTTAGCTTTTAAGTCTTTTATAGACATGCTACAATACATATAATCACAGAGGTTAGGTAGAGAATAAAGGACATGGGGGAGGGGAAGATATCTCAAGGAAGGGAAAATAGAATATTTTAAACAGAGATTTTTCTGTCCCACCCAGACTCACAGCTGTTTCTAAATAATCACTCAGAGGCTTACATTAGTTAATAATCAACCAATAACTCCGGGTTATTACTAGCTAACTCTTACATTTAAAATAATCCATATTTCTACCTTCATTTTACCACATGGCTCAAGGTTTGTTGGCTTACTTTCTCCATGTTCTGCTTCTTTGGTGGCTTGCTGGCACCTCACTTGATTCCCTTCTCATTTGAGTTCTCAGTTTGATAGTTCTGCCTAGCCTTATCCTTCCTGGCTATTGGTCAACAGCTTTTTATTACTAACAAATTAGTGGAATACATATTCACAGCATACAGAAAGATCATCCCACAATATTTCCCCCTTTTTGTCTAATCAAAAAGGAAGGTTTAAACTTTAACATAGCAAAATCACAGGCAATAAAAGAGTTATGAAGTAAGAATTACAGTTATAATATCTAGTCTATTTGTACTTTACAAAATTAGAGAAAGTACTTAATTATCTAACATATCTTGGTGTGTTTAAGGTTTTATATATATAACTACAATTATCTAGTCTTAAACTCCATCAAAGACCCGAGAAGGGAAATAATATTACCTGGGTAAGCAAAGAAGTGCAGGCAAGCAGCTTCCAAACATTGCTAAGAATGATAGAAACAGCTGGCTGCCTGGAAAGTCACTCAAGGTTTCTCTGCAATGTTGGGGCATTCCAACTTATAGGCCTAGAATATCTGACAGACTCTTTTCAGAATCAGGAAAAATTGAAGGCTGTCCTTACCCTGCCTTGGCAAAGTTCAGAAGTGAATTTTCTTATTGCCCTGCTTGTCCAGACTGAACATCATACTGACTTGACTGTTAGCAGTCACGGCAAGGACAGTTTCTTGTCCAAAATGTCTAGCTTTTTCCATAAAGAAAAACTCCACACAGTTTTTTGATGCACATGATCCTTTCTGGAGTACATTGGTGCTACCAGAAGCAGACATGTCTCACTGTCATGAAAAATTGGTTATTAAAACCTTTTAAGTGCCATATTTTATAGGTTTTGAAATGTTTGAAGGATACCTATATATCTGAAATATTTCTTTGTATATATATAAAAACTAACTAAAATGTCTATAAATTTGACTGTTATAGATGACTGTGTTGTAAATTTGTATTTATTTTATCCTGTCTGACTATTAGTCAAACAGCTTTTATTATTAACCAATGAGAGGAATATATAGTCACAGTATACAGAAAGATTATTCAATAGCAGAATGTATAGTTTTTAAGAGTTGATTTTGGGATGTTACAGTAAGAGAGTTAAATAAGGATGGTGATGAAAGAGAAAGGTAAGGGAGGGAGTACAGGGAGGCCCAACTAACACTAAGGGCTATTTTAGGAGTCAAATGTAAACCTATTACTGAAGTTTCTTATAATATATGTATATATGAAGTAAATATAAGTGGAATCATCAAATACCAGAGGAGACAATGCCCCAAAGAGATATCATTTTCCACCCTATGAAACCTCCAGTGATAGGAGTGGTTTATATCTAGTTGAGTCATCAACCAAAAGGGACTCATGGCAATCCCTAAATACCACAGGATATCACCCTTAATTATTCTCCACAAATGATAAGACCATATTTCTTAAAACAACACATATCTCATTTTGGAGAAGTTGAACTAGTGTCTAAGTAGAGCCTTCACCCCTACTGACTGGTGTTTATTGTACAGAAGTGTACTCTTCAGGCTACTAGAGGAGAAAACCACCAACCTATCCACAAATCCTGTGATCTACAAAAGTGACCTGTCAGCCGGGCAGTGGTGGCGCACGCCTTTAATCCCAGCACTCGGGAGGCAGAGGCAGGCGGATCTCTGTGAGTTCGAGGCCATCCTGGTCTACAAGAGCTAGTACCAGGGACCTGTCTGTGAGATATGCTGGTGCAGTAGTGACACAAACTTTGGAGTAACTAACTTACCACTCTCTGATTGGATTTGAGGGCTACTCCATGATGTGCAACCCATGTCTGACACTGCTTAGGTAGCCAAGAGCCTGAGTCTGGATAAGACATGAGCCTAGGGGAAAACCAAATGCTATTTCTCTTCTAAAGGAGCATAGCAATAACATAACTCCTAATTACATAGTACAATACTTATAGATCAGCTTTAATAAGAGAAATTTCTAACTGTAGATGACAATCACCACATTGACCCACAACTGGAGAAGTTTACAAACAGTGAGAAATTTTGGAACACTCACTACTAAATTGGATGCCTTCAACAAACCTTCCATCAGGGATCAGAGAACTATGCAGAAGAGGAAGCGGAAAGATTTTAAGAGCTGGAAGTAAAGGATGACTCAAAGAAACAGCATCTTCCAGACATAAAAAGACAGATGCACATGTGAACTTACAGACTATGGCAGCTTGCACAGAAACTACACAAATTCCATTAGTGATATCCCAACAGAGATAACCACTCAAATACAGTTTATAGTTTATAGCTAGCTAGGACTATACCTAGATATTCAGGAACCTAGGAATGACATTTATTGTGCAGAAAACAAGAATTTTGAAGGCAAAAAAATATGTTCTGCCATCTCAGTCAGCAGTTCTTGTGATGGTGCGTGGCAGAAGCAAGTAGTTTAACAGAAGCTAAGATAAGCAAACAGTTAGTTGTAGGAGGTTATGTGTAGATATGCTAAGGTAAGTTAGCTAGAACATTCTGATCTTGGGTTGAGGATGGTTAGGTTTCCATCTCTAACCAAGAAGCTATCTCAAGTTAACATCTGCTTCAAAGTGAAAAATTAGCTCTTTCCAGTGAAGTTTCAGTGGGAATATTAACCATGCATAAAAGTAGGCATCATGCCCATCAGTAAACTACTAACACAAAACTGACTCCATGGTATTTTTGTAGACTCTTGGTCTCATATTTCTTTGTTGGAGCATTTTTTGTCTTTTTGCTTGAATATTATAATTTTTTGCCTTTTGTTATGTTTTTGTATATATGTCTCTGTGTGTTTCTTGTGGTTATCTTTTATTATTAGTGCTATTGTTCATTTGTTTATTTGTTTTCTTTGTTTACAAATTAGTTTTCAAAAAGAGAGAGGAAAAGGGTATGGAAGTGGTTGGGTGATCAGGTAAGAAGAATTCGGATCAAGGGAAGCTGTGATTAGAATATATCCTGTGAAAAAAAATTTAACAAGAAAGAAAATTCCTGATAGGTATTCCTTGCTACTTTTTTAAAAGTTTATTTCAGATGTAGTCAAGATTTAGTTTCAATCAAAAAAGGAGGTCATGACTTATTTGTATTATAGGTCACAGTTTAACATGGAGGGACGTTAAATCAGGAAGTCAAGAGAGAGACCTAGAAGTAGGATTTGAAGAAGAGGCTATAAAGGAAAGACACTATCTTGTTCCCTATGGCTTTCTCAGCCTGATTTCTTATTCCATTGAGGAAAATCTTCTTAGATTTGGCACAACCCACAGTGGGCTAGGTCCTCCCACATCAATATAAGCAGGCAATATAAGCAAACAATATAGGCAATATGAGAGAGGCATTTTCTTAATTGAGCTCTCTACTCAGATAACTCTTGATTTTTTGTCATGTTGACAAGGTGGACATATTATATTATTTTATCTATTTTACTACATATTGTGTATAATATATATTTTTAAAGAATATAGGGGTTGGAGAATTGGGTCAGTGGTTAAAGGCACTGACTGCTCCTACAGAAAACCTGGGTTTGATTCCCAGTACCCCACATGACATCTTACGGCTGACTATACCTCCAGTTCCAGGGAGTCCAGGGCCCTTCTCCAGCTTCCACAGGCACTACATGAAAATTATTGCACAGACACACATGTAGACAAGACACTCATATACATATTAAATAATAAAATAAAATTCTGAGATTTATTTTAAATTATGTGTCTGTGTATATGAGTTCAATGCCCAAGGATGCCAGAACACATCAGATTCTCCTGAACTGTCTAAAGCTGGGGTTACAGGAAGCTATTAATATCCTGATGTGGGTGCTGGGAAACAAATCTTCATCCTCTGCAAGAGTAACAAATGCTTTTGTTACTGAGTTAACTTCCTAACCCCATCCAAAGACAAATAAATGCTTTTATTTGAATTCCAAATAGTCAAAATTTAATCTGTACATCTTTAGGTCTACTGAATAGCTGTCACGTGATCTACATTTCTAAGTATCATTGGAATTCTTTCTGCATATTTTCTCAGTAAATTTCTTTCTGAATACTTTGATATCATCTTTATTCACCTTCTGAAATTCAGAAGATTTTTTTCTGCTATCATAGAAAGTACTAATTTTATGAAAATTCACAAATCTGAAGCATATTTAGACAATGATAGTTTCATAGTTTGAACATACTGATTTATATCAGAAATACTTTTATCCAAATTTGGATGGATTGTTTTTTATTCTAAATTTTACTTCTAGAATAACATTGAGAAATCTACTATTCTTGTCTGTGTTTTGTAGAATAGGGTTAGTTTTCAGTAAGGAAATTTACAGTTATCTTTCTGTAAAAATATAAAGAATGGTGCATATTTATATATTTTTCCTTTGACTGTTTTGCCTTTTTACATAGGTAGCAATCTTTTGTAGATTTTTTTCCCTACTTTTAGTGTTTATAGTTGTGTGTATGTGACAGAGTGAAAATGAAATTGAAAACAAAATTGAGATGGAAAGAAAGTACATACAAAAGAGGAGAGGGAGAGAGCTATGCTTAATTAGCTATGTTTTTTCATTTTTTATATCATTGATCCTAGATGTTATTGAGCTTTATTAATTAATAAATTTATTATATTTATGATTTTTATTTGTCTATGTGTTTTTGTCTTTCTTTTCTATACTATAAAGATGCCTGTATTTTAAATGACAATCATTTTGTTATATGTGTTTAATTTCAGCTATATTTCTATGTTTATGTCTTTTAAGAGTATCCCTTCATCTATGGATATAACATTTTAAGCAATTTTTCCATATCATAACCAAAATACTTTATCATTTGCTGAATATATTTATAGTTTTATTATCCAATTGCTTTTTACATTTTTGAATGAGTTCATTTAATAAAATATTTTAAATTATATAATAAATAAAAACATTGTAGCAATTATTTTGCAAATAACACATGCTTTTCATATTTACTATCAGGTTTCTGTAGAAAAATTAACATTTTTTTAACTCATTTTAGAAGTTATGTTTATTGTAGAACAAAATCTAGTTAAAGATATCGCAGGAAAGCAAAATGATATATCATTTTTTCCATCATCATAAATGCTATTAAAACATAAATGTGTGCTGATATTAGGTGTGTATAAAGTTGTTTATACACAATGCCAGTTAAGATTTATCCCTAGAATTTAGGATTGGTTTCAGAACTTACATTGAATTAATACAATTAATGTCATATTTTATCAACATGAATAAATAAATGAATGTGGCAAAGAAAGACTATGGCTGAATAAAATAATTAAGTGATCATCTTACAGACTCTCCAATTTGAATAGCTGTGTATAAATGAAACTACCTTCACAATAAGTACAGAAGTAAGGTCAGAAAAGTCATGAATTTAGTGTAATAAGAAAAAGTACACTGAAGAAATAGGAAGAAAAAAGTGACCCATGCTATTACTCTTTTAACCCCAAGAAACATAAAAAGCAGTTCTTCCTTATTGGAGGATAATGAGTACATTTAATTCCAGGCTTTAGGTTGAAGCCAAATCCACAGTAGGAAAAGTCAGTGCTGAGTATTTAATGCATAATTAATAAAACTCAGAGACAGATATCAAGGTTCAACCTGAACACCAGAAAAACAAAGTGGCCAGCCACTGACTCTTACCTCAACCTCAGTAGGAAAATGGTGCTCCTTCCTCCTGGAATCTCAGAATGAGACTGAGACTGAAAGCTGTCTCCTCCCATTTTACAATCCTTCTAGTTCTGGAATTAAGGCCATGCACCACTACCACCTGGTTTCTATGGCAATCTAGTGTGACTACTGGGATTAAAGATGTGTATCATTGCTGCCAGGTCTGTAAGACCAGCCAGCATTGCTGTTTTATTTTTCTGATTTTCAGACAAGCTTTATTTATTAAAATAAAAATGAAATGCTACTATATTTCCCCTTCTTGTCTAATATAAAAAAGAAGGCAAGGAACCCTGACTGCTCTTCAGACTGGAGAGGAAGGAGGAAAGCAATGGGGGAAGGGGGAGAGGAGTGGGGGGAGGGGTAGAGGAGTGAGGGGAGGGGGAGGGGAGTGGGAGGAGGGGGAAATGGGAGGAGAGGGGAAAATGGGAGGCGGGGAGGAGGCGAAAATTTTTTCAATAAAAGAAAAAAAAAAGAACACCCCCTTAACGTAGTTTCTAACCCTCTTCTAGGTGTCCAGTTTTATGCTAGAATCTCAATAAGTTTTAATTAAAATGCTTCAAACTGAAAAAAAGAAGGCTATAACTAATATATAAAAACTATATACAATAACTACAAGAACTATATATATATATAGGCAACAAATACATCAACAATGTCTAGTCCATTTGCATTTGATAAATTAGAGAAAATACTCTGTATCTATACTCTCTTGGTGAGTCCAAAGTCTCGTACTTAATTTACTTTCTATAACAATTTGTTTTCTACATTAGATAAGCAAGAAAACTATAACTATCTACTCTTCAACTCTCTCAAAGACCTGAGAAGGAAATAGTAGCAAGTGAGTAAGCAGGAAGTGCAAGCAAGCATATTGAAAAAATGTGAATAATGATAGAAACAGCTGTCTGCCTGAACAGTCACCCAAAGTTCCTCTGCAAATTTGTTTCATCACAGCAATAGAAATTTTCTAATACAGATGCAAAAAAGCATATTAATTCAGTCCAGGAGCACCAGCATAGAGAAAAGTGCTAGCAAACTGAATGAGAACAATATGGGTGCACACATAAGCTATGTGGAAGAAAAAGTTTACCTTTATGTTAGAATACAGAGTTTAAATCTTCAGAGCTCTTTAACAATCTATGTTGTGAGAATTCAAGTGCTCTGATTAACCCCATGCTTGAATTATGACCCTGGCACCCACACTCTCAGGAACCATTATTGAACCTATCTTTGTTCTCTATTACTAATTAAATATCAAGTATAGTATTACTTCAGGAAAACAACAACAAGGCAATTCCATGAGATCAAGAGGAAAAGAAAGTTTTCTGTTCTTATCATGTCTTTTCATCATTATCATGAGTCCACAAATATTAAAAGATAACAATTATTGAGGTCATATAGATGTGAGTGGAAGAAGAAAATATATTAAATTACAGACTATTCAATAGTGTACATAAAAATACAAAGACATTACCAAATCTATTTTAACTTTAAAATCAGCTCACATGTATTAGATCAAAATTAGATCAGGTATCTGTTCTGGCCTGTATTCTACAAGACTAGAAATATAGAACAAGGAAAACAATGGCAATCAAGCAACAATACAAAAATAAAAGATTTTATATTCTTTTCATTTGTTTATGTTTGATAATGAGTAGTTATGTGATAGCCCAAAAGAATTACTAAGAAATCAAGTGAATATATGAAAATTACTTGTAAGAAAAATATTTACAGCTGGAAAATGTTTTGGTATCAAAGTATGCTGGTGGCGAAGTGAAAAAGAGTGAAGTAAAAGAGGGAGGTTTATAGCAATAAACTCCTAATTCAAAGAAACAGGAAGCCCTAAATTAGCAACCTATTGCTGCACAGAAAGAAACTGTTGAAACAAACTGAAACCCACCGTATAATTAGCTTAATGAAGAAAATGTTAACGATCACAGTGAAACTAAATGAAAATTGAAAGAAAAAGTACAAAAATCAATGAAGCATATGAAGAATATATCCTCAGATGGTCTAACTGAAAAAAAAAAGACAGCGAGGAGTCAAATAGATTTAATTAGAGATGAAGATAAGAGAAATTACTAAACAGCAAAGATAGACAAAAGTTCTCCCACGCATGATAGCTCAAGCTTGAAATCCTTGCACTTCAAAACTTGAGGCAGGAGGACAAGTCAAAAGCTTTCCCAGTTTACTTAGCTAGACATTATTTTAAAATACAATATTCCATTCGAATATTATAAATAGCTACATGACAACACACCTTATAAACTCAAATAAATAGACAAATTCCCAGACAAATACGTTCTACTAAGACATAGAAAATCAGCGCTCAAGCCAGGGAAGCAGGTAGCCTAACTACTTCTTCAGCTCTCCCTCTTCTCTCCAAATCCAATACCCAGCAATCATTTCCAGCTCTGTAGCAGACCACTTGGAGTAGCCTACCCTACCTCTCTAACCCCATCTCCAGTGAATCAACTAGACCTCTCTTCCAATCTTCCTCCCCTCAATACATTACATTATCTGAACCCCAAACATTAGCAGATATTCCTGGGGAAACCATGGCCAGGGAGCCAGGGAAGGAAGAGGACTAATTATGGGTTTTCATGTCTCCTTCCTCTTCTCCAAATCCAATAGCTTAGTCTCTCCTTAGTTCTATAGCATACCACCTGATGTTGCCTCATCTCCCCAAATCCCTATATCCAGTGGATCATACAGATCCTTCCCCCAAATTTTATTTATCCCACTTAATGATTTATTCCAGGCCCCAATCCAGCAGTCATTCCCTGCGAACCTGAAGGTCACGCCACCCATGGAAGGAGGTAGGCTAGCTTCAGAGCTTCACCCTTTTCTCCTTTTCAACAAATTCAATCCTCCAGTCTCATCCACAGCTCTGTGGTAGAACAGCTGTTGTGAACTCTCCTCTCTCATTCCTCCCATCTCCAGTGGATCATGCAGATAATCCTTTAATATTTCTTTCTGCTACTCATTGCTTTATCCCAGACCCCAGCTTCAGCAGACATTCCCCAGGAATGTGCAGGTCATTCCAGCAAGGGAAACAGGTAGCCTAATTATGAATCCTTGTCTTTCCCCCATCTTCTTTAAAATCAAAATCCCTGTATCTTCCCTATTCTTGTAGCAGATCATCTGCTGCAACCTCCACTTCCTCTCTGCCATCTCACTCACATAAATCTCCTCCAACATTCCTTCCCACTCATCCTGTTGTCCCATCCCCCAACTCCAACAGGGACTCCCAAACCTGGCAAAGAAGCAGGGAGGAGAGCTTCAGATCTCTAGTCTCTCTCCTCTCCTGAGTATCCAAACACCTAGTTTTCTTCCCAGATCTGTAACAGACTAGCTGTTGTGGCCCCTCCCAAATCTGCCTCTATTTCCAGAGGACTAAGAAGACCCTAGTGAAAAAATCCTTTATCTCTCCCGTGAACCCCCTCAAGCCATCCCTCCTAGACCATCCCCTTTTCAAGTATCAGTCCCTAATACATAGAAACACATTTTACTCTGAACTCCCAGTGACCAGACCTAAAAGAATCACAGAAGAATCTCCACTAGATATCACACAGCTACCATAACCTCCCAAGAAACAAAGAGAGCAACAGAAACCAAGAAACAAAACACCTACCCAACAAAGACAAGATTAGATACCATCACCTAGAATTACAATCTTTCCAACCCCAGACACCTAGATGTGAGCCTAGAAACACAATTAATAGCAGTCACGGCATTGTGTCTCCAATAGATCCTAGCCATCCTACAACAGAAGGCCCTAAATTTTCCAACATAGATAAGGCACAACAAAAATACCTTAAAACAGTCTTTATAAATGTTATGTAGGTCCTTAAGGAAGAAATGAATAAATAACAAGTAAATCTATGCAAACATAACTGAATGGTGGGCAGAACTGAGTAAAAGAGATCAAGTCCTAAAGATAGAAGGAGAATCAATAAAAACAAAACCAAGTGAGTAAAATATGAAAATTAACATATTTTTTCTATAAATATTTGCAAACCTAATCTAAAAACATATCAAAAAGATCATCCAACATAATCAGGTAATCTTTATCCTAGAGATGCAGAGATGGTTCCACAATTAAATTGGTAAATGTTATCTGCCAAGTAAGCAAATTGACAATAAAAAACACATGATCATCTCATTAGATGCAGATAAGGCCTTTTATGAAACACAACACCCCTTCATAATAAAGGTCCTAGAGAGATTAGGGATACAAGGGACATACCTAAACATAATAAAGGCAGTTTACAGCTAGTACATAGTCAACATCAACCTACCTGAAGACAAATTCAAAGCAATTCCACTAAAATTAGGAACAGGAAAAGGTTAGCAACTCTCTCCATACTTATTCAACACAGTACTTAAAGTCTTAGCTAAGGCAATAAGACAACTGAAGAATCAAGGTATATAAATAGGAAAGGAAGAAGGCAAAGTATTGTTATTTGCAAATGATATGATAATATACATAAGTGACTCTAAAAACTCTAGCAGTGAACTATTTCTACACCTGAGGAATACTTTCACAAAAGTAGCTAAATACAAAATTAAGTCATGAAAATAAGTAGCACTTCTATAAAGAAATAAGTGGACTGAGAAAGGAATCAGGAAAACAATACCTTTTATAATAGCTCCTAATAATATAAAATATCATGGGGTCACTCTAACCAAGCAATCAAAAGACTTTCAACATAGAAACTTTAAGATGTTGAAGAAGGTATCAGAGGATAGAAAGGTTTCCCATTCTCGTGGATTAGTAGGATTAATATAGTAAATGTTCCTATCTTGCCAAAAGCAAAGGAGTACTACTTCAAATTAGGGATGGTAATACCTTCAGCAGTTTTTTATTATTCGGGATTCTTTTAGCTTTGCTTGATCTTTTGTGTTTCCATATTAAGCTGATATTGTCATTTCAATTTCCATGAAGAAATGTGTTGGAATTTTAATGGGGATTTCACTGGATCCTAAGATTGCTTTTGGCAATCTATATATAACCTCTATGATTCTATAGATTTTAGCATCATTATCAGTTACATAACAGGAAATATCTACAAATAAGTGTGTGTGTATATGTGTGTGTGTGTGTGTGTGTGTGTGTGTGTGTGTGTGTGTATCACCCTATTCTTTCTGGGTTGGGTTATTGCACTCAGGATGATTTTTTCCAGTTTCATCCATTTACCTGTGAATTTCATGATTTTAATTGTCAAATAGCCAAGTAATAATCCATTGTTTCAGAGAAATCTAGACTGTTTTCAATTTCTGGATATTATGAATAGAGCAGCAGTAAACATGGTTGAGCAAATGTCTCTGTAGTAGCTTAAAACACCCATTGGGTATATTTCATCATATGTTTTTGGTGGCTAAAACAATCTTGTACAATGAAGGAAATTCTGGAGGTATCACATTCCCTTACTTTAAACACTACTATAGAGCTATAGCAATAAAAAGGAACTTGGTATTGACATAAAAACAGACATGACGATCAATGGAATTGAGTCAAAGACCCAGATATAAATCCACATACCTATGAACAACTGATTTTTACAAAGAAGCAGAAATTATACAATGGAAAAATGAAAGCATCTTCAACAAATGGTGCTGGCATAATTGAAGGTTGGCATGTACAAGAATACAAATAGATCCATATTTATTGCCCTGCACAAAACTCAAGTCCAAGTGGATCAAAGACCTCAACATAGATCAAGTTACATTGAATCTAACAGAAAAGTAATTGGAACTAGCCTTGAACGCATTGCCACAGGAGACTACTATACCATTGGTAGCACAGACATTGAGCTCAACAATAAATGCAGCTTTTTCTATAATAAGTCCTTTATGTGTATCTAAGGAATAATATTGCAGAGTAATATCAAAAACAGCTTTTGAAGTTTGTGCATTGATTTCAAGAGTAGTTGTATTAGTTTACAATCCTAACAATGGTGAATGATGGCCCCCCTTTCTCAAATCTTTACCAGCATGTTGTTATGGATTTTTTTCTTGATTCTACCCATTTTGACTAGGATGAAATGAAGTGTGAAAATATTTTTAACTTTCATTTCCCTAATTGCTAAGGATACTTAACACTCTTCAAAATACGTTTTGACAATTTCTGTTTCTTCTTTTGAAAACTTTGCTTATATCCATATCCCATTTTTAATTGGTTTGTTTTCTTGACTCTTTGTTATTTGTGTTCTGTGTATATTCTGGGTGTTAATTCTTTACTAAATGTTCAGCTAGTAGAGTTATTTCTTTCAATTTCTGGGCTTCCTCCTTTCTCAGTTGATTGCTGTCTTTTCCTGTACAGAAGTGTTTTTTGTTTAGTGAGGTCCTGAGAGAATGAGGTCTTATTCAGAACATTCTTTCCTGCTCCTGGTTCTTGGCACTTATTTATAACATACGGATTTGCAATTACAAGTTCCCCTAAGTAAAGTTTTAATTTATCTCAAAAAGATTTTTTGTACATTGTTCTTATTTATCTTGCTTAATTATTGGCAATTTCACACATTTATATAATGAATATCAGTCATTTTTCAAACCCATGCTTTCTTTACTTTACCCTCCAAAATGGACAAGTTGCACATATCTCTCCTTTCTTCATTTACTCCTGACTTAAATTTAAAGAAATGTTCTTTTTCTTTCATGTTTAGAAAATTTCATTTTATTATGTAATCCATATAACCAAATATAATACTCACATCTTGACATTCATATAAATTAATGTTTGTCAAGTCCCATGACTTAGAAAATTAACATAATGAGCCATCATTCTATCTACAACAATTTTTTTTCCTTGGGAATGCTTTTTCTATAACTTTTTAAATGATCACAAAGGACAGGGAAATAGTGATTTGGATCTTTCCTATATTTTCATTCATAGCTACTTTGTTGAAAATATTTAATGTTCATTTTTAGAAATTTTACTTATTACTATACTTGTTACATTATAAGTTATTGAGGCAATGGAGTAAGATTCTGAGCCATCTAAAAAGGTCTATAGCTAAATATTTGGAAATTATAAATGTATTTTGAATAGTAATCAGTATCTTTTGAATTCATTCCCTTCCAAAGTTGATGTTTTGGAAGTTTAATCTTCAAATTTATATATTGATAATATTTGGAAATAGATTTTTTAATTTTAATTTTTTTCTTCTCTCACATATTACATCCCAACTGAGGTTTCCCCTCCCTCCACTCCTTCCTGTTCCCTCCTTTCACCTCCCCTCTCCCCAAAATCCATTCTTCTTCTTTTTCTCTACATAAAAGAACTGGCTTCCCAGGGATTTCAACCGAGTGCAGCATAAGAAATTCCAATAAAACTAGGCACAACCCCTCTTATCAAGACTGGAGGAAGCAATCCAGTAGGAGAAAAAGCTTTCAAAGAGCAGGTGAAAGAAGCAGAGACATGCCCCACTCCCACAAAAACACCCAGCTAAACAACTGTAGCATATATGCAGAGGACCTAGACTCACACCCATATAGGTTCCATGATTGTGGCTTTAGTCTCTGAGACCCTATGAGTCCTGCTTAGTTGATTCTGCGGAATGTGTTCTCTTTGGGTCTTTGACTTCTCTGTCTCCTACAATCCTTCCTCCTCCTCTTCTGTGGGTGTTCCCTGAGCTGTGCCTAATGTTTTCATGTGGGTCTCTACATCTGTCTCCATAACCTGCTAGATAACACCTCTTTGATGACAATTGGGTTAGGCATCAATCTTTGAGTATAGCAGCATAACATTACGAATCATTTCAATGACTATTTATTCATTTATTCGTTCATTCATTCATTCATTTTCCAGTTGTGATTGTTTTGATCCTAGGTCTCTGGGCTATCCAGTCTCTGATTCCTGGCCACTCAGACAGTATCAGGTGCCAATTGCCTCTCATGGTGTGGGCCTCAAGTTGAACTAGTCATTGGTTGGCTACTACCACAAATTTTGCTACATTGTTACCTCAGCACATCTTACAGGCAGGACAAACTGTAGGTGAAAGGTTTTGTGTCTGAGTCCAGTCTTACCACTGGAAACCTTGCCTGGTTACTAGAGATGGCTACTTCAGGCTCTGTTTCTCCTAGTAATAGTAGTCATTGCTTGGGTCACCTTCATAGAGTCCAGGGATTTTCCACTGCATTAGGCATCCATATCACCTCTGCAATGTCCCCAGTTTCAGTCATCTCTCCCGGTATTCTATTCTCCCATTCTCCCATTTGATCTCTCTTATTCCCAACCCCACTTGCCCCTAGTCAACTCACAAAATCTATTCTATGTCCCCTTCCCAAGGAGAACCATGTGGTAACCCTTTGAGCCCTCATTGTTTTGCACCTTTCTGGATCTCTAGACTGTATCATGATTACCATTTACTTGAAAGTGAATATACATCTTGTTTGTCTATCTTGGTCTGGATTATCTCACTCAGGATGATCTATTCTAATTTTATCCATTATTCTGCTAATTTCATGATGTCATTTTTAAACATCTGAATAATGCTCCATTGTGTAAATAATGCTCCACTTTTTATCTTTATCTTTTAAATTTTTAAAAATTTACTTAGCTTTTCTAGGATCATGACTTATAGGATCAATGTCCTTTATTTATGGCTAGAATCCACTTATGAGTGAGTACATACCATATTCATCTTTTTGGGTCTGGGATACCCCACCCAGGATAGTGTTTTATATTTCCATCTATTTGCATGCAAAATTCAAGATATTATTGTTTTTTACCGCTGAGTAGTACACTAATGTGTATATATTCCACATTTTCTTTATCCATTCTTCCATTGAGGGTCATCTAGGTTGTTTCCAGGTTCTGGCTATTACAAATAATGCTGCTATGAACATAGTTGAACAAATGCTTTTGTAGTATGATTGGGCATTTCTTGGGTATATTCCCAAGTGTGGTATTGCTGGGTCCTGGGGTAGGTTGATCCCAAATTTCCTGAGAAACTGCCACACTGATTTCCAAAGTTGATGGAGGAAGGTCATTGGTTAATTAAAGAAATTGCTTGCCCTGATTGGTTAGAACATAGGTGGGTGGAGTAAACAGAACAGAATGCTGGGAGCAAGAGGAAGTGAGCTCAGAGACGCCATGCTCCCCTCTCCCAGGCAGATGCGATAGCTCTGCTCTCTGAAGCAGATGTGATGGAGCAAGCCGCCAGGTCAGACATGCCGAATATTTCCCGGTAAGTGCACCTAGTGGTACTATGCAGATTATTAGAAATGGGTTAGGCAAAATATGAGAATTAGCCCATAAGAGGCTAGAGCTAGTGGGCCAAGCAATGTTTAAAAGAATACAGTTTCCGTGTAATTATTTCAGGGCATAAGCTAGCAGGTGGCCGGGGTGCTGGGGACACAGCCGCGCTGCTCCTATTACTACAAAACAAAGTGGTTGCACAAGTTTGCATTCCCACCAGCAATGGATGAGTGTTCCTCTTACTCCATATCCTCTCCAGCAAAGGCTATCATTGGTGTTTTTGATTTTAGCCATTCTGACAGGTGTAAGATGGTATCTCAAAATTGTTTTGATTTGCATTTCCCTGATTGCTAACACATAGTTTTCCTTCTGGATATTGGAAGGAAACAAGATGGTCAGGCAAAAACTGGGAACTTGGGGGTGGGGGTGGGGTGGGGGTAAGAGGAGATGGGGAGAGAAAAGTGAGAAGGGGAGGATGGGTTGAGCTTGGGGGAATGGAAGGGTTGGGATGGAGAAAGGGTAGATATGGGAGCTGGCAAGTATATATCTTAATTAAGGGAGCTATTTTAAGCTTCGCAAGAGACTTGACTCTAGAGGGGTTCCCAGGTGTCCAAGGAGATGTCCCTAGCTAGTTCCTTGGGCAGCTGATGAGAGGGAGCCTGAAATAGCCTTATCCTATTGCCATACTGATGAATATCTTGCATATCACCATAGAACCTTCATCTGGTGATGGATGAGATAGAGACAGAGATCCACATTGGAGCACTGGATTGAGCTCCCAAAGTACAAATGAGGATCAGAAAGAGGGAGAACATGAACAAAAAAGTCAGGACCATTAGGGGTGCACCCACACACTGAGACGTTGGGGCTCATCTATTGGGAGCTCACCAAGGCCAGCTGAACTGGGACTGATGGAGCATGTGATCAAACCGGACTCCCTGAACGTGGTGGACAATGAGTGCTAACTCAGAAGCCAAGGACAATGGCACTGGGTTTTGATCCTGCGGCATGTACTGGCTTTGTGGGAGCCTAGTCTTTGTGGGATGCTCACCTTCCTAGACCTGGATGGAGTGGGGAGGACCTTGGACTTCCCACAGGGCAGGGAACCCTGATTGTTCTTTGGACTGGAGAGGAAGGAGTAGCGGAACTGAGGGGATGGGAGAGGGAAATGGGAGGAAGGGAGAAGGTGGAAATTTTTAATAATAATAATTATAAAAAAACATTTAATAAAAACATTTAAGGTAAAAAAAATACTAATTTTACACCTTGACTTCCTCATTTCCTACCATTCCCTCCCCTATTTCTGCTCCCCCATCCACTCCTCCTCCTTTTCTGTTCAGAAAGTGACTGTTCTCTCATGGATATCAACCAAACATGACATATAGTGTTGGAGTAAGGGTCCCCTAAGTCAGCAAAAGAATTAGAGGTAGCCCTTATTCCCACCGTTAGTAGTCTCGTAAGAATACCAAGATAGACAACTGTCACATATATGTAGAGGGCCTAGGTCAGTCCCCTGAAGGTTCCCTGGTTGACAGTTAAGTTTCTGTGAGCTTCTATGAGCTCAGGTTTGTTTATTTTATGGGGTTTCTTACGATGTCATTGACCCCTCTCATTCCTACAATCCATCTCTCTCTTCAGCAGAATTCTCCAAGCTTGCTCTGTGGGACTCTGCATCTGTTTCTATTAGTTATTCTCTGAAGGTCATTGGGGTAGGGACTAAATTATGAGCATAGCAGAGTATCTTTAGGCATCACCAAATTGACTTTTTCTTCACAAATCATGTTTGCTTCTATCCTAGGTCTCAGGTCTAATCCAACCTCTGGTCCTGGCACTCCCTGCAGTGTCAAAGTGGGCTTACTCTTGTGGTATGAGTCTCAGGCTGGACCAGTCAATGGTTGGTCACTCCCACAATCTCTGGGCCACTCTCACCCCAGCACATCACATAGGCAGGAAAGACTGTAGTTTGAAGGTTATATGCCTTATTTGGTACACAATCTCCTGGAACATTTGCCTGGTCATAGGAAATGGCCAGTTTACTCAACGTGTCTGCTATTGCTAGGAGTTCTAGCTGGAGTCATCCTTGTAGATTCCTGGGAGTTTCCCTCATACTAGGTTTCTACCTAACCTCAAAATGCCCCCCCCCTTTCCAGACTTCTCTTTCAGTATTTGTCCACTCAATCCAGCCCCCAACCTTATTTCTGATATTTTCATTCCCATCTTCCCCCAGTTCACCTATGAGATCTTTTCTACTTCCCCTTCCCAGGGAGATTCACACATCCCCTTTGAGTTCTCCTTGTTACGTAGACTCTCTAGTCTGTGAATTGTAACATGGATTCTCATTACTTTATAGCTATTATCTATTTATAAGTGAGTATATACATGGCTGTCATTTTGGGTCTGGGTTACCATATTCGGGATGATTTTTTTTCTAGTTCCATCTATTTGCTTTCAAATTTTATGTCATTGTTTTTAACAGCTGAGTAATAAAAAATTATGTAAATGTACCACATTTTCTTCATCCATTTTTTTTTCTTGAGGGCCATGTAGTTTTTTTCCAGGTTTTGGCTATTATAAATAAAAGTGCTATGAACATAGTTGAATAAATGTCCTTGTGGTAGGGTAGAGTGTCTTTTGCGTATATGCCCAAAAGTGATATAGCTGATTCTTGAGATAGATTAGTTCCCAAATTTCTGAGAAGCTGTCATATTTATTTCCAAAGTGGCTGTACAAGTTTGCACTCCTACCAGCAATGGAGGAGTGTTCTTCTTCTGCATCCTCACCAGCTTGAGCTGTCACTTGTGTTTTTGATCTTAGCCATTCTGACAGATATACGATGGAATCTCAGAGTCATTTTGGTTTGCATTTCCCTAATGGCTTAGGTCTTTTAACATTTCCTTAAGTGTTTCTTGGTCATATGAAATTCCTGTTGAGAATTCTCTGTTTAGATTTTTACTCATTTTTAAAGTGGATTTTTTTATATAGTTTCTTGCATTCTTGAGCTCTCTGTTAGATGTATGTGGTTTTGGTGAAGATCTTTTCCCATTCTGTAAGCTGTTGTTTTCTCTTACTGACAGTGTCCTTTGCCATACAGAAGCTTTTCAGTTTCATGAGGCTCCATTTATTAGTTATTCATTGCATTGTCTGTGATATTGGTGTTCTATGCAGGAAGTAGCCTCTTGCTCCAGTGTGTTCAAGGGTATTTCCCATTTTCTCTATTACAAGATTTTGTGTAACTGGATTTATATTGAGGTCTTTTATCCACTTTGGCTTGAGTTTTATGAACTTATTTGCATTGTTTCATTTCCTGAAATCCAGTTTTGATTGTTGAAGATACTTTTTTTCATTGTATAGTTTTGGAAGCTTTGTTAAAATTCAGATGTCCATAGATGTGTGGACTTATGTCTGGTTCTTTGACTCGATTTCCTTGATTCATCTGTCTGTATTTTAAGTCAATACTTTGCTGTTTTTATTACTATAGCTCTTTAGTAGAGCTTGAAATCAGAAATGATAATACCTCCAGAAGTTCTTTTATTGCACAGGATATATTTTAGCTATCCTGGATTTTTTGTTTTACCATGTAAAGTTGAGTATTGTTTTTCAAAATATATGAAGAATTGCATTGGGATTTAAATGAGTATTGCATTAAGTCTGTAGATTTAATTACCAGAAGTAAGATGACATTTTTTACTATGCTGATCCTACTGATCCATGAGCATGGGAGATCTTCCCCTCTTTTAAAATCTTCTCCATTTTTTTCCTTAAAGAAGTTCTTGTTATATGGTTCTTTCACTTGCTGGATTAGAGTAACCTAAGATATTTTATATTATTTGTGGCTATTGTAAAGGATGTTGTTTCCCTGATTTCTTTGAGTTAATTTTGTATTCGGCCACTTTCCCCGATGGTGTTATCAGCTGTAGGAGTTTTCCAGTATGACTTTGGAGGGCTCTTATGTACAGTATCATATCATCTACAAGGAGTACTACTTTCCCTTCTTCCTTTTTAATTTGTATCCCTTTGATCTCCTTTAGTTTTCTTATTGCTCTAGCTAGAACTTCAAGTACTCTATTGAATAGATATGGAGAGAGTGGACAGAATTGTCCTGTCCCTGATTGTATTGGAATTGCTTTAAGCTTATTTGCATTAAATTCAATGTTGGCTATTAGCTTGCTGTATATTGCCTTTACTATGATTACACATGAGCCTTGTATCCTTAATCTCTCCAAGACTTTTATCATGAAGGGTTGTTTAATTTTGTGAAAGGCTTTTTCAGCATCTAATTAGATAACCAGGAAGATTTTTTCTTTTTTTTTTTTTGTTTATATTGTGGATGACATTGAAAGATTTTCTTATGTTGAGCCATCCCTGCCTCTCTGGGATGAATCCCACTATCCATTGGTGAAAGTGCAGTGTTGAAGTCACTTTTAGTGTGTGGGGATCAATGGGTGATTTAAGATTTAGTAATGCCTCTTCTACAAATGTGGGTATTCTTGCAATAGAAACATAGATAATCAGAATTGAAAAGTAAACTCGGTGGATTTTTTCCTTTGATGAGTATGAAATATCCTTATTCATTTCTTTTGATTAATTGTTCTTTGAAATCTGCTCTGTTAGATATTAGAATAGTTATACGTGGTTGCTTCTTAGGTCTGTTTGAAACTTTTTTTCCAACCATTCACTCTGAAGTAATGTTTTTCTTTGATGTTTAGGTATTTCATGTATGCAGCAGAAGAATGGATCCTGTTTTCATATCCATTCGGTTAGCCTGTGACTTTTCTTTTTGGGGGGGTTGTCAAAACAAGGTTTCTCTATGTAACAGCTCTAGCTGTTTTGGAACTAGCTCTTGTAGACCAGGCTGGCCTCAAACTCACAGTGATACACATGCCTCTACCTCGCAAGTGCTGGGATTAAAGGCATGCTCCACCACTGCCCAGCTAGTCTGTGACATTTTATTGGTGAATTCAGTCCACTGATATTGAGAGATATTAATAATCAATTATTTATTTTTCCTGGGAATTTATGGTGATGGTAGTGGGGTGTGTGTGTGTGTGTGTGTGTGTGTGTGTGTTTGTGTGTGTGTGTTTGTGAATGTTTCCTTTCTTTGGGTTTTGTTGGTGCAAAATAAGGTACCACCTGTGTCTTTTTGAGTCTATCTAACTTACTTGGGTTGGTATTTTCCTTCAAGTACCTTCCGTAGGACTGTACTTGGGGATGGATATTATTGAAACTTGACTTTGCCATGAAATATCTTGTTTTCTTCATCTATTGTGATTAAAAGTTTTGTTGGATATACTAGTCTGGGCTGGAATCCATGGTTGCTTAGTGTCTGCAAAATGTCCCTCTAGGACCTTCTGACTTTTAGAGTCCCCATTGAAAAGGTGTGTATATTTCTGATAGGTGTGCCTTTATATGTTACTCTGCCTTTTCCTTTTGTAGTTTTTAATATTCTTTATTCTGTATGTTTAATATTCTGATTATTATGGGTCATGGAGACTTTTTTTCTGGTGTTTGGTGTTCTATAATCTACTTGTACATTTATAGACATGTCCATGTTTGGGTTATGAAACTTTTCTTCTATGATTTTGTTGAATATATTATTGGGCCATTAAGCTGGGATTCGTCTCCTTCTTGTATTACTATTATTCTTAGGTTTCATCTTGTTATAGTGTTCAAGATTTTCTGGATAGTTTGTGCTAGTAATTTTTTAGATTTAACATTTTCTTTGACCAATGAATTTGTTTTCTTTATCATATCTTCAACACCTAAGATTTTCTCTTCCATCTCATATATTCTGTCGGTGATGCTTATATCTGTAGTACTGTTTGCTAATTCAGATTTCCATTTTCTATAATTCTGCTCATTTGTGTTTGTTTTTTTGCTTCTAGTTCCATTTTCTGGGCTTGAACTATTTCTTTCACCTATTTGTTTATTTTTCTTGGCTTTCTTGGCATTTTCTAAGGGAATGTTTTATTTTCTCCAATTTTTTTTGTTTGTGTTTCCCTCAATTTTATTAATGGATTTTCCTCATTTTCTCTTTAAGGACCTCTATAACCTTCATAAAGTTATTTTATAGATCATTTTCTTTTTCCTCAGTTTTGCTAGAATGTTTAGGACTTGCAGTGATAGGATAGCTGGGTTCTGGTGGAGCTATATTTCCCTTTCTGTTATTCATTTTGTTCCTACACTGGCATTTAGGCATCTAGATTTGGGATGATTATAGGCCTAAATATTGATTCCTGCATTTGCATTTGTTGGGTAGATGTTTTGTTCCTTGGTTTCTGTTTCCTTTCTGGTCTTCTGGCCTAAGTGGTCAAGGTTTCTGGTTACTAGTGAGTCTTCGGGTCCAGTAGGATGTCTCTCTTGGGGCTTGGTTACCCTGGGTTCTTAGAATGTCCTGGCCTAAGATAAAGATGAAATCTTCTAAAGTTATAGGTCAGAATATGGAGCCCAGTGGAGGGTTTGCAGTCTGGGAGATGTTCAATGAACTTTAATGAGTTTTATCAGGTGGTAGATGGTATCTTACCTGGGACCCTATGATCAGCTGACCCTATGATAAGCATCAGGGCCAGAGTACTGAGCCCAGCAATGGGAATACCTGGGTCCTTATATCTGGCTTTGCTTCTGGTAAATCCCAAATCTTCTTCAAAAGTTGTAGGCTAATATGGGGTGCAGTCTGGGGATGTTGTATGGGTCTTCTATTTTATCTATTTATCTATCTGTTTTATTTATTCTTTATCTGAGGAAAATCTCCATTGTTTCCAGTGTCTGGCTGTTGTGAATAATGTAGTAGAGCCAGTTTCCTTGTGGTAGGATGGAGCATCCTGTGTGTACATACACAGCAGAGATAAAGCTGGTTCCTGAGGTAGATTGATTTCCAGTGTTCTGCTGAGCCATCTTATTAGTTTCCATACTCCCTGTATGTGTCTGCACTTCCAGCAGCGATGGAGATGCTTCTTGTTCCACATCCTTACCAGCATAAACTTAAACTTGTGGTTTTTATCTTAGCCATTCTGACAGTTCTAAGATGGAATATCAGATTAGTTTTGATTTGCATTTCACTGATTATTAAGGATATTGAACATTTTAAAAACTATTTCTCAAACATTTGAGATTCCTCCATTGGGAATTCTCTGTTTAGTTATGTACCTGATTTTTATTGTATTATTTACTTGGTTTATTGATGTCTAGTTTCTTGAGTTCTTTATATATTTTAGATATTATCTCTCTGTCAGATGTGGAATTGGTGAAATTTTTCCTTTTCTGTAGGCTGTCACTTTGTCCTATTGACAGTGTCCATTGCCTTACAGAGCTTTTCATTTTCATGAGATTCTATTTATTAATTGTTTATTTTATTGCCTGTGGTACTGGTGTCCTGTTCATGAATTTGTCTCCTGGGCCAGTGTGTTCAAGGTTATTTCCCACTTTGTCTTTGAATGTTCAGTGTATTTGGTTTTATTTTGAAGTCTTTTATCCACTTGATTGAGTTTTGTGCAGGGTGATAGATATAGATCTATTTTCATTATTTTTATAAGCAGACAAAGAAGATGTTTTCTTTTTCCCATGGTATAATTTTGAGTTCTTTATCAGAAATCTGGTGTCCATAGGTGTGTGGATTTAGATCAGGCTCTTTGACTCAATTCCATTGATCCCACTATCTGCTTTTCTGCCAGTATCATTTGGTATTTATTACTACAGCTCTGTAGTAGAACTTGAAATCAAGGATGGTGATACCTCTGGAAGTTCTTTTATTGTATAGAATTGTTTTAGCTATCCTGAGTTTTTTTCCATATGATGATGTTAAGTATTTTCTTTTCAAGCTATGCAAATAATGGAAGTAATGTCAGAAAATGTCTTAACAAATGAGGAACATCCTGAGCTTGTATTCCCCATTGTTATGACAAAAAAAAAACTCTCATAGATTTCATCTCCTTTCTATTTTCTTTCTAGCCTGAACAACTATAAAAAATAGTTTTTCTTCACAGAAACCTACTCTGTAGTATACTGTCATGAAATATTAAAAAGATTAAGTGAGTGATTATTGCACAAAGACCCACATGAGTCAAAAGCTTTTATAATAAGTTGATGTCGGGAGCTTTCTAGGAAGATGACATCCAAATAATTATGAAACATAAATTCAAGTATTAAACATTACTGTTATGATGGTTTGATTCTCCCAATAGTTCATTCATTGTACACACATCTTTTGAGAGAACATTGACATGTTATGTGTTATGTTGTTTTAGTAGCAATGTCAGGTGAAGCATAGTTGCTATGTTGGCGTGTTTTATTTAATTAAAAAATGAGATTCTATGATCAATGAGAGACCTATTTGGAGATTTTTGGATGCTGTATTCATTCCTCTAAGGGGAAATATTTATTGGTGGTTCAGTGCTCAGTAAAAATTTAAGAATAATTTTTATTTAAGAATGATTTTTAAATAATTATTTACAATTGAATTTACTAACCAAGGTTTGCTTATTTCTATTGTATCTTTTCCAATATTATAGTAATTATTTCAAATCATGAGGAGCTTTCAGAATCTTATAGCGGACATTGATTCCTGCATATAATTTTCTTGGCAATTAAATGTGGAGTGAACTTTTAAAAATATGTGTTTCCATGAATTTTTGCATTATTTTCATCTAGGGAGTCTTTATCTCCAGTTATACAATGTCAGTATATAAAATTATATTTGTAAGTATAATAGAATAAATGATATATTTTATACATATATACTTATAAATGAATGTGTATTTTATTTGACAAAGAGTGTAATGCTGTCTGGCTTTGAACTCAAGATTCTTTTCCTTCTGCCTCTCACGTTCTTGGAATAAAATTGTTTGCTATTTTTTTCTAATAAAGCCCTCACGACATATAAAGAAATTACACAAATAACCTAATAGTGTCTTACTCAGGAGAATCATTTTCTTACCAGTAATTGATAACATTGTTGCAACTGGAATTTTGTTGATATGTTTATGTGTTGCAACTTTCTATGGAACAGTTAGTGAATATTTTAATTTTAATATCTTAATTTTTAACAAAATATTATGTCAAGACAACTTTAATGATATAATATCATATTTTATGCCAGAAGTACTAAATTACTGTTAGTGATGTTCAGATTATATAAGTCCCCAAGAAGGGTTATAAAGTCAAGCCTTAATTTTATCTGTCAACTTTATATGATGCTAATTAAACAATGCAGCCAATACCTTCTTAACAACAATATCAAAAGCTAGCACAAAATTTTCATTAATTGATTGAGACATAATTGAAATATCCTTTATCAGAGTGAACTGATAGTGTATTTTCTACAGCTATAGATTTTACTATAGTTCTAATAGCCTCCTTAATAAAATAATAATGAAACACCATAGCATTAGCACACATGAAAAGTCTAACAGTGCTGTGTATGCGTTTTCATGGATTGCAAATTATTTCTCTCTTGTTAGATAAAATGAAAATGGTTATAATTACAAGACCACTGCAGGATCAGAACTCATTCTTTCATGCTTGTCTTTTGTTGGCTTTAAAAAGCCATTAGTGCTAGCCTGCTTTGTAATGAAATAACAATTTTTGTTCATTAATATTATTATAAACTTGCAGTTTAGTTGTTTAGTTTGTCATGATCATTTATATTAGTATTGTACAGACTCTATAAAAGCAAAATTTAGTCTTTCCTGAGAGGTGAATGGAATCAGTCTCTTATATGACAAACCTAACATTATCATATGTAAACTTCATTTACTATGGAATGTCTCCCTCTTTCCAGCTCATTAATTGAATGAAACCCATTTTCACAATTTACTAGGCAGCAATGCTTTCCAAATAATGGAATGGCATCTTTAGAAAAATAGGGGGTGGGGTATGGAATGGAAAGATAATGTGAGGAAGTAATTCTCTGAAAGGAGTGCCGAGAAATTATACTGATAGAAATAGCAAAACCACAATATTATACTAAGTTGTGAAATATAAAATTTATAGGCAGAAGTAGGATTTTCTAAAATCTACTAAATATTTAATAATAAGAAACTTAGATGGTTTTTCTCTACCGAATTCAATTTTCTCAAATGGAAAAGAGAAATGGTGTTATATGGACAACACAAGACTAATTCTGCTTCTGCCATTTCCTTGTATGATGGGAAAATCCTAAATTCATTAGGTTTCACAATAGACACACCAGGCAATCTATATATAGATTGGCTGTGTAAAAATGTGTAGTTATCTGATCACGAGGCATTTGGATGTATCAGACAAGTTCTCATCATGTATTTCATTCTAACACTTCATAACAAAGTTCCAGGGTTTTAGTGTTTACAATGATGTTTACAATGACAGTAACCTATGAACTCTAGGCAGACCCAACTAAGAATGAGAGGAATAAGCTTTAGCTTCATTTACCCACAGAAATAGTACTTCTTTACTAAAGGCTATTTTAAAATTCATTTAAAACTTCTTTAATATATAAAAACAGGCTAGAAAATATAAATTATGTTTTATAGAAAGCTAAAGAAGAGCACACATAAAGAAAATAAAATGCTGGGGAGAGAAAGAGGTGTTGCATACCACTGATGTCAACGGTTACAAGGCTGATGGCTTACATTTACATAACATAGCGTTTTGCATATGTTATCTAAATTGCTTTGGAACCAACAACCACTCTATACCTTTTCTCTGGCAGGATTAATCTGCTTATGGAAACAAAATTACCTGAAACAATGCAGTATATTAGCCACATTAGCATAAGAAGTGTCTTTTAAATCATTACACTCTGTCTATATAATCGGTTCAGTCTAAGAAAGAAAGAAAACTCTTTTTTACACACAAGGTCAGGAGTATAATACTTAGTAACTGGGATTTACTTTGGCCATCTATTGTCGTTCTGTTATCCAGACATTTCCATACACCTTTTTTACAGTTAGGTATAATTTAGACCCATTTTCTTACTAGATATTCTGTTTTATTTTCTCATTCCTCTACTAGGTAAATAAGCCATTCTTATTTGTCTTTTATTGAAATTGATAATATAGTTACACAATTCAAATGCAGAATTAAAGGAGGAAATTAAACCATTCTCCCTCCCATCCTCTGAGATGCTGCCACTGAGATCTCATCTTCTGAAGATGTTTTGTATTTTACTTTTTGTATACATTTTAAACACATTAATTGGTTCATTTTATCTGTGTGAGTGTTTTCTGCATGCTCATGGGCAATCAGAAGATGGAAGAAAATGCCAGAACCCTGGTATTGAAATTACATATAGCTGTGGACCACTATGTGGATGCTAGGAACCAAAACACAGTCCTCTGTAAGAGCAGCAAGTGCTCTTATACACTGATGCATCTTTATAGTGCCTTTGTGTACTTTTATTGCTTAAAATGTTAACTATTAGGCTATTCCAAGTAATGAGTTATTCCTATTGTGTAAAACAGTGGCCTATCAGTCTGTGTCATTCCTGAAAACTATTTTGCCAGCAACTTTGGACTCCATTCTGAGGGTGGAGGATGATTGACCACCTATGTGGGTCTGCAAACAAAACCAACTGTCTTGTATCCATGCAATAAAGACTGATAAATGACAGATTCCTTGTAATAGAAAGGTTGCCATCATGTAAATTTATTTTGATAAACTGAAACTGTAGGGCCACAGAGACATATTAAAATCATATCATGGAAATAAGACCCATGGATTTATGGGATCTGTCAGGCAAAGATTGTAAACTCCCTTACCTAGCACATGGTGCCAGTGATCTGTCACTTGACACCTGATGTGCATACAGATCAGGGGCTAATAGAGAACTACCAATTTTCCTTGGGGCTTCAGCTGCGTTTAGAATTCACTGTTAATGTTGCTTCTAAAAAATATTACCAAGTAATTGATTTTTATTGCTATGTGTATGTGTGACTGCCTGAATACCTGTATGTTCACATGGAGGACATAAGAGAATGTTGGGTCCCTTGGAACAGTAAGCAAAGGAGTTTCTGAGATGTACGATATGGATGCAGGGAGTCATTCTGTATCTTTGGGTATATAGATGATAGATAATATATTAGATGAATAGATAAACAGATATAGTTAATGTGTGTAATGTTGTACATAATGTGAGAGTTAATATTAGTAATTTAGACTGAGATAAAAGAACCTGCCTTAGCCTCAGATTACCATGGTAGGTATGATGATTTGACACATGGCTGAAGTTGAAACTTCTGCATCTTGTGAAATTATTGTTTCTCAACAAGTTACAATATTGTGGAAAGACTCAGACATGTTCATATACACTTATGGCACAGTACAATGACAGCAAAATAGCATTCTACTTTGAAAAAAATATTTATATAGTGCTTCCTAGGATTGCCAATACAGATAGTTGCTACAAAACACCTGTGGCTATTGAATAACTGTGGTATACATTATATGAATCATGTTCTATAAATATGAACACTTACCTGATTTCAGGGTTTGTATGTAAAAATACAACAGAGGCAATATTTCTATGTGTAGAACATATGTATGTTTTAATTTACTTTATTATTGAACTTACAAGCTTAATTTCACTTGTTTTGTTAACTCTTTACTCCTTGAGGTAACAATTGTCAAAGAGGATGTTTATTTCAGTAAAACTATTTTCAAAATACCATGAATAAGATAAAATATTGACTTGATGCATACAGAGTTGGACATATTATCAGTAGTATGTATGACCTTGACTGTAACTGATTTAATTTTCAAAAGCAATTTATCTAATGAAACAATTTTTCATAGCTTAAATTCTGGCAGATAGCATTTATTGCTCTAAATAATCAGGGATTTAATAAAGATATAAACATATTGTAATACACTGTGCAGTTCTGCCATTTCCTAAATGTTACTGAAAAGTGAACTTGGTTTCTAGGAACTTCAGTGTTTTTTCTTTATACGTGAATGCTTGGTCAATGTTGAATGAGATAATTAAACATTTGGCACCATGACCAACCTAGAGTAAGGTGATAGACATGTTTCCACTCAAATATATCCAACAGATTGAAAACTACTATCTTCTTCTTCTTTCTCTTCTTCTTCTTCTTCTTCTTCTTCTTCCTCTCTCTCTCTCTCTCTCTCTCTCTCTCTCTCTCTCTCTCTCTCTCTCTCTCTCTCTCCCTCCTCTTCTCTTTCTCTCTTGGTGTCCCTTTGTCTCTCTTGGTAGAATTGTATATTCTCCTCCTAGCTACTCCTTACTTTCATGTTTCACTTTTTTCCTTCTAAAATTCCTGAACAGATTCTATTCTATTTTAAAAACTATTTCTTTTGGCTTTTAAAATTATAGTTACATCACTTCCCCTTCACTTTCATCCTTCTAAATCATTCCATATTCACCTCTTTGGACTCTTTAAAATTCATGGCCTTTTATTTGGTTATTTGTTGTGACATAGACACACAAATATAACATTCTTAGTGTCTATAATGCTAATTGTAAGTTTGTTTTCTGGGATGACCATTTGGTGTGGGACAATCAATTGGTATGCTCTTTTATGGGACAGACTGGTTTTCCTGCTCTCAGAAATCTTAGTTGCCTGTAGTATAGGATTGAGGCCTCATGGGTTTTTTTTTCCTGGTCACTTTGGCATTTCTATTGCTATCATCCTTATTCAGCTAATATTTGAACTGTCAAGTTGGTGAGACTTTATAGGTGCAGCTTGTGATTTTGTTAGAAGATATGGTTTGTGAGAAAACTCCCTGATTATCCAGGTATTACACTCTTTCCTCATCTCTTCAACAATGACTCCTTTGCCTTAGGTATTTATAGAAGTTGTGTTGCAGATGTTTCAGTAGGGAATGAGCACCACATATCTGCCTTTTGATTGCTTGTGATTTTCTGTCGTTGTCTCTATCTGCTACAAAGAGAAGTTTCTTTGATTAGGTCTCAGGAATATATGTATCTGTGGCTATACGAACAAATATTTAGAATATACATAAGAATTATGCTGGTTTAGAAAAGTGGTGGTTGTAGGAGCTCCTCTAAGATCTATGGCTTCCCTAGCCCTGGCTAGTTGCTTAGCTTTACAGAATCAGGCATAATTTCCCATTTGTTGAGATGATTTTAAGCCCAATTAGAGGGCTGATGTTTAACATCAAGGTATGACTACCACCACTGCACCCTTAGAGTTACCATACTATGTTGTCATTGTTATGGTTTGTATACATCACAGCTAGGTCAGACACAAAGTAGGATACTTCCATGCTTTGGAATATTGCATGAAAGCTTTGGAACCAAGAAAGACAGTTTTAGGAATGAGGCTTTCAGGTCAATTTTTGTGCAGGGGCCATAGAGACACTGCATCTAAAATGTATGGTATCTTCAGTAACAGGTACTGCAGGAAGGCAGTCAAGGGCAATAAAATTAAACTTTGTATTTTGGCATTCTCTGGGACAAACCTGACCAATGTATGAAAAGAAGGCTTCTCATGCTAGTTTTCTGGTTTTCTTAGAGGGTCTTTGGCACTTGGAGGTAGCACTGTCTGCCAAGATGAGAAAACTTTATTTAGATTATATATGTCTATTTATACACATTCTTACGCATATTCTTAGTGTGTTTTTGCTAGAAAGTTAATAGTTTTGTTCCTTAAGACAGACTTATATGTATTCTTAGTGTGTGTTTGCTGGAAAGTTAATAGTCTTATTCCTTATGACTTTTTCAGACAAAAGGCTTGTAGTAGTAGGAGCGGCAGGCTACATTCCGGCACCCGGCCGCCCTCATGGCTAGCTTTACCAGAAATAATTACAGGGACACTGTATTCTTTTAATCACTGCTTGGCCCATTTCTATCTATCCTCTTCTAGGCTAACTCTCGCACCTGGACTAGCCCATTTCTAATAATCTGCTGTAGCCCACGAGGTGGCTTACCAGGGAGAGTCTAGCTAACTTCCATCCTGGGTGGGAGCTTCATCATGCGTGTCTGCCCAGGAGCGGGGAGCATGGCGTCTCTCTGAGGCGTCTGCTCCCGAGCGGAGAGCTGTCGAGTCTGAGCTCACTTCCTCTTCCTCCCAGCATTCTGTTCTGTTTACTCCTCCCACCTATGTTTTAACCTATGAGGGCCAGCCAAGCAGTTTCTTTATTGCTTAACCAATGAAATCAACAGATTGATATATGACACTCCCACATCACTTCCCCTTTTTCTGTTTAAACAAAAAAAGGAAGGCTTTAACTTTAACATAGCAAAATTACATATAATAAAACAGTTATCAAGTAAAAGTTACAATATTTACATCTATTTTATCTTTTTTCATAACTAAGGAAAAGTATAACTATCTATATATTCTTTAACTCCATCAAAGACTCCAGAAGGATATAATATTACCCAAGCAAACAAGAAATCCAAAACTCTAGAAATGACAGAGACATCTCACTGCCTGGACAGTCATCCAAAGTTTCTCTGTACCATTGGGGCATCCATCTTCGGCCTACAGGCCAATAGTTTCCAGCAGACATTTCCATGAAGCAGGAAAATTCAAAGTCAGTCACTATCTGCTTGTCCTGAAGAATGTCTTACAGACTCTTTCATGAATCAGGAACCCTGAAAGATCATATCACCTTTAGGTAAGTTCAGCAGTCCTCTCTCTGCGGGTTCTCTGTGTCCAGTTTACACAATAGTCCAGGCAAGAGCAGTTTCTTGCCCAAATGGCTATCAAACTCCATAAGGATTCTCTTCGATGCCTATCTTCTTCCTGAAGTAGATTGGTGCTGCCAGGAACAGACGTGTCTCATTGTCATGAAAAGTCCTAAGTTATCAAAACATTAAATAGCATATTCCGTAGTCTTTGAAAGATATAAAAAATGCCGATCTAACTGAAATATATATATCTATATATCTAGAAAATCTAACTAACATGACTACAAACTTGACATTATTAATGATTATCCATTAACCTATATTTCTTAATTATACATTACATTTTTTAATGAACTACACAATCACAATATCTTAATCAATAGCAGAAATATGCATATACATATAACAAAATTGACCTTAAATATCTATCAATAAAGCAAAATCTATACTAATACAATTTTTTTATTTTTTATTCATATCTATATCATATCCCCCTTTAAATGTAAAAGAACATTTATAAACCATATTTGGGAACATGGGCACAGTTTTTTCTCTCCAAACTGCTTCCTGCTGAATGGGGGCATCGTTAATTAGGTCTTTCATGATATAACCTTTGTGCTAGTTTCATCTCAGTTGGCAGTTGAGCGAAGCAATTTTCTGAAGATGTTCACAGCAACCCTTCAGGAGGGCGTGGTCCATCATACCATATCGGAATAGAAGAAATGAACAGGGTCTCATCCTCTGTGAAAACAAAGTAAGAAACTCCTTTGCAAAGCATCATGTCCTTAGATCCAAATTTCAAAGTCAAGGCATTTTCAAAATATCTATGTTGGATTAGTTCAGCAGCATTTATAAACAAATATCTTTTAGCAGCTGTTGCTCTTTTCTCAGTATTCAAACAATTCAAAGAGAGCATAATAGCATACAGTATCAAAATTCTCTGTGTATTTTCCATCTTTGTATGGCTTTATTTTAACCTCTATTTCGTTTATTTTTACTTTTAACTTTTTGCTTTTTGAACATATATCTTTAATCTGAAATAACTCTGTAGGCTTATACTTTTTTCCAATTATGATGAATAAGGTAGCAACAAACAAGAATTCACAAGCACCTCTATAGTATGTTAACGTAGGGCCATATAGATATGGTATAGGAGGATTGAATAGAAGCTTCCATATTAATTTTTGAAGGCACTTTCATACAGATTTCCATAATGCTTAAACTAATTTGTACTCTCAATGAATAAGGGTTCCATTTTTCCATATTTTCTCCATTATGTTGTGTCAGATTTCTTTATGCTAGGGTAACGTGTTATCTCAAAAAGTTTTAATTTGTTTTTACCTGACAACTAGGGATGATGAACACTTTTTTCAATAATTACCGGCCATTTGTGGTTTTTTTTCTGTTGATAACTGTCTTTTTATTTCATTAGCTTATTTGCTGATTAATTGTCTTATTTCCTTGATGCTTAATTTTTCAGCTCTTTGAAAATGCTAAATATTTCCCCCTGTCGATGTAGTTGGTAAAGATTTTCTGCCATTCTATGGGCCATCTGTTTCTTCTATTGATAGGTATGTTTGCTATGCAGAAACTTTTACATTTTTTATAGCCCCATCTGTTCCTGAGGCTACTTCTTGTGCTATTGTCTGTTCAGAAAGTTCTTGCCTATATCAACATGTTGAAGAATATTCCTCATATTTTTCTCTAGAAGTTTGAGTATTTTACTTTTATTTTTATTATTTAAAACAGCTTTTAAATTCAAATATATTTTGATAGATTCTTCCCTTCAACCAAGATCATCCATGTTCTCCTTCTCTTCCCTACCCATAAAATTTTAACTACTTTCTCAAAACCAAACCAAAAACCCAATACAACAACATGCTTAAAACCTAGAAAACAAAATGCAACATTGTCCCCCCAAAAAGAAACAAACAAACATAAAACAACAACAACAACAACAAAAACCATCACACTGTAACCAAACACACAAACATAACCCATGAACTCCTTTATTTGTTGATCAACTACCTGTGACCATGAGATCTGCCCTGGAGTGGTTGATATACCCAGGGTCATTCCATTGAAGAAAATCGATTTTCCCTCTCCTGACAGGTATAAATGATAGTTCTACTACTAACCTTTACCGTAGTGGCCAACTTTACTCTCATTCATTCATTTTTATTAAATAAAATATAACACAGTCAGTATGATAAAATGGCAGCCGACAGAATGGGAAAAGATCTTCACCAACCCCACATCAGACAGATGATTGATCTCCAAAATATATAAAGAACTTAAGGAACTAGATGTCAAAATATCAAATAATCCAAATAAAAATTAATTAAAAATGGGGTACAGATCTAAACAGAGACTTCTCAACAGAAGAATCTCAAATGGCTGAAAGACACTTAGGGAATTGCTCAATATCCGTAGCCATCAGGGAAATACAAATCAAAAGGACTCTGAGGTACCATCTTACATCAGTCAGAATGGCTCAACTCAAAAACACTGATGATAACTTATGCTGGAGAGAGTGCAGAATAAGGGAAACAGTCCTCCACTGCCTGTTGGAGTGAAATCTTGTACAGCCACATCGGAAATCAGTATGGCTTTTTCTCAGATAATTGGGAATCAATCTACCTTAAGACTCAGCAATACAATTCTTGGGCATATACCTAAAAGATGAACACACAAACCAAAAGGACATTTGCTCAGCTATGTTCATAGCAGCATTACTCATAATGGCCAGAACCTGGAAACTACAAAGGTGCCCATCATCCAAAGAATGGATAAAGAAAATGTGGTACGTTTACACAATGGAATATTACTCAGCAGTTTAAAAAAAAAACAATGACATCTTGAAATTTGCGGGTGAATGAATGGAACTAGAAAAAAATATTGTGAGTGTGGTAACCCAGACACATAAAGACAAACACGGTATATTCTCACTCATAAGTGGATATTAAATGTAAAGCAAATGATAACCAGTCTATAATCCATGACCCCAGAGAAGCTAGGTAACAAAGAGAACCCTAAGAATAACATAAATGGACCCCCCCCTTGGATGGGGAAATAGACAAGAACTGAGAAAATTGTGAGCTTTGGTAGGGTGTAGAAGGGAGAACAGAGGGGGATGGGGAAGGTAGAAGGGGAGAGAAGAGAACAACATGATTGAACAGGATGGTCAAAATGGCGGAAGGACAGAGAGGGAGAACAATGAAAGAGATTTCTTTATTGAGAGAGCCACTATGAGGCAAGCAAGAAACCTGGAACTAGGAAAATCCCCATAAATATGACCTTAGCTATAAGACCCTAAGCAATAGTGGAAAGGGTGCTTGAACTGGCCTTCCTCTGTCATCACATTGATGACTACCTTAATTGTCATCATAGAAACTTCATCCAGCAACTGATGGAAGCAGATGTAGAGATCCCCAGCTAGCACTGAGCCGAGCTCTCAGAATCCCATCAAAGAAAAGGAGGAACGATACTATGAGGAAAGGGATCAAGACCATGATAGAGACCCACAGAAACAGTTGATCTGAGCTAGTAGGAGCTCACTGACAGTGAGAGAACCTGTATAGTCCCAAATTAGGACTTCTGATTGTGGGTGACAGTTGTGTGACTGGGGAAGTCTGTGGGATCACTGACAGTGGGACCAGGATTTATTGCTAGTGCTTAAAGTGGCATTTTTGGGCCCATTCTTTATGGAGGGATATCTTGCTCAGGCTAGATACAGTAGGGAGGGTCCTGCCTTAAAATTATGTGTCAGACTTTGTTGTCTCCCCATGTGTTGTAGGAGGCTGCTTGTTTGCTCCCAGCTGCTCAGACCCAAGATAATCACACCAAAACCATATTATTTGCAATACTGTTTGGTCAATAGCTTAAGTGTATTTCTGGCTAACTCATATCTTAAATTAACCCATCTCCATTAATCTATATATCACCATGAGGCTGTGGATGACCAGGTAAAGTTCTGGCATTTGTCTCCAGTATTGCTACATGGCTTTTCCCTGACTCTGCCTTCTTTCTCCAAGTGTTCAGTTTAGTTTTCCCCACCTAGCTTTGCTCTACCCTGTCACAGGCCCAAAACATCTTTTTTTATTAACCAATGGTATTCAGAGCATACAGAGGGGAATTCTACATCACCCATGGGAAGCCTTACCCTCTCTGAGGAGTGGATGGGGGATAGGGTAGGTAGAAGTTGGGATGGGGGAGAGGGATGAGATGGGGGAGAAAGAACTGGTATTGGTATGTAAAATAAGAAAAGATTGTTTTAAAAATAAATAAAAAGACAAAAGTGATACAGTAAGAATACAAAAAAATAAATAAAAATAAAATATAAGTCAAAAACTAACATATTGAACTTGACAAGGTAGACCAACAGAAGAAAAAGAGCCCAAGAGAAGGCGCCAGAGATCCACTTGTTTATGTGCTCAGGAATCCTATAATAACACTAAACAAGAAGCCATAATGTAAGTGCTGAGGACATGATATAGACATCTGCAGGTCCTGAGCATGCTAATTCGATCTCTATGAGTTCATATGAGCTTTGCTAATGTTGATGTAGAGAGCCTTCTTTTATTGGTGTCCTCCATTTTCTATGGCTCTTAAATTTTTTTTGTCTCCACTTCTATAATGTTCCCTAGGTTCTAAGGGTAGGGATACGATGGAGACACCCCACTTAGAGCTCAGTGTTCCAGGTTCTCTCACACTCTGCATAATGTCTGGCTGTGGGTCTTTATTTTCATTTCTTAATACTTTTTAAAAATTTTTATTACTTCTTTGAGAATTTTCTAAATGTATTTTTTATGTATAAAATTATCAGGTTTTAATTTTAAAGTACACATTTTTTATTTTCTTAATTTTACATATGTATGATTGCATACTGATCACTCTCTCAACTCCTGTTTCATTTCTACCCCTGTCCACCATCTCCCCTCCCAATCATTCTTCCTTTCACATTCATGTTTATTTATTTTATTTTGTTACCAATATTAGACACATTCATGTTTATTTTATTTTGTTACCAATATTAGACATTTCTGTGTCTAGTTTTGGAGCTATGCACTGGAGCCTGGTGAGCTCCTAATACATGTTCATTACCACCACCAGTAGTTAGCAAATAAGGGCAGACTAGATGTCCAACAATTGATGAATGGATAATGAATATATGGCACACATACACAATGGAATATTACTCAGCTACAAAAAACAAAATATTCAGGGAAATGGGTAGAACTGGAAAAATTTATAAGTGATATAATCCAGGCACGAAAATACAAACACCATGAGGTTTCTCTCATACAAGGAACCTAACATCAACTTCTTAGTATGGTATGTCTAACATGGAGTGTCTTTGCAATTCAGGAAACAGCAAAAGAAATAGGGAAAACAGCTTAAGAGATGGCAAATAGTAGAACATACGTAAAAGAAAAGTAAGGAGGGAATACTATGGGTGGAACTGGGGAGATGAGTGTGTTGGATGGGGAAGATTAATTAGAATAAAGGAAACATGAAGAAACTGGAAAGCAAGACATGTTCATTTGTATAATAGTGGCTTGACCCTTGGCAGGGAGGTAGCATAATCACCCAGTGAATGGACTCAAGATCCACTACAAGGGGCAAATATGTGTCAATGCCTGGTTTTATAAGTCTTTTTAACTTACATCAGGAGAAGCAGTAGGCCCATGCAGGGATGTATCTCTAATGGTTAACTAATGTGATAGAAATCAAACTGCCTTTGAGATACCCATGCTTATACATATATATACAAGGTGGTTAGCAATATCCATGCTTATATTCGTATATACAGGTGGTTCAAAATCCCCATGCATAAACTCATATACACATGTTGTTCTTGAATTTAATCAGAGAGGATTTCTCCTTACAATTAACATTGGCAATTACAGAGACTGACTGCCCAAGGTGAAGAAAATAATACATGAATATTGGCTTACCTCTAAAAAGGCATTCATATCAAACCCACTAAGTATTAGGGGACATTGAAGAACTCGAAGCAGGATATATGAGATATGAAGATAGGGTGTAGGTCTAGGAAACTCTATACTTAAAACTCTATACTGCAATTGTAATCATTGAATCACAACAACTTTAGCTACCAACACTGGGCTCAAAGACCAGACCCACCAACAAGCAGTCAAGGAAGGAGGAGGTGCTCACCATCCCCTAACTTATACTTCAGAACTATTGGCTGTGGCCGGGTGATGGTGGCGCACGCCTTTAATCCCAGCACTCGGGAGGCAGAGGCAGGCAGATCTCTGAGTTCGAGACCAGCCTGGTCTACAGAGCTAGTTCCAGGACAGGCTCCTAAGTCACCGAGAAACCCTGTCTTGAAAAACCAAAAAAAAAAAAAAGAACTATTGGCTCATAACATCACCCAGCCCAGCCTGTCTGGGCACCGGGTCCAAATCCTCAGGGCACCCAAGCGGGCGGGAGTTCCTTTGTTTCTATAGCTTGCCTGCACCAAGCAAGGTAGGCGCTTTGTTTACGAGCTACCCAACTAGCACGGAGACCTGATCTCTAGGCGCCAGGAGAGCCAACACTGGGGTGAGTTTCTGACCCCGTGGCGCCAGCCCCAGACAGGGAACTCAAAAGTTCCTCAACCCCCTATCCTTCTTGGGCTCTCTGCAGGGCCTCTACTCCCTGCATACTGCCTCTTTCTTCCTATCCCACCCAGCTTGCATCCAGAACCCTCCCCACTTCAGCCCCCCTGTCCTCTTTCGACACATAACATCACCCAGCCCAGCCTGTCTAGGCATTGGGTCCAAATCCTCGGGGCAACCAAGCTGGCAGGAGTTCCTTTGTTTCTATTAGCCTGCCTAAACCAAGCAAGGTAGGCACTTTGTTTACGAGCTAACCAACCAGCACAGAGACCTGATTTGGGTGCCAGGAGAGCCAGCATTAGGGAGAGCTATCATTGGGCAGAGAGATCTGATCTCAGCACCAGGAGAGCCATCACTGGGGAGAGACATCACTCTGAAGGTACATCAGTAGGCAAGGAGACCTGATCTGGCAAAAGAAGATCCATAAGGGAGCATTTGGAAGAAGAGATGGGCAGACGCCAATGCAAGAATTCACCCAACAAGCTGAAAAGCAACATGAATCCAACAGAAACCAGTGACCTCACAACGGGAGGACATGAACACCTTAATCAAGAAGAAGTAGAAAAGATTGACATCATGAAAGTGATTGACGCCCTTAAACAGCATGTAAAAAATGCCCTTATAGAAATGGATGAGAAATATAACAGAAAGTTTGAAGAACTGAATAAATCAGTGAATGACACCCTAGAAAACCAAGGAAAAACAATCAAACAGATAATGGAAACAGTTCAAGACTTGAAAACTGAAATAGAGGCAAAGAAGAAAACACAAATAGAGGGCCGGCTGGACGTGGAAAATTTAAGTAAACAAACAGAGTCTACACAAACAAGCATAACCAACAGAATACAAGAGTTAGAAGAAAGAATCTCAGATTCTGAAGATACCATAGAGAAAATAAACACACTGATCAAAGAAAACAGAAAGTCCAATAAATTCTCATCACAAAACATTCAGGAAATCTGGGACACAATAAAAAGACCAAACCTAAGAATAATAGGAGTAGAAGAAGGAGAAGAATTGCAGCTCAATGGTCCAGAAAATATATTTAATAAAATTATAGAAGAAAACTTTCCCAACCTAAAGAAAGATGTACCTATGAATGTTCAAGAAGCATAAGAACACCGAATAGGCTGGATCAAAAAAAAACCAAAACATCCCCTTGCCATATAATAATCAAAACACAAAGCATACAGAATAAGGAAAGAATTTTAAGAGCTGCAAAGGAAAAAGGCCGAGTCACTTATAAAGGTAAACCTATCAGACTTACACCTGACTTCTCCATGGAAAACATGAAAGCCAGAAGGTCCTGGATAGATGTACTGCAGAAACTGAGAGACCATGGATGCAAGCCCAGACTACTATACCCAGCCAAGATTTCATTCACTATAAATGGAAAAAATAAAATTTTCCAGGATAAAAACAAATTTAAACAATACACAGTCACAAATCCAGCCTTACAGAAAGTAATAGAAGGAAAATCACTAACCAAGGAGTCCAACAATGACCACAATAACTCAGATATCTAGAGACCCTTCATCAACACAAATCAAAGAAGGGAAACACACAAACTCTACGACTAAAAAAGTGACCGGAGTTAACAACCACTGGTCATTAATATCACTTAATGTCAATGGACTCAACTCACCTATAAAAAGGCACAGGCTAAGAGATTGGATAAGAAAACAGGATCCAACATTCTGCTGTTTACAAGAAACACACCTCATCCACAAAGACAGGCACCTACTCAGAGTGAAGGGCTGGGAAAAGGCTTATCAAGCAAATGGACATAAGAAACAAGCAGGTGTGGCCATAATAATTTCTAACAAAGTTGACTTCAAGCTTAAGTCAATCAGAAGAGATGGAGAGGGGCATTTTATACTCATAACAGGAACATTTCATCAGAATGAAGTCTCAATCCTGAACATCTATGCCCCTAATATAAAAGCACCACTTACATAAAAAAAAAAACATTGCTAAAACTCAAGGCAGCCCTCAAACAGCACACACTAATAGGAGACTTCAACACTCCTCTCTCACCAATGGACAGGTCAGTCAGAGATAAACCTAACAGAGAAAAAAGAGAATTAATGGAGGTAATGAAGCAAATGGACTTAACAGACATCTATAGAACATTCCACCCAAATAGAAAAGAATATACCTTCTTCTCTGCAGCTCATGGAACCTTCTCGAAAATCGACCACATAGTCGGCAACAAAGCAAACATCCACAGTTACAAAAAAATATTAGAAACCACCTGTGTCTTATCAGATCACCATGGATTAAAGTTAGAATTCAACAACAATGCTACCCCCAGAAAGCCTACAAACTCATGGAAACTGAACAGTCAACTACTGAACCATACCTGGATTAAGGAACAAATAAAGAAAGAAATTAAAGTCTTCCTGGAATTCAATGAAAATAAAGAAACAACATACTCAAACTTATGGGACACTATGAAAGTAGTCCTAAGAGGAAAGTTCATAGCACTAAGTGCCCACTTAAAGAAAACAGAAAAAGCACACATTGGAGACTTAACAGCCCACCTGAAAGCTCTAGAACAAAAAGAAGCAGAATCACCTAGGAGGAGTAGAAGACTGGAAATAATCAAACTGAGGGCTGAAATCAACAAAATAGAAACACAGAAAACAATCCAAAGAATCAATGAAACAAAAAGCTGGTTCCTGGAGAAAATCAACAAGATTGACAAACCCCTATCCAAACTAATCAAATGGCAGAGAGAGAATTTGCAAATTAATAAGATCAGAAATGAAAAGGGGGACATAACCACAGATACAGAGGAAATTCAGAGAATCATTAGATCTTACTACAAAAGCCTATATGTCACAAAACTGCAAAATGTAAAGGAAATGGACACTTTTTTAGATAAATACCATATACCAAAGTTAAACCAGGATCAGGTGAACAATCTAAATAGACCTGTTAGTCGCGAGAAATTAGAAGCGGTTATCAAAAACCTCCCTACCAAAAAAAGCCCAGGACCAGATGGTTTCAATGTGGAATTCTACCAGAACTTCCAAGAAGACCTAATACCTATACTCCTTAATGTATTTCACAATATAGAAACAGAAGAGGCATTGCCAAATTCCTTTTATGAAGCTACAGTTACTCTGATACCAAAACCGCACAAAGACTCAACCAAGAAAGAGAATAATAGGCCAATCTCACTCATGAACATCGACACAAAAATCCTCAACAAAATACTGGCAAACCGAATCAAAGAACACATTAGAAAAATTATCCATTATGATCAAGTAGGCTTCATCACAGAGATGCAGGCTTGGTTCAACATACGAAAATCTATCAATGTAATCCATCATATAAATAAACTGAAAGAAAAAAAAACATATGATCATTTCATTAGATGCTGAAAAAGCATTTGACAAAATTCAACATCCCTTTATGATAAAAGTATTGGAGAGATTAGGGATACAAGGGTCATACCTAAATATAATTATAATAAAAGCTATATACAGTAAGCTGACAGCTAACATCAAATTGAATGGAGAGAAACTCAAAGCCATCCCACTAAACTCAGGAACACGACAAAGCTGTCCACTCTAGCCATACCTCTTCAATATAGTGATTGAAGTTCTAGCAATAGCAATAAGACAACATAAGGGGATCAAGGGGATTCGAATTGGAAAGGAAGAAGTGAAACTTTCATTATTTGCAGATGATATGATAGTGTACATAAGCGACCCCCAAAACTCCACCAAAGAATTTTTACAGCTGATAAACACCTTTAGTATTGTGGCAGGATACAAGATCAACTCCAAAAAATCAGTCGCCCTCTTATACACAAAGGATATGGAAGCAGAGGGGGAAATCAGAGAAGCTTCACCTTTCACAATAGCCACAAACAGCATAAAATATCTTGGGGTAACTCTAACCAAGGAAGTGAAAGATCTATTTGACAAGAACTTTAAGGCATTGAAGAAAGAAATTGAGGAGGATACCAGAAAATGGAAGGATCTCCCTTGCTCTTGGATTGGGAGGATCAACATAGTAAAAATGGCAATTCTACCAAAGGCAATTTATAGATTCAATGCAATCCCCATCAAGGTCCCATTAAAATTCTTCACAGATCTTGAGAGGACAATGATAAACATTATATGGAAAAACAAAAACCCAGGATAGCCAAAACAATCCTATACAATAAAGGATCTTCTGGAGGCATTAGCATCCCTGACTTCAAACTCTATTACAGAGCTACAGTAATGAAAACAGTGTGGTACTGGCATAAAAACAGAGAAGGCGACCAATGGAATCATATAGAAGACCCGAATTTTAACCCACAAACCTACGAACACCTCATTTTTTATAAAGGAGCTAAAAGTATACAATGGAAGAAAGAAAGCATCTTCAACAAATGGTGCTGGCATAACTGGATGTCAACCTGTAGAAGAATGAAAATAGACCCATATCTATCACCATGCACAAAACTCAAGTCCAAATGGATTAAAGACCTCAATATCAGTCAGAACACATTGAACCTGATAGAAGAGAAAGTGGGAAGTACCCTACAACAGATGGGCACAGGAGATCGCTTTCTATATGTAACCCCAGCAGCACAGACATTAAGGGCAACATTGAATAAATGGGACCTACTAAAACTGAGAAGCTTCTGTAAAGCAAAGGACACTGTCACTAAGACAAAAAGGCAACCTACTGACTGGGAGAAGATCTTCACCAACCCCGCAACAGACAAAGGTCTGATCTCCAAAATATATAGAGAACTCAGGAAACTAGACTTTAAAATGCTAATTAACCCAATTAAAAAATGGGGCACTGAACTGAACAGAGAATTCTCAGCAGAGGAAGTTCAAATGGCCAAAAGACACTTAAGGTCATGCTCAATTTCCTTAGCGATCTGGGAAATACAAACCAAAACAACTTTGAGATATCATCTTACACCTGTCAGAATGGCTAAAATAAAGAACTCCAATGATAGCCTTTGCTGGAGAGGCTGTGGAGGAAGGGGTACCCTCATCCATTGCTGTTGGGAATGCAATCTTGTGCAACCACTTTGGAAATCAGTATTTCGGTTTCTCAGGAAATTCGGGATGAACCTACCCCTGGACCCAGCAATACCACTCCTGGGAATACACCCAAGAGATGCCCTATCATATGACAAAAGCATTTGTTCAACTATGTTCATAGCAGTATTATTTGTAATAGCCAGAACCTGGAAACAACCAACATGCCCTTCAATGGAATAATGGATGAAGAAAGTATGGAATATATACACTTTAGAGTACTACGCTGCGGTAAAAAACAATGACTTCTCGAATTTTGCATGCAAATGGATGGAAATAGAAAACACTATACTGAGTGAGGTAACCCAGACAAAAAGATGAACATGGGATGTACTCACTCATAATTGGTTTCTAGCCATAAATAAGGGTCACGGAGTCTACAATTGGTGAACCTAAAGAAGCTAAGTAAGAAGGTGAACCCAAGGAAAAACATATAGTTATCCTCTTGGCTATGGGAAGTAGACAAAATTGCCGGGGAGAAAATTGGGATATTGGGGGTGGGGTGGTATGGGGGTAAGGGGAGATGGGGAGAGAAAAGGGAGAAGGGGAGGATGGGGGGAACATGGGGAAACAGGATGATTGGGATATAGGAAGGTTGGATAGGGGAGCACGGAAGCACAATTCTTAGTTAAGGGAGCCACCTTATGGTTGGCAAGAGACTTGAACCTAGAGTGGCTCCCAGGAGCCCAAGGCGATGTCCCCAGTTAGTTCCTTGGTCAGCTGAGGATAGGGAACCTGAAATGACCCTATCCTTATAGCAATACTGACGAATATCTTGCATATCACCATAGAACCTTCATCTGGTGATAGATGGAGATAGAGACAGAGACCCACACTGGAGCACTGGACTGAGCTCCCAAGGTCCCAATGAGGAGCAGAAGGAGGGAGAACATGAGCAAAGAAGTCAGGACCACGAGGGGTGCACCCACCCACTGAGACAGTTGGGCTGATCTATTGGGAGCTCACCAAGGCCAGCTGGACTGTGACTGAAAAAGCAGGGGATAAAACTGGACTCTCTGAACATGGCGAGCAAGGAGGGCTGATGAGAAGTCAAGGACAATGGCACTGGGTTTTGATCCTACTTCATGTTCTGGCTTTGTGGGAGCCTAGCAAGTTTGGATGATGTCATGTTGCCTTTCAGGTTGTTGGAGGAATTCTTGCATTGGTGCCTTCCCATCTCTTCCTTCAAATGGAGCCAGGAGAGGCCTGGTGTCTTGGTTCAGTCTTTGCTGTGACTGACTCTCTGGGTGTATCTCTTCAGTGTAGAAGCAGGAACCGTCCAGTTCAGATGGAACTCCTCAGCACCAACATATAGGCCTGGTAGTCCAATGACCCGCGGACAAAAGGAGAACTTGGGTGGCAGGGCGGGGACGAGTAGAACACAGGACACCCTCCTGCAAAAGCTGAAGGTGCGCCTGCTCCCTTCCGGGATCCTTGAGGCCTGCCCATTAGGCAGGCACTCACCGCTCTGGGTGGGTAACCTTAGTGTAGGAGCAGTAAACTGTTCCTGAGCAAAGGACCTAGCAGAAAATGCAGGCTGTCCAGATGGAACTCCTCAGCACCTAAACAGGGCCGCCTGGTAGCCCAATGATCCGGGGATAATAGGAAAAATGGGGCAGGCAGGGCGAGATCCAGGAGAGCACAGGCACCCCTGGAGCACAAGCTGAAGGTGCCCGGGCTCCCTTACAGGGGACCTTGAGTCCTGCCAGGTAGGCAGGCACTCACCGCTCTGGGTGGGTAGCCTTAGTGTAGGAGCTTAGAACTGTTCTTGAGCACTGGTCCTAGCATACAGCAGGGCAGGGTTGGGGGGAGGTGCTGGGGGGGCTGGATTGTGCGTGAGAAAGACAGCCATGCAGAAAGAGCTGGGGAAGGGGGGGTTTGTGCTCTCTTCCAGGACAATCTGCCCCTGGATAGCACACACTCACCCGTCCAGATGGAACTCCTCAGCACCGAAACATAGACGCCTAGTAGTCCTACGACCCGCCGACAAAAGGGAGAACTTGGGGGGCAGGGCGGCGATGAGTAGAACACAGGATGCCCTCCCGCAAAAGCTGAAGTTGTGCCTGTTCCCTTTCAGGGGTCCCTGAGGCCCGCCTGGTAGGCAGGCACTCACCGCTCTGGGTGGGCAGCCCCAGTTTAGGAGCAGAAAACTGTTCCCAAGCAAAGGACCCAGCAGAAAAATGCAGGCTTGGGGAGGGGGTCGTGTGCAAGAATGACAGCCCTGCAGAAGGAGCTGGGGGAGGGGGATCTGTGCTCTCTTCCGGGACAATCTGCCTCTGGATAGCACACACTCACCAGTCCAGATGGAACTCCACAGCACCTAAACAGGGCCGCCTGGTAGCCCAATGATTCGGGGGCAAAAGGAAAAAACGGGGCAGGCAGGACGAGATCCAGGAGAGCACAGGCACCCCTGGAGCACAAGCTGAAGGTGCCCGGGCTCCCTTACTCACAACAAAAAATTTGAAGTAAATAGAAACCATGCATATTGCTTGTGAAGATCAAAACAGCGCTTATACTCTAAAATAGTGGAATTGTTTTTTACAAAAAGCGAACAGCCATAGCATATAAACAAAAGGTCAGGTGCAGACCCTTGCACCACGTGTTTGCCACTTTAGTCTCCGTGATCTTATATAAGCTGTGCTTAGCTGATTCAGTGGACCATGTTCTCCCCGTGTCTTCCATAACCTCTGATTCCTAAAATTTTCTTCCCCCTGTTCTGCATGATTCCCCAAGCTCTGAGAGAAAGGACCTGGAAGGGAAACTGCTAATTTAGAGACTCCCTCTGCATAATGTCTGGCTGCGGATGTCTGCATCTGCTCCCATCTGCTTCTAGAGAAAGCATCTCTGATGAGGACAGGTTAAGGTACCGATTGATCTATGAGTAAAGAAAACTATCATTAGGAATCTTTTTATTGATTTGTTTTTTAGAACTGTTGTATTTGGTTCTACCTTAAGGTTCTGGGCTATAGAGTCCATGGTTCCTGGCCAATGGGGCAATGCAGGGCATGGGCTCCTTCTTATTGCATGAGCTTTAAGTTCAATCAAATATTAGTTTCCAACTCCCACAAGTTTGCAGCAGTGTCACCCCAGTACATTTTGTCATATGACACAATTAACATTACATTTAATTCTAAATTTGCTCATAGGATGTCCCTTTATGTAGTTATAAAGGACTGAGATGCTTTCACAACCTGCCTTGGTCATTGGCAGGATATGGTCTTGAAACAGTTTTTAAAATTTTTGATTCTATTTCTCTTGAGTTTCCAACCTTGTTCAGGTTTTACATACTCTCCTACTATTCTCTCCAAAACTCAATAACTTTATTACTGGATTCTTATAGCCTATTCAATGAAAAATATCAGTTTATTGTGTCTCTTCAAATTGTAAATAATATCTCAATAGAAAGTGCTATTAATAACACAGTCTTAACATGTCATACTTTAAATACATAATAGCAATAGATACAGGGAGAAATTGAGTTTTTAAAGACCTAGTTGAACAATAGCAGCAGTCATTTGAATCTTTTATGAAATAACTCACTGTATAAATATATTAGTTGTTAATCCCAGGTTCTACCATTTTTTTTGGCAGTGACATGTGTTCTTCAAACGCAGTCCCACCCAAAGACTGATAATGTCCTGAGTTACCCAAATTTTAATTCTTTAGTATAATAATTTTCCTGTGAATTCCTCCTATCAGAGAAAGAAGAGAGTAATGATTTTTTTTTATTTAGCTTCCTTCCCTCTTTTTATATTATCCAGAATTCCAACCCTGAAAATGGTGCCATCCACAATACTTAGGTCTTCCTATCTCAGTCAAACTAACCAAGATAATTTTCCAGAAACATAACCAGAGCCTTGACTTCTAGGTGACTCTAGGTATAATTAAATTGACTTGACAATTGAGATGAGCAGCACAATAAATATTAGATAAACTACAGAAAAAATACTCTTAACCTCTTAAATTGTATCAGCACTGTTATCTTTTTATGCAGAGAAGAAAATTCCAATGGAACTGAAAGTTAATCTTGAAAATTTGATCTCATAATAAAAAAGTAGCAAAGGGCAGAGGGTGGATATCAAGGGATGAGGGCAGATATGAAGGGACAGGGAAATGAATGTGGAGATACATGATGTGCAAAATACAAGGGCTAAATAAAAAGAAAATAAAATATAAGGTATTTTCATTAATAAAACTAATTGTTCTTAGAAAGATGACTAGAAAAAAAATGATATTCAATCTCAGAAGCCCCAGAATTAGCAGGAAGACTCATTTTTATTTGTACTCAGTAACATAAGATGTAAGGTTTCATTAAAATATGAACATATTTCTATAGGTTCAAAAATGATTGATAAAATTAATGGTGAATATTAGTAATTACCATCACTTGTGTTTTAAAAATAATCATTACTATGATAATGACCTGCGAGAATTATAATTATGAAGCACCAGGTATAGGTTGCTTAATACTTTGTAACAAGTTATACAGGAAACAGTTCAAACTTGACAATATAATTCAATTGAATATTGAATTTCAATTCTTTCATGCAGTAAAAAAAATTGAAGATGCCTATACTTATATAAAACCTAGAGACAATACAATATCATCATTAAATCAACTTACAAAATGCTACATGTATCTGAATATTTGTGTTTTTGACATTTATTTAAGGAGGGCTAGTAATGAAAAGTTAGCCAAGGTAGCTGGGGGAAATGTTATGTAGGCAGGTTTGTATTTACATGGGCCTGGACATCAAATATAAAGTAGGAAACTTGTGGTACTAGCATTATTTAAAATATAGAGTAGGTTAATAATATCTGCAAGTCTCATTTTTTAATCCTTAAATTATAAATACATAATCTGTCATTTCTTTTTTCTTTGAATGTAACTGAACTATAAGCATATAAAATGTTTAAATTTATACCATACAATGTGATTTTTTTAGTATATGTGTATATCAAATCAGATATAGACTCTAGTTCTATATAAATATAAATATATGTATATATAAACTCTAATTCTTGTGGCAATGTTTATATTCTGAAAAAGCATCTTGAACTGCCCTTTTTTGTCTTTCTATTTGATAAGTCTAACTTGTTATTATAATTCTCTTGGTTTGGATTTTAAAGTATGCTACATTCACTAAAACAAATTTTATATTTCAATCTATTGGAAACATGATTTCAAATAAATTGTGGTGATATAGTACTATGTGGACAGTTGTTTACACATGTAATTTAAAGGTGACAAGTGTTCATTTATCTTTCTGCCAACTATTCACTAGTAGTTTTCTGTTTAAATTTTTATGTGTTTGAAATATTTGATTTTTATAATTTCCTGATTCAATTGTAAATATTTTTTGTTGTCTATAAAGGTTTCTATCATTCAGTAATCTAGTAAATTTAGGGAATTAGCTGGTAGACACTAGATTAAAAAGGACAGATGGAATTTGTTTGCAGGGTAAATAAGAGAGGGGAAATGCACATCAATTAGTTAGAAGGGTTGAGTGTGGGATGGGCCATGAGAATGCCTGGACAGCAGGAAGGCGGAATGAAGGCTTTCAGTTCTTGGTGGGTGGGTTGATGGGGGCTGGGGAAGGCAAACCAGGGCATTGAAAGAAAAGATGGAAAGCATGGAAAACAAAAGTCTTCTATTCCCAATTTTGTTCATGCTAAACCTGCTTCAGAAATTTCTGAAAGTAGACATTTGCATCAACAAAGCTTTTATTAGACAAAAAGGTCATATTTCATGTTCAACCCATTGAGAAAACCAAAGAATTTTGCAAGTGTCCCCACCTACAAAGGTCCTTCAAATGCAGCATTTTCCTGTTAACCTAATCTTATCGTGCAACTTTAGCTAGAAATAGAAAGGAGAAAAACCTCATAAAACTACTTTTGTAAACCAAACAATCCAGGGTCCACTTAAGGTAGAGCAGATCTTATAACCTACAAATTCCCATTTCATTAGTCTACTAGGGAAAACAGTGCTAAAGTGCCCTTTCAGTGACACTGGATCTGTGAGGGGTTTCCTGACTTGATTGCAGACCTTTCTGTTAATTATTAGTAAAGAGCTTTTCTCACAAAGGCTGCTGTCCAGCTGTCCAGGCTGAGGAGCTTAGGCAGTTTGGCTATAAGAGCTCTCCCCAATTGGAAGCGCTTACTTCAAACATCTCATTCAAGGTTTAGAATCTTTTGTTGCTAGGTAGGAAAGGTCTCTGGGCTCAATGTGGAAAGACTATCATGAACTCAAGGGCATGGGGCTTTTAGAATTAAAGCTCCGAGACTCCATCTGGCTCACATCAGGGTGAGAAGTTTCTTTTAACCCTCTCTGTATCTTCCAATTCAGTTTAGCAGTATCTTTTCACTTATAATGGCAGATTTTTTTGTCTACCACACACTTAGCCTTATTTTACTATATTTCTCTAAGTATACTTAAAGAAAAGTGTTTTAAAATTTAATATAATTCAACACAATTGGAAAATATAAAGACTTTGATAGGAAAAATCAATTATTTCTCAACATTTATGCTGTAGCTTTGAGAAACTAATGTTTTCAAAACGTCTTCTTCTCCCATAGTTTTTATACCTATAACTAACACACACACGAGCGCGCGCACACAAACACACACACACACACGCACACACATTGGTTGTCTGTAAACAATGATGTCCAGACAACTACCTACCTTGACATAGTTGTGTATTATTAGAAAACTTAATCCCAATGCCATTATCGATTAACAAAGTTTTTAAACCATAATGAACATGTTTGAAAAACTAAATGTTCATCTAATATTGAGAAATACCATTTTGAATGTTGTTTCTGGTTTCTTTATATTATATGACAGTTATCAGTAGTCAGACTATGTGGCTTCTATGTTTCTGATCTTCAATTGTTAAAATTAAATTTTTTCTTATATTTATTGTTTAACACTAAAATTGTTACTACTGCAATGATATGTACTTCCATAGGTTCTATAGGTTCATATTTTTTTAGATAAACGTGACTTCAGAGAGAGAGATTCATTTAAAGCTGTCACAATTAAATCTAAGACCTTTTGCTCCTAGTCTAGAAACTAAAAGTTTATTTCCTGTTTTTAATAAAGTTTTCTATTTTGATATTTAATTAGGAAGCATAGTTTGAGTTAAATCTTATAAAGTAGTTATTCAAAATTTGGGCTAACTTGTGTGTTCCTCCTATAGAAGTCTAATTGTTTTAGCACTGTTTCTTCAAAAATTTACTCTTTTGGCTCTTAATCAAAGCACAAAGCAACAAGTGTAATAGTACGTGCCTATATTTCAGGACATAGGAAGCTGAAGCTCAGTTCCAGGTTAGCCTGGCCTAAACATTAGAGATGCTTTCCTCATTGTCAGACATTTTTAAATGTAATCTATTTTGAGGGTCTTACTATCTTATGTTATGTCTATCTTTTCACCAATATCAGCCTTTATTACTGTGCTATTACTGAAGGTGTTAATGTTAATGAAGTAGATTGCTCCATGTTACTGTAATTTTATCAACTTTAATGAGATCTTTTTAGTATTTTAACTGTAGAAGAGTCTTTGCTTCTTTAAAAATATTTTATATTAATTGATGTAAATATTTATCTCTTACTGTGTGTGTGCATGTGTGTGTGTGGGGGTGGGTGTTCACAAAGGTCAGAGGTGTCAGATCATTTGGACTCACAGGCAGTTGTGAGCCACCTGACATGCGTGCTGAGCAATCCTTGCTCTTAATTACTGAGATTTCTATCCTGTCCCTTCCATACTTTCTTTTGTATGGTTAATTATACTGTTTTATGTTGACTCAGTATTTGATCTTTCTATCTTTTGATTTCTTTATTTTGTTTTGTTTTTCAAGGAAGTTGGACTTTCCATTGTTTAATTTAAGATTAGTCTCATCTTGCACACTTAGAAAATAAATGCTACTTGCTCATTATGATTGATTCTTTTTCTTTGCAATATTGAACTAAAATTTCCAATAGTTTTCAGGATTTTTGTGTATAAGATTATGATATATACTGGTATGAAATTATCTTTTCCTTTTTACACTTTTCACCTGAATTTGTTATTAGGGTATTTTAAAACCCATAAAGTGATTTTCAAAATCTTCTGCTTTCTGTTTGAAGCAAGAGATTGTCTAAACTGATTGTATTTTATTTCTCAAACAGATGCTGTCTCAGGAGTGAATGGAGTAAGATTTGTACCTATCCTTTTAATTCTATGTTATTTTCTATCCATATATTTTTGTACAAATGACTTAAGTTAGTTCTTTTTATGACTGGATCAAGCTCTAATATATATATATATATATATATATATATATATATATATATATATATTACATTTTATTTATCATTCATTTTTACCATAGATTCTTTTTATTTTTATTAGTTCAAAATGAAATGATTACTGATAATACCAAAATATTCATAGACTCAGATACCAAAATTCTAATATTATATTTATATCAGCAAGTAGATGGTAAACATAAATTTTATAATGCTGTATGGCACATCTTGGGTTGTTTGACAAATATAAGATGTATATGGCATTAAATTCATGTCTTATATATCAAGAATATTGACATAGTCAAAAGAATGAGGCATGGTAGACAATGCCTTGGGGACCTGTGAGAAAGGATCCAGGAAAAAGAGCAGAGGGCCTTTTATCTCAAGTATGTTTTGTTTCCTGGATTGTTCTTGGATATGATTTCTTGATTCCTGTGACAATCATTTACCATTAAACTTATAAGACATATTTAGTCTTGCTGGATGTCATATCATAGTTATAGAACACTATGGTCAGTGTACCCTCAATCTGGATATGGTCGTCTGCCTTGCTTTCATGCCTCCCCAGATATAATCTGTGTTATGTGTCAGGCAATTCTATCTAAATTGGTCTGTCCTGAGAAAATTCTGGGAAAGTGCTGCTCTGTTAATATTTAGTATGTGCTTACTGAGATTTATTTATGTTTTTCTGATCAGAATTTTCTGAACTCAAACAATTTTCCTTGGATCCTTACTTTCTTTGTTACGTGCATGTATAAAGTACACTAAAACTGAAGTAAGGTTATATACAGCATTAGACTATAGTCAGCATCATTTTTTTAGGTCTTCAGATCCCAGGTATTGCATACACAGATCTGCATAGGTCAGTAAAAGTTGAAGCAAGAACATGAAGAAATGCTTGAGACAACTTTCTTAAAATAATATAAAAGATGAGTATTTAATCTATAGTGTTGGGGTCGAATCTTGATGAGTTCATACATTCCAGATTAAAGGCATGTGGATTAAAAATTTTAACAGAATATACAGAGAAACAAAAGAAATACAGATACATAGTATAGTACCAGGAGGGCAACTCAGTGAATACTGAATACTGAATCTGCCCACGTTTATTTTCCATATGCCTTTATACCCCAATCTAAAGAGGGAGAAAAAAGGCAGAAGACTGCTTTAACATGACACAAAGGACAACCACAACAATTACTTGCTTCAATACTTGAGATATCAGGACACTATTTCCTGAGTTAAACATTCCTGTTTTAAAATGATATCCATGGGCCATCTTGTTGGTGTCTTGAACATTAAGATGGCCCATGGAGGTGGATACACTCCAACTTGACCAAATGTCAGAGAATTCAAACGTATTCATGATCCTTCATTTTAAAACAGGAGGGTTGACCCAGGGAAAGAGTGTCTATCAAAGAGTTGGTCTATGGTATATAGGCTGCATATCCTGCCCAAAACACCAGAATGTTCCAAGATATCTTGTTTGTAGCCACACCTGTTGCCAACAACCTTCAAAGATTAAAAATAAGCTCAAACTCTCTGACCTTTAGTTAAGTTGGAACAGGACTCACATCTGTGGACCCCCACAGTATAGGTGATTCAAAGTTAAAGGCAAGAATCATTTGTTTATTTAGTATATGAAGGAACAAAAATTGACTGTTCTTCACAAACATAAAATTTCAGAAGAAGGAGAAACTGAATATGCAAAAGAAAAAATAATAACTTATCTTAGAAAATTCAACACGATAAAGAAAACATGAGATTAATAGAAGTGCTTGTGCCAGCTATTTCTTTGTCAGCTTGGCACAGCCATACTTATCTGGAGAGAAGAAACTCAATCGAAAAAGTATCTCTATCAGATTGCCTGTAGGTAAGCCTTTGGGTATTTTATTAATTAATTATTGATGTGGGAGAACTTAGTCTATGATTGGTGGTGCCATCCCTTGGCAGTTAGTCCTGCATATATTCCAAAAACATAATGACATATATATTTCTCAATGGAAACTTTAAAAACCAGAGAGTCTGAAGCAATGCATTCTAAGTCCTAAAAGACTATGGTGATCAGCCTAGACTAACATATCCAGCAAAACAACCCACCGAAATTGAAGGAGGAAGAAAAATTTTATGAACAGTCTAAGTATATATAAGCAAATGAAATCTAAACAAAATACAGAAAGCAACATCTCAGGCTGAAGAAAGAAATGAACATAGTAGAAACACAAAGGAAAGAGATGTGAAGTAGTAATTACTAAAACACAAATGATCACTGAGAATAAAAACAACACTAAATTTCAACAAAACACTGGCCAAAATTAACATACACAAACTTCTTTAATTTCTTTAAGTATCAATAGCCCCAATTCTCCAAGAAAATGATACTAGATGAGTGAATCCATCAAGAAGCAAAATTCACCAACCTGTTGTTTATAAGAAACATATCTTAGCTTTAAATGTAAGTACCACCTTACAGTGATAAGGTAAACAAAATAATCAAATGGGAATAGGAAACAAAGGGACATCACTATCCTAATATCAAACAAAATAGACATCAAACTATAACTAAGCAGAAGAGATAAAGATGGGCACTTCATCTTAGTAAAAGAAGTAGTTAATGAAAAAGGCATCACTATCCTAAATATATAGTTTCAAACTCTGATATACCAAATTTCATAAAAATTTACTACTTGATTTAATTACAGAGAGTAATATCAACCCTTTAGTTGTGTGTGGTTTCAATACCCTGTTTACTCCAATAGACAGAACTTCTGGACAAAAAATAAATAGATATATCAGAATTAATAGACATCATCTATTAAATGGGATTAATAGATTATCTACAGACTATTCCACCAATGTACTAAAAAATACACATTCCACTTAGCAGCAAATGGAAGATTTTCTAAAATAAAATACATTCTGAGACATCAAATAAATGTTTACAAATTCAAAAGGACTGAAATAACTCACTGTATTTCATTTGATCACAGTTCAGTAAAGCTCAAAATTGACACTAAGAAAGACTTACTAAATACACGCACTCATGGAGATTAAAGAACTCTTTATTGATTGATTAATGTGTCAAAGAAGATTTCAAGAATGAAATTTAAAGACTCATGGGAAAAACAAAAAAGAAGACAAAATATAAAAACCGAACAAACAGAAAAACAAACCCCTGGGACACATTGGAAACATTTCTCAGCATAATAAAAGCTATATAAGAAAAATCCACAACCACAGTCATCTTAAATTGAGAAAAGCTTGAGGCAATCCAATTGAATTCAGAAGTGAGACAATGTGCACGATCCCTAGACCTTTTCAATATTGTGTACTAGCTGGTGTAAGAAGGCAAGAGAAACAAATTAAGTGAGATAAAAAGAGAGAAAGAAGAAGCCAAAATATTCTTATTTATATATGCCATGATTGTATACATTACAGATGCCAATATTTCAACCAGAAAATTTCTAGAAATGATAAAAAATTCAAGTATTTCAGGATACCGAATCAACTTGCATAAATCAATAGCTTTTATACTCCAACAATAAACATAAAGAGAAAGATATTATGAATCCACTCCCATTAACAATAGTCTCAAATAAATAAAATTAAAAAAAAAAAACTGGGAATAACCTAACCCGGGTAGTAAAAGGCTTTTACAATGAAAACTTTAAACCTCTGAGGAAAGTTATAGAAAAGACACTAAAAAATGTCTACGATGGTGAAGGCAATGAAGGGCACTAGGAACAAAATCTTCTTCAGTCCCCCATGCATCCTTAATCCTCGGGGACTGGCCCATGTTATCAAACAGAAGTTGAAGGTTGCTCAGCTCAGGAAGAATATGGACACCTTGTGGAATATTCAGGAAGACATGAAAGACCTAAGACTGCCAGGTTCTAGGCTGTAGGAATCCAGACCACCAATGAACTTTTAATGTTCAGCCTTGTATCTAGGTCACTGTTTACTTCTTCCATGACTTGTGATCTGAGCTTACAGATCACAATTCAGGCTGTTTGATGTCTGCATTAGGAGCTCTTAAACAAATAAAGTTAGTTAAGCTGTTATATTATGATATATATATATATATATATATATATATATATATATATATATATATGTTATTGCTTGTTGGCCTGCTGCTTGTGGCTTACTCAGCTTGCATTTTTTTATGCAACTTACTAGCATCATCTCAGGTTTGGACTGAATATGCCCACATCAATCATTAATAAAGACAATGCCCCCAAAGACTTGCCTTCAGGCCATCTGATGGGAATGTTTTCTCAAATGAGATTCATTTTCTCAGATAAATCTATCTTGTATCAAGTTGAAAAAGAAGAACCTACCTAGCACCAGCATCCATATTATTAATCACTAAAGAAAAAAAAGTAAAAATTGATGATAGATTTCAGAAATAAATGTTAGAAACAAAGAGAATGGCACCATGTTGCCCTGGCTGGCCTGGAACATAGTATATAGACCAGGCAGATCTTGAACTCACAGATCTATTTACCTCTACCTCTCAGTGCTGTGAATAAAAGCATGTGACACCATATCCATACAAGAAGCATATTTTAAAAATATCTATTGATTAAAGCAGAATTCTCAATGGAAAGGAATTATACTTATCAGAATTAGAACAAATTATATCAAAAAGTGTGAAACATATCTTTAAAACTGCTAAGAGTTTATAATAGAATATAAATATCAAATCTATAATTTGGGCTATTGTTTTAAAAGTACTAGATAAATATACTATAACTACTAAGCAAGTGAAACTAACATAACTATAGAATTTAATTACAGGAAAACATGAATACATATAAAAAAGAAATCCAATGAATTTAAAAACTAGTTCTTTGAAAAAACAACTAAATTTAAGGTAGGCTGATAAAATTAAGACATAAATGACTGGCATCTTCTATAGATCATTCTGTCTTTATAGGTTCTGATGACAACAAAGTAACAAAAGAATAATATAGTGATTTCTATTTAAACATATATGACAGTTTAGATAAGTCAGATAAATTCCATGGAAAGTACAATCTACCAAAATTTACTCAATATGAAACATTACAAACAGTTCCTTTACAGTTTAGGAAGTAGATTTAATAATAAAAATTCCAAAATCATTCTACTGGGAATGTTTAAACACAATGTTTAAAGAATTAACATGCATTCCACAAAATTTTCAGAAAACAAAGAAGAATAGAATCATTCCTAAATCATTTAATAATCATAAAATTACTTTATTGCAAAATCAGACAAGAATAGAAAGGATAAAATGTAATTGGATATATATTTGAATAAAGATGTGAAAGTTGTAGCTCAAATAAAAGGTCCAAATCAGGAGCAGAAGGAGAGAGAGCACGAGCAAGGAACTCAGGACCGCGAGGGGTGTACCACACCAAAATGGGGATGTTCTATTGGGAACTCACCAAGGCCAGCTGGCCTGGGTCTGAAAAAGCCTGGGATGAAACCGGACTCGCTGAACATAGCAGACAATGAGAACTACTGAGAACTCAAGAACAATGGCAATGGGTTTTTGATCCTACTGCACGTACTGGCTTTGGGGGAGCCTAGGCAGTTTGGATGCTCACCTTACTAGACCTGGATGGAGGTGGGTGGTCCTTGGACTTCCCACAGGGCAGAGAACCCTGATCACTCTTTGGGCTGACGAGGGAGGGGGACTTGATTGGGGGAGGGGGAGGGAAATGGGAGGAGGTGGCGGGGAAGAGACAGAAATCTTTAATAAATAAATAAATTAAAATAAAAACAAGGAAAAAAGAGGACAAAGATTTGTTAATATAAAGTAATTAATATGAAGCATGCTCAAATAACTACTTCAGGTATGGTAGATCTGAATCATTCTCCAGTTTTAATCATGTATAGCCCTTAGTTCTTAGTTTTAACCTTCTATGAAGACCTTCTGGAGCCATTAACCCACCACACTATTTCAAATAAAGTAGGTCTCTGTCTTCTCCTAGTGTTCTTTTTTTTCTTTAGTATATTGTAGCACAAATGATTAAAACCCAGAGACAGATATTGGGGTTCATCCCAAGGACAGAAAAGCAAAACAACTAGCCACTGGCTCTTACCTCTTCCTCAGACCAAAATAGGCAATATACTGTCTCCACAAATCCTCTTACTGAAGACTGAGCTGAGACTTGTCTCCTCTGTGTTTTATATCCTCTCTAGTGTTGGGATTAAAGGTGTGCACCACCAAAAGCCGACCTCTATGGCTGATTTGTGTGGCTGCTGGATTCAAAGGCATGTGCCACCACTGCCTGGCCTGCATGGCTAACTAATGTGGCTGCTGGGATTAAAGGTGTGTGTGGCTGACTTGCATGTCTGCTTTGCCTCCTGATATTCTGCCAAGCTTTATTTATTAAAACACAAATAATAGATCACTATAGTATATAATATTTCATTTACATGTTAACACACAGGGTTTATATCAAGTAGGGAAGGATGATTAGGAAAACACAACATATTAGAATATTGTCCAAATGAGAGCTCCATACTAACAACTAGGTTAATAAGATTCAATAGCAGGGCTCAGGATATAACACAGTTGGCAGAGGGCTTACCTAGTACACAATAATCCCTGAGTGGGACTCACACATAAGGGCAACAGCATTCTCACTGGTGTGGCAGAGCATGAAAAGTCTCACAGGAGCTGTACCAGAAGATCCATTGGAGGGGTGAGTGTGTTCCAGATCAGCAGCAGAAACCCCACTCTGCCCCGGAAACAGAGCACAGACATTCCTCAACCCCCTAATCTTTCTGGTCATTCTGCAGGGGCTTCTCTCCCTGGCTACTGCCTCTCTTTTCCTATCCCATCCCAGCTTCTGCCCAGGCACCCCGCCCCTTCTTCGGGCCCCCCAGCTCAGCCTGTATTTGGGCTGGGACCAGGTGGTGAGTGCAACCGGGCCCTTTGTTTCACTAAGCTTGCAGGCACCAAGGTAGGCCTTTTGTCTGTGAGGTCCCTGGACAGCAAGGGGCCCTGATCCTGTACCAGAAGGTCCATCCCAGAGCATTTGAAGGAAGAGATGGGCAGGCGCCAATGCAATAATTTCTCCAACAATCAAAAAACAACATGGTAACCCCAGAATCCAGGGAACATAAAACAGGAAAACTTGAACACCCTAATCCAGAAGAAGTAGAAAAAATTGACATTATGAAAGTGATAGAGTCCCTTAAACAGGATGTGAAAAACTGCCTTAAAGAAATGGATGAGAATAACAAGTTTGAAGATATGAGTAAATCCCTAGGAAACCAAGAAGAAACAATCAAACAGATAATGGAAACAGTTCAAGACTTGAAAACTGAAATGGAGGCAATGAAGAAAACAAACCAAGGGCTGGCTTGATATGGAAAATCTAGGTAAACGAACAGAGACGACAGACACAATAATCCCTGAGATGGATACCTCTCACCAAAACTCATACATATATCGAATAACCTCTTTCTCAGCAGGTGGAGGCAAGAGGATTGGAAGTTCAAAGGTATCCTTGGCTACATAGTACGTTCAAAGCTTAGTTTTTTTTTTTTTGTTTGGTATAGGAGACATCGTTTCAATAAATAAATAAATAAATAAATAAATAACCAAACTAAACTAACCAACCAACCAAAAACAAAACCCAATTTATCAGAAGCAGAAATTTCAGTATAATGGGAAAGTAAGTCAGTATTTAACAATATTAAAAATAAAGTCACATAGGAGATACTTAATAATCAACTGAGTCAATAAAAAGATTGATACTTAGCATACTTATATAGTAATGTTTATGTGAATAACAGGTACATGCAGCATTTACTTCTCAGTGTTATGACAATTCAAAAATTCCTTTTTTATAATTAAAACACAGGCTATATTGATAATATTTCAAAGAGGAACAATGAAAGCTATTATCACTGGCAAGGTCATATGTTATTCAATATCCTGACTTTCTACTGGAAACAAAAGATGATTAAATAAGTAGACAAGCCTCACTTTCATCCTTCTCCTCCAAATCAAATCCTCCACTTTTGTGGCAGACCACTGACTGAAGCTTCTCCTTGCTCTTGTTAATCCCACAGATGTAAAGAGAAACCAACAACCCAAATTATGGCCAAATTAAATCAAGCTTTATTGTGTACACCCGAGTGGTTGATTACTGAGCGAAGTCATTGCAAAGCAAGTTATTTTTTAATAAAGGGATAATAAAAGTTATACCTTAAGCCTATTATTCTTTAAAGATGAAGCCTGATAGCAAGGCAAACCTGTCTTTAAAGTTGCTTTTTTCAGCAGGAGACTAGCTCTAGAAAAGTAAGGCCTGATTTCCATATATGAAATACACTGACCATGCAACTGTAACTTTAAGGGAATAGCAGGGTGCCTGATGTTAAACTAATAAAGCTACAGTTATCTGTCTATAACTTTAGATCTGAGAAGGACAAAATAACAGGAAGTGTAATCCAAATGGCCTATGTATCGATTAAAATGATGGAGATTTACCCACTACCTAGACAGTTACTGTAAGCTCCTGTAGTCTTGATGGCTTTATTGGAGGACAGAGGTCAGTCTCTGGTTGTCACACAGGACAATATTAAATCTTTAACTGTTGTGTAGGATGGCATAGACCTTCAGCTGCCAGACCTAGAAGCTCTGAGAGATTTTCCTGTGGAGGTAGACTTGGAAAAAGTGACCCACCATGATGAAGCAGAGGCCAATCATCCCAACAGTGTCCACATTTAGGGCAAGTATTGCTGGTGGACAAGGCTCTTTGTCCAGTGTTTAGTATTACAATAATCCTGGTGGAATTGTCTGTGTTCCATTGTTTTCTTTGAGAACCTAGCGTTGCTTCTAAGAGTTGGCATTTTTGTGTATAATGAGAAGCCTTTCCAATTAAACATTTTAAACAACATATTCAGCAGATCTCTGAAAAGTTTTGAGGGCCATCTGCTAAGTATACCTGATTTTAAATAAATTTTACTTGTTTTTAGTTACTTGCTTTTGTATTGACCTTGAAAATACAGAAGGCCAAATAAAACTCATTCCTGTAAATAAATTACATTTGTATTTATAATGGCTACCAGTATAGTTATGAACACATTAAAGAATTTTTATAAGGTGGCTATTAACTTTCATATCCTAACTATTTTTAACAGTTTACAGCTAGTTAGAAACTTTTATAAGATTAGTATTTGCATTTTTGTCCCCATTACATTCAGTCTTAGAAAATTGTAAGTTTTTAACTTAAACTATTTCCGTATCAAAATAAAACTTTAAATTGTAAATACATAGAGATACTGGCAATTTTACTTTCCTGGTCCATATATAGTGCATCATTACAGAATATCACAGGTTTTTTGTTATGATTTAGTTTATCAAAATAGTTAAATATTAACAAAGTTAGCAAATATGAGGAAGTTAGACATATGCTCTTAAGTTAGTCTCTGTTAGCCTGAATAGATCTTAGATAAGGAGATTCTGTCCATAGGCTCTTTGCCTTACTGCTTAAATCTTTATCTTGCTAAATCATGAGATAGGATTATCACAGTTTCTATTGTTTAGTGTTTGGAGTTTATAGCTGTGACCTTAACTCTTTAGCTTTTTCTCTTTTCTTTTTTTTTTACTTATTCATAAAGACATCACAATATAAACATTTATAAACTTAAAAGGTCCCATACCCTTATAAGTTTAAGCACTTTCAAGATTGTTCTTTTTAAAAAAATTCATTTTTTAAAATTAATTTTTTGTAAAACTCTGAATTTTTCTTTTTGTTAAATCTTTCTTAGCGAGCCAGAGACTACAGTGAGTGTTTGGGATTCCAGGGTGTGGGGGCCGTGGACCCTCAGACCATGAATTTCCTGTAAACAACTTATTTTCCAATGCTTGCAGCTACTTTTAGCATCAGGAGTTCCTGATGGCAGAGGAGTGGTTTCTGGTGGGTTTGGGGGCTTGGCTATAAGTTAAAGATCCTTATATAAGCTGCCCTGGAATGCAACCAAAGGGGTATTCTTGGGTAATTCAAGATGATCCGTGTCTCCATGTCTCTCTGTCTGTGTGTGTGTTATTCTCCAGGCCATTGCGGAGACTCGCGAACTGTCATGTAGTAGAGTCACATACAATACGGTAGTGAATAACAAAGAGCTAGAAGAGCAGACATGTGCTTTACAGCAGGATAGCCCCAAGCCTTTCTCAGGGTGAGATTGTAAGAATATAAACCATGTTCTGGGTTGACATATTTCTTTTTTTAAATATTTATTTATTTAATTGATTTTTATTAAGCTCTACATTTTTCTCTGCTCCCCTCCCTGCTTCTCCTCTCCCTCCTTCAACCCTCCCTCAAGGTCCCCCTGCTCCCAATTTACTCAGAAGATCTTGTCTCTTTCTACTTTCTACTTCCCATGTAGATTAGATCTATGTAAGTCTCTCTTACTGTCCCCATTGTCCAAGTTCTCTGGGATTGTGGTTTGTAGGCTATTTTTCTTTGCTTTATGTTTAAAAACCACCAATGAGTGAGTACATGTGATAATTGTCTTTCTGTGTCTGGGTTACCTCACTCAAAATAATGTTTTCTAGCTCTATCCATTTTCCTGCAAAATTCAATATGTCATTATTTTTTTTCTGCTGTGTAGTACTCCATTGTGAAAAGGACATATTTCAATTAACAAGGAAAGTTAGCCAGAGGAAGAACTACAGAAGCCAAAAAGCAAGGTTAGTACATTTAGAGACTTCTCTGAACTATGGACTTTGATAGATTAGATTGTTGTTTTTAATTTTACAGGTGGTGCTTTTCATATGTTGGACTTTATAACCTGAATAATAATATTGCCTATGGATAAATTTGTAATTATCAACTATGTGTTATCAGTTTTAAGGCAACTTTTGTTACAGACTTTACAGATTTCTAAGCATACCCAATAAATGCATAGATCTTGAGATACAGAAAGCCTTACAAACATTGTAATAAACAGACTTTTTAGCAGATAAATGAAACCCATAGTCTAATTCTTTTTTTCTTTCTTTTTTTTTTTTTAGTTTTTCAAGACAGAGTTTCTCTGTAGCTTTGGAGCCTGTCCTGGCACTAGCTCTTGTAGACCAGGCTGACCTCGAACTCACAGAGATCTGCCTGCCTCTGCCTCCGAAGTGCTGGGGTTAAAGGCGTGTGCCACCACCGCCGGGCCCCATAGTCTAATTCTATAGCCATTTTCCTTTGATCTTTTTATCCTGTTCCACACTGAGGTAACTCACCTGACAGGGAGCAGAAACTTTTGAACAAACATGCTTGAGTCTATAGTGGGGTTGCCATAAATACCTGACTTCAGAGCCTGCTTCAAAACAATATTTGAACATTTTCCATACTCCAAAGACATTCGAATCCCCGATAAACCGAACCCAGTGACAAGAAATGTCAGAGATAAGACATTCTGAGCTTTGACTATTAAAGCACACACAGCAAGTGGCAGCGGTAGTTGGTGGCTGTCTTAGTTAGGGTTTCTATTTCTATGAAGGCACATTATGACCACAACAACTCTAATAAAAGAAAAAAATAATTAGGACTGGCTTACAGTTTCTGAGGCTTAGTTCATTATTTTCATGGTGGCCTCCAGGCAGACATGGTGCTGGTGAAGACCTGAGAGTTCTACATCTTAATTCACAGGCAGCAGAAGCAGCAGTATGCTATGAGTTGCATAGCTTGATAACAGAAGACCTCAATGCCCACTCCTCATATTGACACACTTCCTCTAACAAGGCCACACATATTCCCATAATGCTACACCTCCTAAATTTGCCACTTGTACGGGGACCATTTTCTTTCAAACCACCATAGTGGCAGTGGATTTGGTGGTGGGCAGGGGCAATGCACAAAGCTGCTCATAGTGGCATCTGGGGGGAATGTGCCTACATTGGCCCAACCTATTGTCATGGAAGCATTTAGAGCTTTGTTTCAGCTAAAGCTTCATGGAGAGTATTGGCTATTGACAGAGGATGGATCTGAGAGATGTATTAGCAAGGAAGCACATTCTTCTGCAGCTGTACTTGTCCCCTTATTCTTTTCCTTGCTTGCTTAAAAAGTTCCCATGTTTGCCTATATTTGAAATAGATTAATGGTGGCACAGAAACACATGCAAGTAATGGAAATAATAAAAAAAAACAATAAACACAGAACATTCACATAGTCGAAGATAACAGCCAAAAACAAAAAAAAAAATGTGGTGATGACTTTAAATTTATACATTTAACTGCGAGTAACCAATTTCTGTCCCAGCTACCAGTATCCAAGAAACAGGTAGGCAGTGCTACTTCTGACTAGTGCCCTGTGAAGGAGACAAACAAAACACGAAACAAGGCACCAGGGTCAAGAACCACGTGGGTAGCACAATGTCTTGCTAGTGTCCTGTAGAGGAGTTCATATGTCTTGTCAGACACCTAAATGTCCTCAGATGTCCCAACAGAACCACAACCAGATGTCATAGAAAGAATTGTGCTGTATAAAACCAAGAGGAATAGAAAGAATTCTGACTTACAGAACCAGAACCATGTGTCAGAAGTAAGATTTACCAATGGAAAGCTCCTAGGCAGGTGCTTGTTGATTTATTTGTACTGGGATCATGTACTCTGGCAGTTTGCCATGCTTGGAATGTCATCAAGGTGCTCACTACCTGGAAGCAGTGCTTCAGTCCAGAGGTTTGGAAGGAAGCTTCCAATTCAGAATTTGTGTTGAGGCATTTAGTTCATGGGAGCTTCCAAATGTTAATATCACATATGTGAGAAGAAAGACTGCCAGCTGAAATTATAGTCAAATAAAAGGAAGTTTTACTGTGCACACCAGAGAGCTGGTGGCTGCCTCCCACTAAGGCTGGGATTCAGGAAATCAGCCTTGAGTTAAATTCCCATATCCCTTTTTGGACAAGACCACAAAAATTTTACAAAAATGGTTACAAAGTGAAAGTGGTTAGAAAGTGGTTGAACAGTCTGTATAGAATATTTCCAAGAACAAGTGGAATGGGGGTGATTTACATTTAACTCTTAGGTCAAAAACTTAAATGTTACAGTAAACAGAAAATTAACTAGAGTATCAAAATGGCTCCTGATTACAAAATGGAGATGATCTTGATTTTCACTCTCTGTTCCCATTCCAGGGGATTACATAGACCTTCTAAAGACTTCACCACCCCATCACTTTATCTCAGTCATGAGCATACCAGAGGCATTCCCTGGAAACTCACTGGCTATGCCAGTTTGGCAATGTGCAGTAGGTGATTTTCACTTTCCCTCCTGCCTTCCAAGTCTAATTCTCCATTTTTACCCCCAGCTTTGTAGCAGGCTACCTTGTGTCCTCTCTGACCCCAATAATAAGAGGTTACTCAGATCTTAGTGCCACACTAGCTATACTCTCTCCAGTTGATTTTATGAGATCCCCTTCTAATTCAGCTCCAGTCCCTAGTATCAGGTCCCAACACCTAGGAACAAATTCTACCCAAGATTTCCAGTGGCCACAACTAGCAAGATCCCAGAAGCATTCCTTAATAGGCAATGCACAGCCACCATACTCTCCTAGGGAACCAGATTGGGCAACAAGGAATAAACTCCCCCACCAAATGCCACGTGATGATGTTACAAGTCTTTTAAATCCCAGCACTTGGGAGGCAGATAGAACTCTGTGAGTTCCAAGCCAGCCAGCCAGAGTGCTTACAGAGAAAATGCTGCCTTGAAGACGCTCCCCTCCAAAAAAAAAACAAAAAAAAAAAAAAACAAACAAAGAAAAAACACCCATCAAAGAAGACACAAGTAGGCATCAGCACCTAGAATTACATTCTCCCAAAAAAACACCAGTGAGATCTGGGCCATCATAAAAAATTACCAATAATAGGAATATAGATAGAAGTGAGAAGAAGCCCATGGAAGAGTTACAGACAATATTTTCAACAAAATCAAAGAAGGGGACTTCCCTAATCTAAAGAAGGAGTGGCCTATAAAGGTACAAGAAGCATACAGAACAGCAAATACATTGGACCAGAAAAGAAATTTCCCTCATCACATAATGGAAAGCTTAAATATACAGATCAAAGAAAGAATATTAAATGCTGCAAGGACAAAAAACAAAGTGACATATAAAAGTAGACAGTTGCCAGCATAAAATTCTATACCCAGCAAAACTTTCAATCATAGAGATGGAGAAACTAATATATACCACGATAAAACCAAATTTAAGCAGTGTGCTGGGTAGTTTTTGTTAACTTGACACCCAAACAAGAGTTATCTGAAAGGAGCTAACCTTAACTGAGCTTTAACCATAAGATTCAATTATAGGGCATTTTCTTCGGTAATAGATGGTGGATGGCCCAGCCAATTGTGGGTGGTACAATCCCTTTGCTGGTGGTCTGAGTTCAGAAGGCAGACTAAGCAAAACCATGGGAAGGAGTCAGTAAAGAGCACTCCTCCATGGTCTCTGCCTCAATTTCTGCCCCCATTATCTTGCCTTGATTTAATTCTTGTCCTGACTTCCTTCAATGATGAACAGTGCTGTGGAATTATAAGCCAAATAAACACTTTCCTTCCCAACATGCTTTTTGGTCATGGTATTTTATCACAGCAATAGAAACCCCAACTAATCCAAACAATGTTATCTACAAATCCAGCCCTATAGAAGCTGGTGGAAGGAAAATTCCAACCTAAGGAGGTAAAACACACCTAATAAAATATAAGGAATAACAATCACAAATCAGAAATAAAGAGGGATAAAAAATTACACCATAACAACAAAATAATAGGAATCAACAAACACTGCTCATTAATCTATGTAAAATTGTTTTAGTTTCCCAATTAAAAAATAGACTAACAATTGGATTCAAAAGTCATGGTCCATTCTTCTACTGTATCTAAGATATACATCTTAACATCAAGGATAGGCATTACATGGGTAAATGATTGGAAAAGGTATTCAAGCAAATACACCCAATAAGCAAGCTGGTGTAGTCTATTAGATATTTGAAAAAACAGATTTCAAACTAAAACTAATAATAAGAGATAGGGAAAGATATTTATTACATGCTCATGAAAGAAAAAATCCAACAAGAGTATGTTGCAATTCTTAACGTTTATACATCTAACACAAGAGCATCCAGGTTTACAAAAGAAGCACTACTATAGATTTAATTACATATTGATGCTCATGTACTGATATTTGGTCACTTCAATACCCAATTAATGGCAATAGACAGATTAACCAAACAACAGGGACATCCTAGAACAAACTGATGTTATAAACCAAATGGACTTAACAGAAATTTACAAGCATATGACCCAAACACTTTCTTCTGAAAAGTTCATGGAACTTTATCCAAAGTAAGCTACATACTAAAACACAAAGCAAGTCTCAACAGGTATAAGAATATTAAAATAATATCCTGCATCATATTTGACCATCATGGACTAAAGCTGGGTGTCAACAACAAAAGAAACAGAAAGTTTACAAACTCATGGAAAATGAACAACTCACTACCAAATGAAAAAAAGAGTCAAGGCAGAAATTACAGTTGTTTTTGGCTGTTTTGTTGTTGTTTTATAATAGAATGAAAATAAAAAACTCAATATACTCAAACTTATGGGATACAATGAAAGTGCTTCTAAGAGGCAAGTTCATAACTCTAAGAGCCTACATAAAACAGTAGACCGATCAGATTAATAACTTAATGGCATACCTGAAAGCTCTAGAACAAAAAGAAGAAATAATGCCCCAAAGGAGTAAATGGTAAGAAATAACCAAACTTAGGGCTGAAATAAACAAAATGAAAAAAAAACAGCAAAAAAGAACATAAATAATCAAGAATTAAAGATTTTATTCTTTGAGAAAATCAATAAGATTGACAAACTCTTATCCAAAATAGCTAAGAGACAAAGAGAGAATATCCAATTTAACAAAAAGGGAAACATAACAACAGACACTGAGGAAATACAGGGACTCATAAGGATATACTTTCAAAACCTTAATTTCAGTTCCAGTTAAAGCAGTATCAAAACACATTATTAAGGTTTAATATATGAACAAGCGCAAAGATTATATTGCCGGAGAATTGTAACATGAATAATAAAAACCTAGAGTCAAATATTGGGGTTCAATTCAAAAAATTAGAAAAGCAAAGCAGCCAAGCCACTAGAGAAGTCTTATCTCTACCAAGGATGGGCAACTGCAGACTAAGCAGCATTGTAATTCTGTGAAAGATTGAACATCTGGCTCCAGATTTTATTTATGTACAAATTTGTTTACTATAAGGGAGATTCTTTGGAATCCATTTCTTAGGAAATTGGAATAGTTGGTGTATATATGTTTTAGTGAGGTAGAAAGTTGCTAGAGAAAAAATAATGAGTCATACATTAATTTCTAACTTCACTTTTGATGAGTTTTGTAGCCTAATTAACACTGACTCTGAATTTTATTTTTATTTTTTTGCAGTAATTCTCTCTCTCTCAATCTTCCATGTCCTGCATTTCATTTTTAAAATTTATTTAGCACAAGATAAGACCAAACTTTTAACTGTGTTGTCAAAGGTTTCTACATTAATACATCCTAAGATATTTATTTTTTTTAACATTTATTCCTAGCTCTTCGGGACTCTTGAGTAGCATACTATAGGTTACAATATTATATTATGATCAATTGTGTACATGCCTACTTCACCTATTAAATCATAGCCTCTGTGAGTCAGTATTTGTAATTTTGCTTCACAATCTACCCTGTGGCTTACATGATATGTTGACACATATTCAAATGAGCAAATTACTCTTTATGTGCATATTTAAATGTGTTAAAAATAAGAGCAAATGGGTCCATTTGCATGCACTATCTGTAACAGCCCCTCAATTTGCATCCAATAAAGCTATAACCGTTAACTCTTTGCTTGTTTTATAAAATGACTCTACTGTCATGCTTGGCTGGCATGTTTATGGGAGGCAGAGAAATATTTGGTGTGAGTTGGCATGCTGCAGGTTCTGTTCTTCAGAGAAACTCTATTGCATGCCATGTATGGCCTCAATTTTATCTATGAAATTTAGATCAAACATGACTGTCAACATAGATTTTCTCTTTTTAAACTTCATTTCTTCATCTTTGACTTTTGTAGATAGCCCGTATCTTATGATCTTTTTTTTTTTTTGGTTTATATAAATTACCTCGTAGGTAATGAGGTGTACATCCTAGATGTACACAAATGTCTTTGCTACACATTTATGTTTGTCAATCATGCAATCACTGTGAGTAGAGGAGTCATCAAGTGGCAATTCAGGTAGGAGAATGCATGTGGCATGAAAGCATAACAGGGACGGAAGGAAGGAATGGTTCCTGTGGAGAGCACAGGGATGGGAAAGAGCTCTAAGAGAGGAAGATTATCGTAAAAATATCATGAAACCTGTTACTACACGTACTATCTTTTGAAAAGTAATAAAAATAGAAACCTCAAAATAATTTTAATAAATAATGTAAGGAAAATAAAAACAAATTTTAGAATTACAAATGACTGAAACACCCTAAATTGTTATTTTGTTATTAAAATATACTTTTATAATGGTGGATTTTATATTAACATATTTTATCATAACAAATATTCATTTTGAAAAGTCCAACTGAACATAAAGAGGAAGCTTTAATTGTTTTGTATATATCTTATATGAACATGAATGCAACAATTCAATTGAACATATATTTCCTCTTCTTTGGGGCTAGATTGCTTTTGTAGATCATGTGATAATTGCATGTTAACATTTTAAAGAAACTTCTAAATGTTTTTCATGATAGATGTTCTATTTTGTGTTTCAACCAGGAATGTATGAGTAACATGATTTTTCTGTATCTCTGCCAGGATTTTAGAATGTCATTCTTTTTTGAAAAATTGCAAGAATAATTGTGTTAGTTTGAATGTATTTGGCACCATAAGTTCATAGGAAGTGGCAGTGTTAGGCCTTGTGGCCTTGTTGGAGTAGGTGTGGTCTTACTGGAGGAAGTGTATCACTGGGGTGGTTTCTTTTTCTCAAACTTTCCTCAATACCATAGTCAGGTGATTTCCTGTTGCCTGTAAGATGTAGCAGTCTCAGCACCACCTCTACCTGCTCATCGTTATGCTCCCTGCCATGACAATAATTAACTGAACCTCTGGAACTCTAAGCAACCCCCTCAATTAAATGCTTCCTTTCTAAGAGTTACTGTGGCCATTGTGTTTCTTCACAGCAATAATAAACCCCTAAAAGAGTTGAATGTCTTTGTTTGGTTACTTTTTAATACTTTATTCTCATCACTTAATAGTTGTTTATAACTTCAATCTGTTTCCAATAGAATTTCATGTTGATGTTTTGAATTACGTTTTTACCAATTCATAACTGTACATATTTGATGGCATCAGTTTTTGTTTTGATTAACTTCATGTAATGTCTTATGCACATTATATCATGTATATTACCTGTACATTACATCAAATAATGTATATTATACTAAAATAATTAGCATATGTTGAAGTACAAAATGCATTACTATTAACTTTCTTTACTCTGCACCATTATTTTTGGTGAGAAGATAATTTACTACAACCACTACAGAAAGAAAGTTTTTGAAAAATAGAACACTGAATAGAACAGCAACCCCACCATTGACTGTATACAAAAATGAAAGCAAATCAACATGCCAAAAAGATAACTGAACTTCATTTATTGCTACGTCATTCACAGAACTCAATATGTAAGATAAACATAAAACATAATTACCCAAATGGACAAATTACTAAGGACTATAATTAACATTATATGATACCATTCACATGCGTTACAATGCTTATATCACAAAACAGTAAAATATTTAATTTATTAATGTGGGGAGAGTGAGATATTACAATGGGTTCTTTGGTTTGAATGAAATATGCTCCATATTCCTGAACATCAGAATAATTTGTCCAAAGTTGAGTAAATTTCGGAGGCATTACCTTGCCAGAGGAAGTATGTCAGATGAAAAATAAAGGAATTATGATTTGTAGGGATTTCGTAAGACATGTTGGAAGCAAGTCATACCAGAGGACAAAAAAAAATATTTTCTATGTAAAATGGTAAATTAAATAAAATGGTAATATTTGTTCAAGTGGGGGCAAGACAGACTAGGGCATTAGAAAAAGGAGCATTCATGTGTGGAAGTTTTGTAAGATTCATAGGTGAGATGATATTAAGTAGAATGAAAATAGTATATTGACAATCTATAATATTATAATTGATACTGGACTTCTGGAATATGTGTGACAAAGAAACAAAAGAGTCCAAAAGGATGGATTAAAGGACAACATGTACTTGTGAGAAAATCTGTGGATATCCTTCAAATAAAAATACAGTCATCTAATGCTGACAACTGATAAACACTTTCATCAAAGCATTTGAATACAAGATTAACTAAAAAAAAACAGGTTCTGGCTGCTATGAACATAGTTGAACAAATGCTTTTGTAGTATGATTGGGCATCTCTTGGGTACATTCCCAAGAGTGGTATTGCTGGATCCTGAGATAGATTGACTCCCAATTTCCTGAGGAACTGCCACACTGGTTTCCAAAGTGGTTTCACAAGTTTGCATTCCCACCAGCAACGGATGAGTGTTCCCCTTACTCCACATCCTCTCCAGCATAGGCTATCATTGGTGTTTTTTATTTTGGTCATTCTGACAAGTGTAAGATGGTATCTCAAAGTCAGGACTGCGAGGGGTTGGTCCACCCACTGAGTCAGTGTGCCTGATCTAATGGGAACTCACCAAATCCAGCTGGACTTGGACTGAATGAGCATGTGACCAAACTGGACTCTCTGAATGTGGCTGACAATGGGGGCTGACTGAGAAGCCTATGATAATGGCACTGGGATTTGTTTCTACTGCATGTACTGGCTTTTTGACACCCTAGTCTATTTGGATGCATAGCTTCCTAGGCCTGGATAGAGGGGGAGGGCCTTGGACTTCCCATAGGGCAGGATACCTTGCCCTCTCTTAAGACTGGAGGGGGAGGGAGGAGCATGAGTGAGGGAGCAGGAGGGAAATGGGAGGAGGGCAGTAAATGGAAATTTTGAATGAAAAAATAAAAATATAAAAAATTATAAAGAAAAATAGAAGACAAAAAAGTAGCTCTGCTGTATATAAATGGCAGTTCAAGAGAGAAATCAATGAAACACCACCTTTCAAAATAACCTCAAATAATACAAAATATTTTGGGGTAACTCTAACTAAGCAAGTAAATGATTTTTGTAATAAAAATATCAGGTCTTTGAAGAAAGAAATTGATACAGATATCAGAAGATAGAAAGATCTCTTATGATTATAGTTTTGTAGGATTAACATAGTAAAGATGGCCATCCTATAAAAAGCAATGTACAGATTCAATTCAATCCTGATTTAAATCCAATATATATAGTTTTACAGACCTTTAAAGGACAATTTTCAACTTCATGTGATGATGATGGAAGTCACAAAACAATCCCACACCAGTTCAGAATTATGAATAATAAAAGAGTTATTTATTTAAGGGAAAAACTTACAGAACACTGTCCTAGATAATAGTCCTCTGCGCAAACAGGAACAGAGTCTAGCAGCTGGAAGTGGAGCTGGAAACAAGGGAGCAGGCCCACAATTTACAACTACTTTTTTTTTGTTACAGTTCTTACTTAGTTTTTATTCATAATCATAAACTTAATTCTGCAATCCAGCTAGACTTGAAGGGGAATGAGGAAAATATGGAAGCCAAAGAATTCAGTGAGAGCAGAGATTACAGGGTACTGCGAGCAGATGGGGCTGGGGTGCTCTCCTGAGCTACAGAAGGAATGGCCTGGTGGGTAAGAAGCCCGCAAGTCAAAAGAAGTAGAGTTGTCCACAGTTGGAAATGGTGATCTTCTTGCTGGTCTTGCCATTCCTGAACTCAAAACACTCCATGGCTTCCACAATGTTCATGCCTTCTTTCACCTTCCCAAAGACCACATGTTTGCCATCTAGCCACTCAGTCTTGGTGGTGCAGATAAAAAACTCGGAACCATTTGTGTTTGGTCCAGCATTTGCCATGGACGAGATGCCAGGATCTGTATGCTTCAGGATGAAGTTCTCATCCTCAAATTTTTCTCCTTAGATGGATCTGCCTCCAGTGCCATTATGGCACGTGAAGTCACCACCCCTGGCACATGAATCCTAGAATAATCCTGTGAAAGGAAGAACCCTTATATCCAAATCCTTTTTCTCCAGTGCTCAGAGCACGAAAGTTTTCTACTGTCTTTGGACCTGCTTTTAGAGTATCAGAGACCATGCCCAAGTGGGCTGCTCTCTTAAAGGCTATTGGCTGGAGGAGCAGAATATGTTCCCACAGCAATGTGGAAAAACCAAACCAAACCAAACCAGGACAACTCAAACAATCCTAAATACTAGAACAACTGTTTGAGGTCTCATCATTCCCAATTTCAAGTTGTACTACAAAGCAAAAAACCACATGGTATTGCTATAAAAACAGACATGTTGATCAAAGAAATTGAACTAAAGAAAGAGACATAAATCCACACACCTATGGATACCTGATATTTTATAAAGAAGCCAGAAATATATACTGGAAAAAAGACAGAATCTTCAACAAATTGTGCTGGTCAAGTTGGATGTCTGAATATAAAAGAATTCAAATTGATCAATGCTTATCACCCTATGAAAAACTTAAGTCAAAGTGGATCAAAGACATCAACATGAAACCAGACACACTGAACTTGATAGAAAAGAAAGTTGGGAATAATCTTGAACACACTGGCACAGGAGACAACTTTCTGAACAGAAGACCAATAGTGCAGACATGAAAATCACCAATTAATAAATGGGACCTCATGACACTGAAAAGTTTATGTAAGGCAAAGGACATCATCATTTGGATAATCCGGTAACCTACAGAATGGGGAAATATATTTCCAGCTCCACATCTGATAGAGAACTAACTTCCAAAATATATCAGAAACTCAAGAAACAAGATGTCAAAACATCAGATAATCCCATTTAAAATGGAGTACAGATCTAAACAAATACTTCTCCACAGAAGAATTTTGCAAATGACTGAGAAACTCTTAAATGTTCAACTCTTTTAGCTCTCAAGGAAATGCAAATCAAAACTGCTCTGATATCCTAGCATACATCTATCAGAATGAGCTGAGATCAACAATACAAGTGATAACTCATTCTATCAAGGATGTAGAGCAAGAAGAACACTTCTACATTGCTGATGGGAATGCAAACTTGTATAATAACTTTGGCTCCAATGGCAGTATGGCTGTTGGACAGTAGCATGGCCCCAGATCTTGGGTATCCACATGGCTTTCCATGGCAACAGAAACCTCAGACATGAACACATACTGGCTGCATGCAGTAGGGCCATAGACCCAGACATGGCCCTTAGCTGTAGCTCTGGCCTGCGCATCAACATGGCATCAGGTAGCAGTGCAGACCACTCAGATCTTCATAGCTCCAGCTCCAGCATGGCCCTCAGCCACCAATACACTCAGGTGGCTGACATGACCCCAGGTATCCACATGGCCCTCAGTGGGACCATAGGCCAGAACTTCAACACAGACTCTATCTATGGTAAATCAACAGAGACCCTGGCTGCACTAGGGACATGGACACGACAAGGAGTCTTAACTAGAAATCTATTGTGTCCAGGCAAGACTTCCAGCAGTGGCACTGGATTGCATTCAGTTTAGCTTTTGACCAAGGGAGTCCAATTGAAATCAAACAACCCAAACTGTGGCTAAGACAAAGGGTTGCTCTCTAAAAACTGATAAGCAAGACCCATTGTCAAGGATAACATCCACACAACTCATTGAACATGTAGAAATCAAGCAGGAACCTACATCCCCTTGCTCTAGGCTCTTTAGTAGGAAAAGGTATCGTGAAGGATACCAAAAAAATGTTGACATCAACACAGTCACAAATCCTTTGATCTACTGCTGCTACATTTATTTGCTGCTGTTAAGAGATAACTTCTTGACTCAGCTTAGTGACTAAGATCCCATCATCAGAATCCAGCATAATGGGATGTGAATGCTCTATCAATCCTTTGTCAAATCTCAATATAGCAGCAAGTTGATATTTCTATCTATATATCAGATCATGCTGTTCTTTTGTTCAGATTCTGCTTCCACTCAATAAGACAAACCTCATTTTCCTGCTGTACCCACCCATCTGGCACACTCTACTCCTCGCTTTTCTGTGAGCTTCACCTCTTTCACACTTTGTCAAACACTAGGCATGCAGTGGTGACTGAGCAGACTACCCACTGTACTGCTTCAGATCCTATGGACACTCTCCCTTCTCTTCTATGTGCTCGCTTTCAAGGCATCTGCACAGACCATAATGCAACTTCGCTTAGGTCGTTGCTCAGGACTGTCACCTCAGACACTCTTCCCCAGCTGCTCAGCATCATAGCAGTCTGCTGCTCACTTCCCCCACTTTGTGTTTCTCCTTAGTGCTTTCCATTAAACGGCACACCACATAATTATCTCCATCTATATTTGTACATGTTAGTTCTACTAATTGTCCGTCTGATATGTGACATTCTTGAAACAATAAATTTTGTCTAATTTATATAATGCTGACTGATAGTAGCTAAAGGACGAATGTGCAGTGGCTGGGTGAATTGCATGAAGTATATAAGTCACATATATCTGACACAAGAATATTACAAATGACTTTTAACACTTTTGTTAATATTTAGTATATTTTTAAATATTAACCATAAAAAATTCAGAGATATCAGTATACCAAATTAGCTTTTAACCAAAAATGTGGTCATTAGACTGTTTTATTGGCCTTCCTGAAAGACTGGAAATAGAGCATGTATACGACCTAGGAGCACTGTGAAGCTGAGATCGAAACCTTCGGTGCAGCCTGAGCTATATTTAGATGTAGCTGATACTAAAGGCCATTTTAATCTCTACATTACATAACAGGGGCTTGTAAAATGAACTTATCATTAGTATAAATCTGCCAGGAAAACAGATTTTTTTGTCAGAAATTAGACCTGAGGAACATGTATACTATATCCAAAATTACCAAAATTATTGACCACTAAGCTCAGCCTCTTTAGTCTTCTTTCCCAGCTCACCTGTCTAGAGGTTTAGCCACCACTCCCCCTCCTCTTCTGGGTTATAACATCTAGATGCACTGGTACAAAATTAGTATTCTTGTAAAATAACAATAGCTAATGAAAATGATGAGATTGGTAATGATATAAGACCTCTGATAACCACTTTCTATAAATGTTTTTACTCTTCTAAAAAAAGAGATAACTTCTTTATAATTCAAACATGAAATATAGATCAGTATCTCTCCTGGAGTCTTCTAGGCTTTTGGTGACTCACTGGGACTGCAGAGATTCATGTACTTAGCAGCTATCAGATTTTTAGACTTTTCAGCGTAAAGGCAGCAATTATTGGACTACCCATACTATACTCAGTGATCCAATATCTTAAACCACCTTTTAATAAATACTCATTCTGTCCATTCTGTTCCTAGAGAATCCTAGAAATTCATATTCATAATTGAATCTCTTACTGAAAAAAGATACTAACACTGAACATCTCAAAATGTAAGCAATCTATTGTCTTGTTCCTCCTTTTTGATAGCCAGCTCATATTTGTTTGCCATGTTTCTATCCTGCTTTATTCAGTAAGGACCTTCCATACATATTGCATCTCTTATCTTCTTTGTCCTTTGGATTGGAAAATACTAGTTCAAAAATTAGAGGGTGAAAGCACAGAGAAGTAAATGTTTCTTCTTGTGGCTCTCACTTTAAAGCCTTTTGAAAATAGAGAACACGGCTCATCAAGAAGTTGTGTGCTTTTATTGGATTCTTTCCCAGAATATAATGCTTTTGATTTGGTTTATAATTTCTTCACTACCTATCATTTTCTCTGAAGTAAATTGGTGCTTCCAGGACCAGACATGTCTCACTGTCAAGAAAAGAATTATATTATTAAAATATTTCAAATGCAATATCCTGTAGGTCTTTGACGTGTTTGAAGATAAACTATCTATCTAGATATATTTGTTTAACCTTGAAAACATACCTAATATGACTACCAGTTTGATTATTGTACATGGCTAACTACCAACCTGTATTTCTTAATTATAAGTTACATTTTTAAATGAGTTACATAAGAGCAATATCCAAAACAAGAGTAGAAACATAATATAGTATAACAAAAATAACTTTAAATTTTTAACAATAAACTAAAACCCATACCAATGCAAATTATTTAGAGATTTGTGGCTGCTTTTTTATGTGGGATTTCCCTCTGTATCTGTGATTACCACTGATAAATAAAGGAATTGCTTTGGACCTGAACCAGAGCTATAGGGAAACAGAGCTAGTTGGGGAAAACTGAATGCTGGGAGAGAGAAGGCAGAGTCAGAGAGAAGCCATGTAGCCCTGCCAGAGACAGATGCTAGAACTTTAGTCAGTAAGCCACAGCCACATGTAATACACAGATTAATAGAAATGGGTTAAATTAATATGTAAGAACTAGCCAATAAGAAGCTAGAGCTAATGGCCCAAACAACGATTTAATTAAAACAGTTTCTGTGAGGTTATATTGGAGCTAAACAGCTGGGAACAAACTAGCAGCCTCCCTACAACAGCTTTTTGGATTAATGTAGATTCAATAATCTACCCTTCTATCTCATTATTTATATATCACATCTACCTCTTTTTCTTTAGAAAAAGATTTATGAATTTAACACCTTTATATAGCTTTTCTCATGATCATGATCAATAACAACTTGTAACCACCACCCTCAAATGATGACAAACATTCATAAACCATCTTTTTGGAATGTGGGTGTTGTTTTCTATAGACTGCTTCCTGTTTCCTGGGAGCACTGAAATCTTTGGGGAACTTTGAGAAAATCAAGATAATGGTTAAGTCCTGACAGAAGTAGTCTGTGAGGCTGGAGCATCTCAGCCAGCAGCCTTGAAACTGCTATGGATACAGAACTCTGAGGAAACTGCAACAGAGGCAGTTTTTCTGAGATATTGAATCACCTGGCTCATTTATTTTTATTGGTGTCTTGATCTGAAAATGCATAAAATTTAAAAGGTAAAACACATAGCTGCATTGGTATAAATGTAGACTGTATGCTATACACAAGTTAGCCAATATTTTTATATTTAAGTAGGTAAAATGTACATAATTGTCTTATACTTTTTCTAGGTTTATTTATTTATGTCTGAAGCAAGGATTTTTGGGATTCTTCCTTGATCAAACCTGGTCATCTTTAACCATGAATGAATCCATAGCCTTTTATTTTCTTTGGGAACAAAAGCACAACCTCTTCCCCGAAAGCAATACATCTTTTGACTTCCATTTTAAAGTCAAAACATTTTAAAAATATATCAGTTGGTTGAATTCAGCAGCCTTCATAATACAATGTCTCATAACAGCTATCTCTAATACATCAGCAATCAAAAAAAATTAAAGGCAACATCACAATATACAAGGTCCATACTCTTCATTCATTTTCTATCTTTATAATTTTTTATTATTTTATTTCACTTTAAAACTTGATTACTGTTAACTATTTTTCTGTGAATGTCTATATCCTTTCTCTTTTCTTTCCCAAGCTTATGTACATTTATAATCACACTGTAACTTGTTTAGAGGTATTTTTTCTGCCTTAATTTCTCTTTACTGCATATCTCTTTTCTGTCCGCAAGAGTGTTGTTGGGCCCTAATATGATCTTCCTGGGAGTGAGTGAGAAGGCACAGTGTCAACATCTCTGACATTAGGAGTCAGGTAGAAGCCACACAGCAGACTAGTTCATTTAGCAAATTGGAAAAACTTATAAACCATCCCAGCACCCAGGAATTCTGATCAATTGACAGTTTGACATCACATGGTTGTCCCTCATTGACTAGGCATGATCAGGACCTCTGATGGTGCCTATTGCTAGGCCCTCAGGAAACATCACTTGGTCATCCCTCATTGACTAGGCATTAGCGAGACCTCTGACAGCACCTGTTGTTAGGCAGTCAGGATTCATCGCTTGGTCATCTCTCATTGATGAGGCATTATCAGGACATACGAGGAAGATTCCAGGATTGCTCCCTTTTGGTCTAGTAGGCCTTAACTTCCTATGTACCCTCCCTTTTTAAAATTTATTACATGGGCTCTCAGCAGGAGCTAGAGTTCTTGGCCCAGGACTTGTTAATCCCACCTCAGGAGTGCTCAGCAACTAGACTGTGCCTGTTTTAGGTTGACCTGTTGAACAAGCTCTTACCCATCATTGACTATCATACCTCCAAAGTGCATTCATTCATTTAGAGCTTTCAGAGTTAGTGGACTAGGCAGTAGCCGTTTGAATTACAGATAACCAGGCATGCATAACTTCCCGTGGAAGACAACGAGAAGAATGCCTAAGAGTCATTAACACCTAAAGAGTCACCTTACTTGCTGTCTGCTGATTTTGGATCTGCTGCAGGAGAATGTAAAAAGAATAAAGATTGACAATACCAGCCTACCAATTAATGCATATGTGAGCATCCAGGAGGTATCAAATAGCCTTTTTATATTATGCTAAACTTTTTCAAAAAATGAGAAGTCAAAGGCTATAACCTCTGCCCTTAATAAATCAATTTATTTGGGAGCAATGAGAGCAAGAAAGAGGAATATACATTACCCATACTGGATTATTCCCTCTTTAGTGAAAGCAGGCTGATTCATGGCTGGGCATACATCTCTTACTGGGACCCATATTGTCATCGTGGCAGTCTGAGGAAATACATAACCATACCTTCTACCATGGGTTAACAGGGGGCTGTTGGCTGCCATTTTATGGAGATAGGACCTCTCCATATCACCAGGGTCAGGGGTGTGTTCCTTGCAGGGCTTGTAATATGGACTGAGCCCCTTGTCATTAAAACTGAGAAAGTTCATATGGAAAAGGAACTCTGTTAAGGCTAGATGAGGATCTCTCCTATCCTCTGGTGAGATTGTCCTGGCAAACAGCTCCTTAAGAAGTCTGTTGCTCCTCTCCAAAATGGCTTGTGCCTGTGGATTGTAGGGGATGGCAGTAGTATGGGAAATATTCCAAGAGTCCAGAAAGTCATTGAATTGTTGAGAGGCATAGGCAAAGTAATTATCAGTCTTAAGTGCCCAAGGTACCTCCATAACTACTGTGACCAACTTAAAGACCTTGAGAGCATTGATGGCTTTCACTCCATAAAAGGAAAGGGCATAAACAAAGGAATGAACAGGTATCTATTATCACGTGAACATATTTAAGATTGCCAAAGGGGACATAGTACATAACATCCATCTGCCAGATGGTGTTTGGCAACAAGCCCCAGGGATTAATCACTGTGTGTTGAAGTGGTAACTTTACAGCTTTGAAGGCCAGATAAGATGTTACTGAACCCTTACATCTTCCTCGGGCGAGTGAGTGAAAGGCAAAGTGTCAACATCTCAGACACTGGGAGTCAGGCAAAAGGCATACACAGAAGCAAACCTTAAACCCATCACACTTCTTAGCTCAGGGTGCGCTGGTTCGGCTCATGCTGCTCACTCAAGATGGCAAGCAGCAGCTGGGAAACATGTCTCTGTACCATGGCCAACATAAGAGACATGAGACTAGGAAGCAGTGTTTGGCTGCATTTTTTTTGGACTTTAAAAAAAATAATTTTCAGAAATTATAGGGATAAGGGTGTTGGATGTTGAGCATCAATTTGTTGTCAGAGTTTTCTGTCCCACCAGCTAGCTTCAGAATAACCACACAGACTTATTAATTATAAATGCTCATCCAATAGCTTAGGTGTCTTAATAACTAACTCTTACAATTTAAATTAACCCATATTTCTTATCTACAATATACCATGTGGCAGTATGGGTTTTCAGCACAGTATGTTTATTTCCTGTTTCCTCTATGGATGTCTGGTGACTCTGCCCTCCTTCTTTCCAGAGTTCTCAGTCTGGCTATCCTTCCTAACCTCTTCCTGCCTAGCTGTGGACAGCTGGTTCTTATTAATCCAGTGGGAGTGATACATATTCACAGTGTACAAAAGGATTATTCAATAGCAATGGAGCACCATGCATTTACACTCCTAACCTATGTCTGACCTGGGCAGATTTCTAGGTCAGAGAGGGAGATTGGATAACTCCTTTCTTCTTTTCTTGACTCTATACCCAAAACCACATACCTGAAGCTGTTAAGTTTTTCTGGTTTGGGGGCCTGAAACGAGGTCCCTTTGTGCAAGTGCATTTTCACTAGCTTTCTGTTTTCAATGGTTTCCTCTACTGTCTAGGATTGGCTGTCCTGGAAGTCAATCTGTAGTTCAGGCTGGCGTCGAACTCAGACATTTCCCTGTCCTTGACTTCTGAGTGCTAGAATTAAAGGTGTGTGTCATCATGCCTAGCCTTAAGCTTTTCTTTAATTCATTTTCACTTTTACTTAATTCCTTTTCAAAAGTTGGAAGCTTAACTGAGTGGGGTCTTCCTCTGAGGTCACCACGCCCTTTATTCCTATTAGCTTCAGACTTTTCCTGTTCACACTTCCTAATGACCCTTTCTTCAAAAACTGTATATATGTAAGTTTTCTTTGTTAAACTTGTTCATTTTTATTTTATATCTTCATAAGTCTTCCCACTAATAACTGCAGGACACAGTCAAACTAGGTAATTTGGAAATCTCTTCTGCCAAAGCTGTTAATCTGCAACTCTTCATTTTAGTATCAAGCAGAATTTTTGAACAAGGAGAGAAAGCAGCCACATTCTTTGTCAAAATGTCACAAGAATAGTCTCTAGACACCTCTTGAGTCAGACCGCAACAATTCAAATCACCTTCTGAACTTCCGAACTTCCATGAGCCTACTAGAATGGCCCATAAGCCCTATGTAAAGCATTCAACTGCTTTTCTAAACCAAATTCCCAAACTCAACATTCCTGCAAATATAGAGCATAGTCAGTCAATCAGAGCCGTACCTGACTTCTGGTACCAACTTCTGTCTTAGTTAGGCTTTTATTGCTGTAAAAGAAATACCACGACCATGTTAACTCTTACAAAGGAAAACACGTAATTGGGTCTATCTTACAGTTCAGGGTTTAGTCTGATAATAGACTAATGATAATATGACAGTAAGCATGACAGCATATAGGCAGGCATGCTGCTGTAGAGGTAGCTGAAAGTTCTGTATCTAGATCAGCAAGCAGCAATAAAAGAGAGTGCCACTGAGTCTAGCTTATGCTTCTGAAACCTCAAAGCCCATCCCCCATAACACATTTCCTCTACCATGCCATGTCTACATCAACAATGCCACATCTCCTAATCTCTGTCAAGTACTGCCGGTATGTCAAATGGTAACTGTTTACATTTATGAAAAAAGTGTGAGGCAGTATAAGTGTGGAGTCTCCATTTTGAACTTCCACCAAAAGTTCACCAATTGTTTTTATTCACTATAGGACATGCATTTCCCATTACTTTTACTTTTGTATTAACCATCTTAATGCATATGTTTTGATATCTTACCATTTATGATTTATTTTCTTCTGATGACTAATGGTGCTCAGTCATCTTTCCATGTGCTGGGTGGCCATTTATATACCTTATTTAAACACATTTTGTCCAGATTAGTTGACTTTTAAAAATTAAATCTGTTTTTATTATTAGATGGTCAGAATTCCTTATATAGTTAGCTTTGAGCCCAACATATTTGTATATATTTTCTCTCATTTTATGACTTATGTTACTTTCTTAATAGAATAACTGTGTCTTTCCTTTGACAAGTAATATTTTTACATGTATTTAACTCAAATTTCTGTTCTATACATGTGTTTGTGCCACTTTTCAGAATCTATTCCCATTTCCAAGGATGTATTTTTTCTCATATGAACTATAGTTTTATCTTTACATTCATGTATTTAACTCAACTTGAGTTAACGTTTGCATAGAGTCAAATAAACTTGCAACCTGATTCTTTCACATGTTTCTGTCCAATAAACCTTGTTAATGGTATTCTGCATTTGCCTGTTGAATTGCCTTGCCTCTTTTGACAAAAACTGACCATAGATACAAAAGGTACTTCTGGCCATTAATTACAACTTCTTCTATTTAAATATTTGTAAACATTCATTGTCACCCTTTCTTGTTTAGAATTGCTTTGTTTTAATGCATAAAGTCAGAAAGTTTGAGTATATAGTTTTCCTATTAGAATATGTTTTTGCTATTCTACAGCCTTTAGGGTTCATATAAATTTTAGCAAATAACATTTAAAAAGAAATTTGTAAGTTATTTGCTATCCTAAAAATCAGTATCAAATTTATGTAATAGCTTGGAGATAAATGCAATCTGAAAAATATGTAATTTATATCAGAAATTATGAAATATTTTTATAATTTCCAGTATTATTTAGTATAATCATACTTGCAATACCTTAATAAAAACTTACCTCTATAAAATCAATATAATTTTAAAAATTAGACAGGAAAAAGCATTTCAATTTGCAAGGGCATGGATTTCATAAACATGTACTTAATGTTTTTCTTGTAAGTGTTTTAGTGGGGAGAGGTTTTAGTTCTCTTTTACAATGTTGATACTTTTTATTCCATCTTGTGAACCTACACAAAAAAATTTCCAAAACAATATCGATAAAATACTTTGAAAGAGTTATCTTTTCCATCTTTTGAGCTATGAAAGTTATAACTTTTATCTTAGCATTATATGAAATATCTGATAATTTGCTCTGAAACATGAATGAATAATTAATATATAATTATATATAATTATAATATATAACTCATATAAATAATGATTCATCTATTTTAATTTTTATTATATATCAGTGTTTAGCCAGGATAGATGAAAGTATACTGCTTGTGTGTCTAGCACCCATTGAAGACAGAGGAGGGCATCAGCTCTTCTGAATCTGGAGTTATGAAGAGTTGTGAGCTGCCATGTAGGTTTTGGAAAGAAACAAGAGTCCTCTGTAAAGCAGGAAGTTCTCTTATCTAATGAGCCGTCTTTCTAACCTCTAATAAATGCTTTTAATTAAAGCACAGAAGGATTCTTTTAGTTCTACTTTTAGGACTGATTTTAGTGTAAAAGTGGCAAGTATGTAAAATTATCCATTGGCATGTATTGAAGCAGTCATGTGTTTCTGCTTGTTTTATATTTTCACAGTATGTTTGAGATGTTAAAACACCTTGTGAACACTGGGTTAATTGTTAATTAATCTTTGTATGTGATTGTTAACTTTGGTCAAGAAAAAATGAACAAGCAATAAAATTTTGGGAAATGGAATGAAATCATTAAAAGGTCAGGTAATAATAATCAAACAGAAGAGTGGAATAATTGTACTGGAACATTTGTTAGAATTTAACAGCAGATAAAAATCAAACAAATGAAACATGATGAAAAGTCACCGAACTTTTCATAAAGTCAAGTTTAATAAGAACATTTTTATTAAAAGAAAAAAGCTGAGGAAAGAAAGGAATAGTCTTCCTTAGGGAAGAGAAAATCAATTGGTTTCCAATACCAAATGGTCAGCCATGAGAACATATATACAGGTAACATTATACATACTGAAAAAGTTGTTTTTAGAATATATATATATATATATATATATATATATATATATATGTGTGTGTGTGTGTGTGTGTGTGTGTGTGTGTGTGCGTGTGTGTGTGTGTGTGTGTGTATGTATATATATAAATATAGTTGTAATTTCAAAAAATAACTTCAAGTTACAAAATAACAAAAAGATAACAGACAGAAGAGTCCTAAGTCTTTGATATCCTAATTTTTTATTTTATATATATAAACAAAAGTAGCCTATTTAGATCACATAATAGAAATGCTTTTAATTTTTTTGCAGAACATTTATAGTAGTCTTCAAATCCATTATACTAATTAATATTCTAAAAACAATATGAAGTAGCTTATTTCCTGTTATCATTCTAACCAAAAGTTGTTATTTTTATAAATAATTTTATTAATTATTTCAGAATTCCATATAATATATTTTGATTTTATTCACCTTTCACTTCTCTAACTCTTTCCAAATCATCCCACACCACGGTAATCTCCAAACTGTTTGTCAATCGATTTTTAATAACCCACCCATTTCTACTTCTGTAGGCTGTGTATTCCTAGATGTGAAGACATTTACTTAAACATGATTGATCTACCTAGGGACACAACCTTTAAGAAAACTGCATCTTCTCCCAGAAGCTTTGAATTTTCAATAATTTCTCACCTAAGAGTGGGACATTGTGACCATCTCCCTGCCATAACCTGGAATTTTGTTTGGCTGAGCTTACATGTTTTTATATGTTCTGTCATAAGCAATGTGAGTTGTCATATGTAACTTCCCTATTATATATGGGGTAAAAGTATTTTTGTTTAGTCATCTACTATCTCTTACAATATTTCCACCACACTCTCCTCACTTAATGATACCAGACCCATGGGGGAAATAGGTGTATTATAGATGTCCCATTCAGGTCTGAAAACTCTGTAGTCTTTTTTTTTTACACTGTCCACATTAGTTTTGTTTCTCTGTGCTGATCAACTACTGCAAACAGTGCTTGTCTGATGAAGTTTGAGAAATGTATAATATACATGTATAACCATAAGTCATTGGGAGATGGCTTAACACTATGTCCATTTGTCAGTAAAAAACATAGTAAGATCTGCCTTAGGGCCTATGAACTATATAGACATAGGTTCTTGGCCCTGATAATGGTGTCAGGCTTCGATTTCATATTGTTGGCCTTATACCCAATTAGAATATGATTGATTACCCTCATAGATTCATGCCATCATTCCACCACTGGATATATCTTTTGTTGCAAATAGTATCTTATAGGATTTGTAATTGTATAAGAGTGATTGATTAATTTTTGCTTCCATTAGTGTGCACAGCACTTTCTAGTACTGTGAAAGCTAGTCACTACATATGAAGCTCTCAAGTAAATCCCAGGTTTATTTCTTCGTGTTCTCTGGATCAATCATGTGGTTTCTTCAGCAATAAGTCCATACCATTGTATTTGGTAGAGTAACCAATAGCAATGGAAGTAGTCTGTAATATTCTGGGGTCAAGTACAACTTGCTGACCAGCAATTCTGAGGACATAATTCATTCCTGGCACTGGAACTAGTAGTATAAAAGTATAACCAGACTACAATCCACAGCTCCAGAGAAGCTGGCTGGCAGGGAAGACCCTAAGAAGGACATGTGGATTACCCTGGGAAGGAGAATTACATGAGATCTCCTGAGTATACTGGGACTGAGAGAGGTGGTACAGGGGAGAGGATGGAAGATGAGAATAATAGGGAACAGGATGGTTGTGGGGGCAGAGGGACAGTGTGGGAGAGCAGTGAAAGAGAGACCTTAAAGAGAGTTAAGAAAAAAATCTGGTGCTGGGGAAATTCCCAAGAATCCACAGGGATGATGCTAGCTAAGACTCCTAGCAATGGTAGTGAGGGCTCCCTAACTGGTCTTACCCTGTAATCATATTGGTAAATACCACAACCATCATCATAGAGCCTTCATCCAGTAGCTGGTGGAACCAGAGGCAGAAATCCACAACCAAGTACCAGGCTGAGCTATGGGAGTCCAGTCGAAGAGACGGAGGAGGGAATATATAAGCAAGGGAGGTCAAGATCATGATGGAGAAATCTACAGAGACAGCTGAACCAAGTCCACAGAAACTCATGAACTCTAAACCAACATCTGTGGAGCCTCCATAGGACCAAAATAGGCTCTCCATATATGGGAGAGAGTAGTGAAGCTTGGACTAGCTGAGAGGCCCCTGGAGACTAGGATCTCTTCCTGGTGCATGAGATGGCTTGTTGGAGCCCATTCCCCATGGAGAGATGCCATGCTCAAGCTGAATGCAGGGAGGTGAGGCTTGGTCCTGCTCCAGGTTGGTGTGCTGGACTTTGTTGACTCTCCATGGGAGCCCTTACCTGATGGGAGAAGTGGACAGGGAATGGGTTAGGGGGTGGAGGCAAGAGGACATGGGAGGAAGGTGGAGGAAGAGATGTAGTTGGAATGTATAATGAAAATAATAAAGAAAGAAAGAAAGAAAGAAAGAAAGAAAGAAAGAAAGAAAGAAAGAACAGAAGGAGGGGAAAATTCATTTAATTAAAGTCCTTGTAAAAATAAAGCCAGTACATAATACTTTAAAAAGTAAAAAATAAAAACAATTAAAAAAGAACAAAACTGTATCAATAAAGAACTGCACAAAATACACAAACTGCACAAAATACACACACACATAAATGTGTGTGTTTTGTATTCATATATGTCTGTATGTACATATACATATGCGTGTTTGTATATATGTGTATATATGTATCTATATACTTGTGGATATATATATATTACATATATCACATACAGACAAAAATAAAATATATCAACAAAATTGGAAAAAATATTAAAATCAGTAACGAAAAGAAAATGGAACAAATGACTAAGAAATTTTAAAAATTCAAAGGAGCATTGTTTTCAGTGACAATATTTTTATGAAAGACACCTTGAGACAGTACTGCCCTCATTCAAGGCCACATATCCCTTTCCGATTAAATGTTTCTAAAAGTACTTTTGTAGACACGCTCTAGGTAAGTCCTAGGTGGGACTTACAGAGTAATTGTAAATCCAGCACATTTAATAATTAACACTGAGTAGCAGACTGAGAAATAGAAATAGAGTAGGCATTCCAAATGTGGAGGTGATATAGATCATAAAATATCCACAACACCCATGGTGACCCACAGATTCAATGTATCCTCTATTAAAATCAGTAGCCAAGACTGAACGATGGCTTTATAGGTAAAGACACTAGTTGTCAAGTCTGAAAACTCTAGTTCAGTCCCAGTGACCTATGTGACAGGAGGAGAAAACACATGTCTGGCGATTTTTCTTTATCTCCACAAAAGCTATATTCTATAAATTCACGTGTTAATAGAAACCAAATGAAGAAATCTGAAAACTCTTTGATAGTATTTGCATGAGTGGATAGAAAATAAAAAGATAGATAGTTAAAAGAGGTATAAGTACGAACATTTTCTAAGACAAGAAAACTGAAGAGTAAAGGTATAGATATTTAGATCAAAGTGGAATTGATCACATAGGCTCAAGCTGGATTGACCAAATCTTCCCAATATTAAAAAATAATTTTAGGGTTAGTGAAGATATGATCAGAGGTAGAAATACACAAAAATATGGCTTTCATATTTTAAACAGAATTTGAGACACTTTTGAGTGTGCTGAGTTCTACCATGTAACTGGTATGTAGTGTTATGAAATAGAGGCAAACATATGTATGGAGTTCTAAAAGGGTTTTTCAGCATGAGTGATAGGTATCCATTCTACCATGGGGGCCAGAAAGAGGAAATAAATAATGTAAAAATCTACTCTGCCTAAAATATTTCAACTCAAGCATAGTGAAAAAACGCCTTGTTGTTATTTGAAGGTAAATTGATGTAAACATGTGTTAAAAAGCTTTAGTATAAAATAAAATATATCCCACCAATTCTTTGAATATAGTAGTGTCATTATCAAAATAGTATATGGGGGAGTTGAAATGAAAGTAACTTAAATGAAAGAACAAACAAACAGGAAGCCAAGAGTGAAGCCTTATAATGCCAGGAGTGGAGGACAAGAGAGTTCAATGGATTTAAATTTTGTCTGGAGTAGACAGGAAAACATTGTTTCTAAATAAATCAAGAATCAAAAAAGCCTCTGAAAGACAGGCAGATCAAAGACTATTTTGGTCCTTTCCCTTGCAACCAAAAATAATGTTAGAAACACATAGAGAAAGGCAATGATACAGTCTCTTAAAACTTTTCTTATAAAATATCAAGAGATAATTGCTATAATATAATTACATTTTAAATAATTTTATATAACCATGCATGAAATTAAAGAACATTATAATGATAAATTGTACAAATTCATTTTCTCAATATTAACATTCAATAATATATTGACATTTAAATTTATTAAAGGAACTATTACAGCTTATTTTTATATAACTTGTTATAAAAAGTGACAAAGTATCCATGTAGTTAATTTATAGACACTCATGAATTTAAGTTTGTCAGAGTTAACTAATCCAGAAGGTTAAATGTATAATGCAATAAAATTAGTATAAAAAATGGAAATACAGAAAAACTCATAACTCCACCTTTGCCTCCAATATTTCCTGCTTTTGACATTGTTATAACATCAACATCATCTATAATTAGTTTGATTACTCATTATCCACTTTAATAATGGGATATAAATATATTATTATTCATGACTCAATAATTAGAAGCTTCAGTATTGTGCATACCCAAACTTTATAAAGAATTATTTCCACTATTTTTTGCAGTTGAAACTTTATAGTACATACTAAATCATATAACTTGGTTCATAAGTTACAGACAATTGTAAAAGGGATAAGGCTAGGAAAATCTTTTATTGGGATATGAAAAGCTTTGTGTGACTTTTCAGTGTACCCATGTCTCAATGTGCAAAAATTACTAGTGTCTATATACACCAATAATAAACTTGTTGAGAAATAATTTTGAAAGAGACGACATTCATAATAGCTTTGAAAAATGCATACCAAGGAATAAACCTTACAAATGAGGTGAAAGATTTCTACAAAATAAACTTTAAGACATCAAAAATATTTGAAGATAATAGATTCTAGAAAAATCTTGTATTTGCCTGAATGGTCCATTAATTCTGTGGACATGATTTTATTGCCAAAGGCAATTTACAGATTCAATGTAACCCTCACAAAAATTTCAGATATTCTTCACAGACCTGAAAAAAAATCCTAGTATATGCACACCTTTGATCCCAGCACTCGGGAGGCAGAGGCAAACAAATCTACAGCCTAGTCTACAGAGTGAGTTCCAGGACTGGTTCCATAGCTACTGAGAAACCCTACCTCAAAAAAAAAAAAAAGAAAAAAGAAAAAAAAAAAGATCCTAGCATACAAAAACACAAAAAACCCTCAAAACTGTGGATTGTAAAAGCAATTAAAAACAGAAATAATATGGCCAGTGACATCCCAATTTTTTGACATCAAACTACATGTAGTACAGAGCCACAGTGAAAACGACAGAATGTTGTTTGGGCAAAACTGACAGTTGACTAAGAGAACATATTAGAGGACCCAGAAATCAACCCACACATGCATTATTATCAAATTTTGACAAAAATGTACTGAAAAAAATCTACTCAACAAATGATGTTAAAACTGTCGCCTAAGCTGGGTGGTGACGATTCAGGCCTTTAATCCCAGACTTTGGGAGACAGAAGCAGGCCAGCCTGGTCTATAGAGCAAGTTCCAGGACAGGCTCCAAAGCTAAACTGAGAAACCCTGTCTTGAAAAACAAAAACAGATGTTATATAGGAAGGGGAGAAAAGATTTACCAACCATGGTTGAGATAAGAGTTAACACTAGAATTTCCAAAGAACTAAAAAAAACCTAACTGCACAAAATTCTATGGAATCATATCAATGATGATGTTTAAAATTAAGTCTACTTTTTAGACATGTCCTAGCTATTGTGGATACATTGTCTTATGGATTGCATCTATCTATTAAAGATAACCCTTTCTCCCTCAAAAAAAACCTGCTAGTCCATGAATGGCATAATGATATAAACAGACAGTTTTCAAATCCAAATGGCAAATAAATATTTTTAAAAGTCTGCAACATTACTAACCATCAAAGAAATAGAAATTCAAAATTTGTTGTACTCCATTTGACTTTGGTAATATGACTACCTAACCTATAGAACAAAATTGGCAAAGAATGCTGCTGAGGGTATAGGAACACTTATCTACTGTCTATGCAGCCACCATGGAAATCAATATGGAAGCTTCTCAAACTGGAAATTAGAGCTACCATATGACTCCTGAGCAAACTCAAAGGACTCTTCACTCTACTACACAGATGCTTGTATGTCCATATTTATCTTTGTTTTTTCCACAATAACAAGGGTATGGAGGTGTCTTTCAGAAGAAGAGTGGATAACTATGATGTGGTATTTATACATGATAGAATTTTATTAAGATGCAAGTGACAAGTAATGAACTTTGTAGCAAAACATTTGGATCTTGGAAACATTAAAGTGAGAGACAGAAAGAGCAGTACTATATGTTTTTCCTTGATCCCTAACTGCTAATTGGCAAAAAATGTATCTAAGTGGACGTATGTCAGCAAAGTAGAGTAAAAGTAAAAGAAAAAATGTAAAAATGGATCTATATGATGGATAATGACTATGGAGCTTTGGTGGAGGAGGATGTGGAAGACAATAAAACCAGATTACAGAGTTAAAGGTATAAAACTGAGGTCAATCAGATAGGATGGGGAAAGAAGCATGGAAAGATAGGAAGAGGAGTGGAGAAGGGCGCAATCAAAATGAGGTTTCCATTAGGAAACCTGCCACTCTGTAAGATTATTGATTTAATTTCACTTAAATAGATTTGTCTTTTTATATACTGTGTAGTACAAGATGAGCTGCCATTATTTCTTCCTTTGCTGGCCTGAGAAACCGGTATTAGGAATTATTCTTCACAAAATTATCCTTTACTTAACAGCTCTTTTAATGATATTTGATAGCTAGAAACTGGGGGAAATATTTTGGCTAAAATTCTTTAATTTAAATAAAAAAATTAATCATTTTTTAGACAGACACAAGAGTTTAAAAAGTGTACCATAGTATATCACAGAAATATGTGACTTCATTTGTACAGAGAGAATGTTTTCCCAATAGGTAGGAATATCTGACTCAGACTAGTTAACTTCCATCAGCTGTTAGCTCTCAGGTTCTCTAGTTTTCTGTAACAACAGGGTTGACATGGTTATCTCACATGTGTTTTGCCAGGGTACCACTGGGGAATTTTATTCTAAGCCTTTAGTTCTTTACTTCTTTGTCTTCTGGAAATCACTCTTTTGCATATTGAAATTAAAATTTATTCTCATGTTTTCTTTCTTTCACAAATACAGATTCTTTTGTATTCTTTGTGAGTTTACTTTTATAATTTTTCCCAGAAGATGGAAAATCAAATACCTCAGTTTCCTGTGATAAAGTGATTTGATGAAAGTTGTGATTGTATTAAGTTAATATGTCTGGTGACTTAACTCCAAAATGATATATATATTCTCCCAAGATTATTATTTATTCTATTTTTGACTTTATAATTATATGATGTATCCCTTCCCTCTCCTCCCTCCAAGCACTTCAATAATACTCCATATTGCTATTCAAATTAATAACATTTTAAAATTATTATAATGTGTACATACATTACATCAAAAGTAAAATAGCTAAGAAATATATAAAAAATGTATACCTTCCTTACTAATTGGGGAAATGCAAGTTAAAATATCTTTGAGATTTTTATCTTACCCTGGTCAGAATGGTAAAAAGCAACAAAAAGATAATGTTTTAAATTATTTTAAAAATATAGATATTTAAATGTATTGACATTAATTTGTATTATATCACCATGTTAGCAATTTAATAGATATGTTAAAATATTTGTAATTGTGTTAATATTAGTATAGACTCAGGTTTTCACTGTACTTTTGAATTAAACCATTCACTCTTTGAAGCCATACTTTATATCATAACACATTTATGCAAATATATTTTTAAGCACCAGATGCTGCTGTCATGGATAAAATTGTGAATGATATATTGCTTAGCCCTTAAGGAGGACATAATCCAGCAAAAATGAAAGACAGTGATGGTCAAAATTACTGAAAATATCAAGATGTATAAGAAGGATTTCCCTAAGAAAGAGAAAAACAGAGGTGCTCACTTGCTTTGGGGGATATTTAGAGGGTTACTTAATATGAAATGCAATGCAGTTAAGTAATGTTACCTCTGACTCATTCTTCTAGTTCTTACTCAAATCGACTTCATGGAGGCTATCTACTCTGCCTGAGCCTTACTTCCATTTTCTATATAAGAGGGTCATAATAATTCTTTTTTTTAGATTTTTTTTTTATTGAGAAAAGGAAAAAAAAGTTTCTGCCTCCTCCCAGCATCCCATTTCCCTCCCTCTCCTCCCACCCTTCTCCCCCTCCTCCCACTCCACTCCCCCTCATTCTCCAGTCCAAAGAGCAGTCGGGGTTCCCTGCCCTGTGGAAAGTCTAAGGTCATCCCGCCTCCGTCCATGTCTAGGAAGGTGAACATCCAAACTGGCTAGGCCCCACAAAGCCAGAACATGAAATAGGATCAAAACCCCATGCCATTGTCTTTGGTTTCTCATCAGCCCTCATTGTTCACCATATTCAGAGAGTCCAGTTTTATCCCATGATTTTTCAGTCACAGTCCAGCTGGCGTTGGTGAGCTCCCAATAGATCAGCCCAACTGTCTCAGTGGGTGGGTGCACCCCTCGTGGTCCTGACTTCCTTGTTCATGTTCTCCCTCCTTCTGCTCCTCATTGGGACCTTGGAGCTCAGACCAGTGCTCCAGTGTGGGTCTCTGTCTCTATCTCCATCCATCACCAGATGAAGGTTCTATGGTGATATGCAAGATATTTGTCAGTATTGCTATAGGCTAGGGTCATTTCAGGTTCCCTATCCTCAGCTGCCCAAGAAACTAACTGGGGATATCACCTTGGGCTCCTGGGAGCCACTCTAGGTTCAAGTCTCTTGCCAGCCCTAAGGTGGCTCTCTTAACTAAGAATTGTGCTTCCGTGCTCCCCTATCCAACCTTCCTTTATCCCAATCATCCTGTTTCCCCAAGTTCCCCCATCCTTCCCTTCTCACTTTTCTTTCCCCATCTCCCCTTACCCCCATCCCACCCCACCCCCAAGATCCCAATTTTCTCCCCGGCAATTTTGTCTACTTCCCATAGCCAAGAGGATAATTATATGTTTTTCCTTGGGTTCACCTTCTTATTTAGCTTCTTTAAGTTCACCAATTATAGACTCCGTGACCTTTATTTATGGCTAGAAACCAATTATGAGTGAGTACATCCCATGTTCATCTTTTTGGGTCTGGGTTACCTCACTCTGGATAGTGTTTTCTATTTCCATCCATTTGCACGCAAATTCGAGATGTCATTGTTTTTTACCGCTGCATAGTACTCTAATGTGTATATATTCCACACTTTCTCATCCATTCTTCCATTGAAGGACATCTAGGTTGTTTCCAAGTTCTGGCTATTACAAATAATACTGCTATGAACATAGTTGAACAAATGCTTTTGTCATATGATAGGGCATCTCTTGGGTAAATTCCCAAGAGTGTTATTGCTGGGTCCAGGGGTAGGTTGATCCCGAATTTCCTGAGAAACTGAAACATTGATTTCCAAAGTGGTTGCACAAGATTGCATTCCCACCAGCAATGGATGAGGGTACTCCATCCTCCACAGCCTCTCCAGCAAAGGCTATCATTGGTGTTTTTGATTTTAGCCATTCTGACAGGTGTAAGATGATATCTCAAAGTTGTTTTGATTTGCATTTCCCTGATTTCTAAGGAGGTTGAGCATGACCTTAAGTTTCTTTTGGCCATTTGAACTTCTTCTGTTGAGAATTCTCTGTTCAGTTCAGTGCCCCATTTTTTAAATGGGTTAATTAGCATTTGAAAGTCTAGTTTCTTGAGTTCTCTATATATTTTGGATATCAGACCTTTGTCTGTTGTGGGGTTGGTGAAGATCTTCTCCCAGTCAGTAGGTTGCCTTTTTGTCTTAGTGACAGTGTCCTTTGCTTTACAGTAGCTTCTCAGTTTTAGGAGGTCCCATTTATTCAATGTTGCCTTTAATGTCTGTGCTGCTGGGGTTATACATAGGAAGTGATCTCCTGTGCCCATCTGTTGTAGGGTACTTCCCACTTTCTCTTCTATCAGGTTCATTTTTTTTGGACTGATACTGAGGTCTTTGATCCATTTGGACTTGAGTTTTGTGCATGGTGATAGATATGGGTCTATTTTCATTCTTCTACAGGTTGACATCCAGTTTGCCAGCACCATTTATTGAAGATGCTTTCTTTCTTCCATTGTATACTTTTAGCTCCTTTATCGAAAATGAGGTGATCATAGGTTTTTGTGTTAAAATTCGGGTCTTCTATACAATTCCATTGGTCGACTTCTCTGTTTTTATGCCAGTACCACACTGTTTTCATTATTGTATCTCTGTAATAGAGTTTGAAGTCAGGGATGATAATGCCTCCAGAAGATCCTTTATTGTATAGGATTGTTTTGGCTATCCTGGGATTTTTGTTTTTCCATATAAAGTTGATTATTGTCCTCTCAAGATCTGTGAAGAATTTTGATGGGATCTTGATGGGTATTGCATTGAATCTATAAATTGCCTTTGGTAGAATTTCCATTTTTACTATGTTGATCCTCCCAATCCAAGAGCAAGGGAGATCCTTCCATTTTCTGGTATCCTCTTCAATTTCTTTCTTCAATGCCTTAAAGTTCTTGTCAAATAGATCTTTCACTTCCTTGGTTAGAGTTACCCCAAGATATTTTATGCTGTTTGTGGCTATCATGAAAGGTGAAGCTTCTCTGATTTCCCTCTCTGCATCCATATCCTTTGTGTGTAAGAGGGCGACTGATTTTTTGGAGTTGATCTTGTATCCTGCCACATTACTAAAGGTGTTTATAGCTGTTGGAGTTCTTTGATTGAGTTTTTGGGGTCGCTTATGTACACTATCATATCATCCGCAAATAATGAAAGTTCAACCTCTTCCTTTCCAATTCAAATCCCCTTGATCCCCTTATGTTGTCTTATTGCTATTGCTAAAACTTCAAGCACTATATTGTAGAGATATGGAGAGAGTGGACAGCCTTGTTGTGTCCCTGAGTTAAGTGGGATGGCTTTGAGTTTTTCTCCGTTTAATTTGATGTTAGCTGTTGGCTTGCTGTATATAGCTTTTGTTATATTTATGTATGACCATTGTATCCCTAATCTCTCCAAGACTTTTATCATAAAAGGATGTTGAATTTTGTCAAATGCTTTTTCAGCATCTAATGAAATGATCATATGGTTTTTTTCTTTCAGTTTATTTATATGATGGATTACATTGATAGATTTTCATATGTTGAACCAGCCTTGCAACTCTGGGATGAAGCCTACTTGATCATAATGGATACTTTTTCTAATGTGTTCTTGGATTTGTTTTGCCAGTATTTTGTTGAGGATTTTTGAGTCGATGTTCATGAGTGAGATTGGCCTGTAATTCTCTTTCCTGATTGAGTCTTTGTGTGGTTTTTGTATCAGAGTAACTGTAGCTTCATAAAAGGAATTTGGTAATGACTCTTCTGTTTCTATATTGTGAAATACATTAAGGAGTATAGGTATTAGATCTTCTTGGAAGTTCTGGTAGAATTCCGCATTGAAACCATCTGGTCCTGGGCTTTTTTTGGTAGGGAGGTTTTTGATAACCTCTTCTAATTCTTCACGACTAACAGGTCTATTTAGATTGTTCACCTGGTCCTGGTTTAACTTTGGTATATGGTATTTATCTAAAAAAGTGTCCATTTCTTTTACATTTTCCAGTTTTGTGGCATACAGTCTTTTGTAGTAACAGCTGGCCCTCTGTTTGTGTTTTCTTATTTGCCTCCATTTCATTTTTCAAGTCTTGAACTGTTTCCATTATCTGTTTGATTGTTTTTCCTTGGTTTCCTAGGGTATCATTCACTGATTTATTCAATTCTTCAAACTTTCTGTTATACTTCTCATCCATTTCTATAAAGGCACTTTTTTACATGCTGTTTAAGGGCGTCAATCACTTTAATGAAGTCAATCTTTTCTACTTCTTCTTGATTAAGGTGTTCCTGTCCTCCTGTTGTGAGGTCGCTGGGTTCTGGTGGTTTCATGTTGTTCTTCAGATTGTTGGGTGAATTCTTGCATTGGCGCCTGCGCATCTCTTCCTCTGAATGCTTCCCTATGTATCTTCATTTACAGGATCAGGTCTCCTTGCCTACTGATGTACCTTCCCAGTGATGGCACTCCTCAGTGATGTCTCTCCTGGTGCTGAGATCAGATCTCTGTGCTGGTTGGGTAGCTTGTAAACAATGTGCCTACCTTGTGTGATGCAGGCAGGCTATTGAGACAAAGGAGCTCCTGCCTGCTAGATTGTGCTTGGGATTTGGCCCCAGAGCCCCAAGAGGGAAGGGAGGCAGAAAGGTGTGTGGGGGGGGTTCTAGATGCAAGCTGGGTGATTAGGAAGAGAGAGGCAGTATGCTGGGAGTATAGGCCCAGCAGGAAGCCCAGCAAGTATAGGGAGGATGAGGAAAGTCTGAGTTCCTTTTCCCGGGCTGCTGCCGCGGGTCCCCCATATTAATTCTTAATAGAAGTACTGAATAGATTGAATTTCATTTAAATATAAAGTATGTGGAATAGAATTGACATATCTTACTTAGCGCTATGTGTTGTCTCATCAGTTATTATTATGTATGTTCTATAAGTAAGAATGAAAGAAACTCAAGACAAAGCACACTTTTGTTAATTGTATACTTTGGGGGTATATCCACAGAAATGGAAATGCTGTGAAAATGGTCTCTTGCTTAATTTTAATGGAAAAATAGTTGTGAATACCTGAGGCATCGAATATGGCACGTTTAAGGGCCTACAGGAGCATCTTGTCCTCTCACAGTCTTAAGCACTAACAAACATAAATTGTACAAAAGAACATATTTATACTTTATTTATTTGTTTTAGGAGACTTTATTTCAGTCAAAAGTTTTATCATTTATCTTTTCCCCCAATTTCTCAAGGTTTTCAATATGACAGTATAAGTTATTTGAAAATTATTACTTAGAAAGAAGATATTAGTGCTTCACTTTTTTCTTTTTTCTGGTATTTTTATCTTGTGATTCTGAGGTAACTTTGATGGTGCTTAAATAGAAAGTGGTGTCTTTTTTGAGCTTGAATTTTAGTTTAATACAAACAATGGAAGGATACTAGAGCTCTGTTTCTCTAATGCATGCCATTCTAACCACGGATTAGTAATGAGCCCTACTTTTTTATAGATGTTTTGCATTTTTATTTGTATGAGTTATTTGCTTCTGTCTGTACATACAGCACATTGTACCTACAGATGTCATAGGAGTGTAAGGTCCTCTGGAGCTGAAGTTTAATTTCAATATCCTGATAGGTTACGTGCAAAATCTGACACTCTATATTAGTAAAAATATGTGTTGAATTCTTGGTAGATAGAAACAATGTAGCCATCCAGGATTTACAATGTAAAAAACCGAGAGCTTATCTGCAGATTACCAGTTACTACTTATTTTCACCCTTTGCCATGGGAAGTCGGCTTAGGTATAAGTTTCCATATTTTGTGGGCCAGAAAATTCTCAAAATCCAGGAAAAAGTTTGATATTTGTACAACATGTAAAAATTAAATATTCCAGAATCTGTGGTTAGATACCCAGCATAACTGGCAATTGTATTTGAGAAAGATTCATAAATGACTTTCAGATGTTTTATATTTATATAAACTTTACCTGAATAGATAACATTTCTATTCTGATAGTCTAATCTGCATGTAAATGTCTAATACAAACAAAAAAATCAGAGTTAGTAACGTTTTTCTTGTTTACTTAGGCTGGAAAGATAATTATTTTTCTTCTTATTATTTTGTATGTATGTGTTTTGTCTACATGTATGTCTGTGTTATCACATATATGCCTGCTGCTCATTAAGGCCAGAAGAAGGTGTCAGATCACCTGGAACTGGAGTTATAGATGGCTGTGAGTCCCTGTATATGTGTTGAGAATCAAACGTGGGTCCTGTGGAAGAGCAGTCAGTGCTCGAACCTTTGAAACATCTTTCCAGCCCCAATATGTCATATTTTAAGATAGCCAAAAACATAAAAAATTAAGATGTGGTCTTTCATGTAAAAACCCTTGTTTAGACATTTCTATCATTCATTAAAAATTCATCATAGGCATATTTATTACACAATAATATACATATGAGAATCAAAACTACTTAAAACCTGATAGAGCTTTACTTATAAAAAACGTCTTCAAATGTCCTCACAATGTTCTCTATATTAAAATGTATACCTGATAGGCTTGGTCCTAATTCATTTCTCACCTTCATCTTGAACAGTGTAAAAAAAAACGTAATATAGGGAAATAATATATAATTTTTATTTTATCCTTAGTACTGTGAGGATCTTTACATTTCAGAAATATCAGTATCCAAACAGTAAAGTCAAACACAGTAGAGAATAGACAATTTCTCATATGATATACTTACTGTGAAATTGATTTATCAAATCTACTTACTCTCACACAGATTTTTTATAATTATATTTGTGCTTTATGTCTCCGTGTATACGCTAAATAAATAAACTATATTTCTGTCTGTCTCTGTCTCTCTCACTCCCTATCTTGCTCTTTCTTGCTGTATGTACATGTGTGTGTCTGTGTGCATGTACTATAAACATGGATGTTGACATCCATTGAGGTACATTTTTAGCAACTCAGAAACATACATGATTGACAGAACAAAGCATATGGAAACGAATAAGAATCTAACCCACATTTAGATCTAAGAAAAAAATATTTGCCTGAAGGGAAAATATTAATTAGTTTGTCTACATGCTAGATAAGAGTCTGGAAGACTTATCCATCAAAAGGCAGTGGAATAAACAGCAAAATGGAAATTATTTGTAAATTGACAGTAAACTTGGCAAACATTGAAGGGGTAAACAAGTTATTTGGCATGCAAAGCATTTTGAAATCACAGCCTCTGTCAGGAGGCATCTGTGCATAGATTCACTTATTTGACAGAAATTAACATTTTGCAGAAATCTTTGTTGCATGCTAAAGATTTTTTTACCCTCCTTAATTATTTTAATTGCTGCTTCAGAATGTTCTACATAAACATTCAAAAGATGCTAAAATCCACAAAGTCTGATCCAATTTTATCAATATAGGGCTACTCCAATCTAGAACTGACTAAAATACTAACTGGAGGGTTAATTATCTATATAACTATCCAAAACATATTTTTGAGAGTAAAATATAAATGTCATATAAAAATAGAGAGAAATTATTGTACTGAGAAAGGTAAAGTTTAATTTTTTTTTACTTTATTAATACTAGGAATCAAAATTTCCACTTCCTCCTCCTCCCACTTCCCTCCTGCTCCCCCACTCCCCTTCCCCCCTCCCAATCCAGTCCTAAGAGAGGTCAGGGTACCCTGCCCTGTGGGAAGTCCAAGGCCCTCCCCCCTCCATCCAGGCATGGGAAAGTATGCATCCAAATAGACTAGGATCCCAAAAAGCCAGTACATGCAGTAGAATCAAATCCCAGTGCAATTATCATTGGCTTCTCAGTTTGCCCCAATTGTCAGTCACATTCAGAGGGTCCAGTTTGATCCCATGCTCATTCAGTCCCATTCTAGTTGGCTTTGGTGAGCTCCCATTAGTTCAGACACACTGTCTCAGTGGGTGGATCAACCCCTCGTGTTTCTGACTTCCTTGGTTATATTCTCCCTCCTTCTGCTCTTCACCTGGACCTTGGGAGCTCAGTCCAATACTCCTGTGTGGGTCTTTGTCTCTGTCTCCATCTATCGCTGGAATAAGGTTCTATGGTGATATTCAAGATAGTCATAGTCTGACTACAGGACAAGGCCAGTTCAGACACCCTCTCCTCCACTACCCAGGGTCCTAGCTTGGGACATCCCTGTGGACATCTGGGACCCCCTCTAGAGTCAAGCCTCTTGCCAACCCTACAATGCTTCCCTTAATTAAGATATCTTCTTCCCTGCTCCCATATCTGTCCTTCCTTCATCTTAACCATCACAGTCCCCCAAACTCTCCCCAACCCTCTCCTTCTCCCTTCTCTCTCCCCCTCTCCTCTTCCCCCATTCCAACCCCTCTCCCATGCTTCCAATTTTTGCCTGGTGATCTTGTCTGCTTCCAATTTCCAGGAGGATCTATATTTAGTTTTTTAGGTTATTTTTATTTACTTTAAAAATGAAATTAAACTTTACCTTTAAACAAAATCATATATAGATAAAGTTTAATTTTAAGGAAGAAAAAATGTTTCATTCAATTTTATTTATTTTAAAGTAAATAAAAATAACCTAAGAGACTAAAAGTATATGGAATAAATACTATTGGCCACATAAAGTGGATAATTTTAAGGTAAACTAGGAGATAACTTGTAATGGGAAAAATCTGAATTCAGTGGTCTTACCTCTGCCACCTAACTGCTAGAAGCATACTTCTAAATCTATAGACCTTCAGTATCCTCATTAGTCAAACGAGATTTAGTTCAATCTTTTATAAAGTTTGCCCTTAGCTGAAATGTATAAAATGCAAATTACCTCAACATAAACTTTAAAAATTCCTTATTCCTGATGCCCAATAGAGAAGCAACCTTATTTTCTTTTCTAACAGTATCTACTGTTTGTGAGAAAAGCATTTATCACCAAAACTCATAGGTTTCTCTAATATCAAAGAGAATCATTAAATGATTTTTTTCTTTTGCCCTTTGAAAAACTGAAAGTCCATAGAGATTAATTGACTTGAATCTAACTGTGAAGTTTGTAAAAATTCATTACTATAGTCTATGTTTTTGTTAAGTTTTTCATATGCATTTTCTCTATCAATCTTAAAATAGCATAAGTAACACAGAAACTTTGTGAGTTAAACAAAATGATGTTTTTTTTTAATTTCAGATTCTTGTTTCCATCTCATAATTTTGACAAGCATTGTAAAATTTCAATTTGTAATATTTGAAATTAAGCAAGCAGGTACATATTTAAGGCATAAGCCAAAAGATTCTTCTGACATGCTATACTGCATAAATTCATTCTAGTATGCTAAAAATCTTTGTGAGCTCCTATGTGTGTCTGGAGATTTCTCATCCTAATCGGTCCCACAGTTGCATTTAAAATGATAATTCAGAGGAGTAATATTAATTACATATTGTTTGGCCTATTAGCTCAGTCTTATTATTAACTAGCTCTTACAACTTAAATTAGCCCATTTATATTATTCTATATTTTACCATGAGGCTTGTGGCTTGTTACCTCATATCTTGCTTCTCTGGTGGCTGCTTTTATCTCGCTCAACTACTCCTTTCTTTCTGTATTCAGTCCAGATAGGTTGATTCTGTGGGTTTTCTTGTGATGTCTTTGACACCTCTGGCTTGTACAATCCAATCCTTCCTCCTTCTCTTCAGCATATTTCCCTGAGCTCTGCCTATTATTTGTCTATGGGTCTCTGCAACTGTTTCTACTAGTTGCTGGTAGAGGCCTCTCTGATGACAATTGGGGTAGTCACCAATCTATGAGTATAGCAGAATATTATTAGCCAGAATTACATTGACATTTTAATTCTCTAGCCATGTTTGATTCTATCCTAGGTCTCTGATCTATCCAGCCTCTGAGTCCTGGCACTTCAGGCAGTGCCAGGGGTGGGTTCGTTCTCATGGCACAGATCTGAGGCTAGACTACTCATTGGTTGGTCACTCCCACAATCTCTGTGCCACATTTACCTCAGTATATCACATAGGCAGGACAAACTGTAGGCCAAAGGTGGTGTGGCTGGGTTGGTGTCTCACCCCCTCAACTGTTAATCTTGCCTGGTCCCAGGAGGTGGCCATTTCAGGCTATATATTCCCTGTTGCTAGGAGTCTTAGATTCCTAGGTTATCCTTGTAGATTCTTAGGAGTTTTCTTTGTACCTGGTTTCTACCTGACCCTGAAAAGACCTCCTTTCCATTTAACTCTTTCAATACTCTCCCCCATCCCAATTCACCTGATCTACTCATGCTCCCATAGTCACTTGCCCAAGACCACCCACAAAAGCTCTTCTATTTCCCCTTACCAGGAAGATCTGAGTGCCCCCATTGATTCCTCCTTGTTATCTACTCTGTGTGTCTGTGGATTGTAGCCTAATTATCCTTTACAGCTAATATTCACTTATAAGTGAATACATACCATGTTTGCCTTGCCGGGTCTTGGTTGCTTCACTGAAGATGATTTTGTCTAATTCCCTCCATTTGTCTTTAAATTTAATGATGCCAACTAGATTATCTTTTGTAGTAAAAGACCATTTTTTTACTTATATGATAAAAGTTTATAAGGGAGACAAGGACTATATGGAAGAAAACAGGTTCCAGACTGCTCTATTGAAGCAGTTTAAAAGTTAAAACTGAAAATTTGACATTTTAATGGCATGTTATTTCTAATTAACAATCCTTTGGGTTCTTATAATGGTCTCTGTCTGTTGCAAAGAGAAGTTTCCTTGATGAGGCATAAGTATACTTTTCTGTGGGTACAAGGACAAATATTTAGAATATATTTAGGAATTATGATACTTTAGTAAATTGGTGATTATAAGTTCTCTTCTGAGATTCATTACTTCATTATCACTGGATAGCTGGCTGGATTTTCAGCATCATGCATGTTTCCTCTATTGTTAGTGAGCATTAAGCAAATTATAGGTATGTGTTCCACTACTGCACCCTTAGAAAGACTAACATGTCAGTCATTATTGTAATCCACAGACATCACAGCTAGTTAGGACTGTTCATTGATTTCATCCTTTGAAGCTACCATGGTGTGTTCCTGCAACAGAGAGGCTAGTTAGGACATGGTCTTAATATATAAATCTATACTATAACTCTATCCTCTAAGGCTCATGGGTCACTGTGAAAGAGGAAGTAAAAAGACTGTATGAGTCAGATCAGGGAATTTGCTGCACAGCTCTGTCTCCTTGGAATGTTAAGAACCTAAGGTCATAAACTTTCACCACTATGACTGCTTAAATATGATCTTAATAAGAAGAAGGAATATAGATACACCAAGGTGAACAGGAGAAAGCCAAAAGGCCTCATCTCTACACAAAGAACTATAGGCATCTAAGGAAAACTGAAAGTGGTGGAAATTGTCTTCCCCAGGGAAGAACATACCAATAGGTTAACCAATACCAAATGGTCATTCAGAAAACACGTACACATGTAATATTATGAAGACTGATCATGTTATATTTATATCACAAGAATTAATGAAAAATGCCATGGATCTGAGAGTAAGGAGTATATCGGAAAGTTTGGAGGAGGGAAAAGAAAAAAGTAAATGATATAATTATATTCAAAACTCAAAACCAGAAGAAATATTTTTTCAAAAAATAATTAGTCAATGGGGCTGGAGAGATGGCTCAGAGCTTAAGAAAAGATACACATGGTGGTTCACAACCATCTATAGTTTAAATTCCCCAAAATCCTGTATTCTTTTCTCTGCTGTTGTCAGGCACATATGTGGTACATTTTTATACACACTGAAAAGCAACCACACTCATAAAATTAACACTTTAAAAAAGAATGCTTAAATAAGTAATTAAGTTTGAAATAATTACCCCAGAACAATAGTATACTGTCATTATCTTGTTTCATAACATTATCAAGATAAAAATCTGAGCTAATGCATAGTAAAGAACCTTCAAATATTCATAATTTTATTGATGCGATCTTTTATATGAGATATAGTGTAGGTATAACTAAGGATGTCCACGAGAGCACAGAATAAAGGACAACAAATATTTGTTTGGTAAAAACTCACAATTAGGATAGAGAGCAATGATCTTCTGCTCTGTGGGCTCTGGATGCTGTGAACACAACTCTGACCACTACCCAAGAGTGAGCACACTTTTCATTTGTGCTTATTAGTCCACATGTAATACCTCAGATGACACTCTAATGGACCATTAAGCAAAAAGCTATTGACTGAATGACTTCCCACAACAATATATGTATATGTATGTTTGGGCATATAAATATTTGAATATCCATATTTTCTTTATCTTTGCTTGCTAAAATAAGAAGTAAACACACCACTCTAATCTTTCTGATGTTTCATTGTTTTGCTGCTTTAAAAAGTGACATGTAATAATTATAAATATTTATGGAGTACAATTATTGTTTTGATACATGTATAGAGTGTGTTACAATTAAATGAGTATAATTAGCATGAATATCTATCACATAAACCATTTATCAGTTTTCTTGAGGAGAATAATAAAAATTCTCTCTTCTAGCCACTTTGAAATATCTAACACATTGTTGATTATTCTCATACTTACATTAAAATTTTATATTCCTTGATTCAGCTTTTCAGAATCTTCTCTCCCCTTTCACATGCTCAGTTTCAGGTGGTTATTATTACACATGCTCCATGTTCCATCAGTCAAGGAAGTACAAATACATGGCTGATATTGAACTGTTAACCTCACTAGGGCTTAGTTTCAGCATTCTCAAGATAAACTGAGTATGCAAAGTAGACTGAGATGTTTTGAAAACAGCTTATAACTGCAGTTCAGATGAAGGAACACAAGGAAGCTTAATCCAAAGTGTAAGAACTTCTAGGATAAGATGGAGAGGCCAGAAAATGTGCTTGATTATAGCATGAAGAAGAGGAATTGTTCAAAATAGGGGTGTAAAGAGGCAGAGAACTAATTTAGTTGGCTTTTTTGTTTTATTTACTTATCTGTATTTGTCAACCAGAAGTCCTGGTTAGCATTTATTTAGAATGATCTAAGAGCAAAAATTATACATTGTGTGTGTGTGTGTGTGTGTGTGTGTGTGTGTGTGTATGCCCTCTTTTCAGTAGAGAAAAATCACAAACAGTATTAGTCTCTTCCATTTCTTTAGCTCTGCACTTAGGAATCCCCAGTGAAATTTAAAAATAAAACACAGACACACTCTACGAAATAATAAACACTAAAGTACTGTATTCTCAAAATAGTGTCCACTGGTGTGCGTGTATCTATTTGTGTCTGTGTTGTGTGTATATGCCTGCATATTAGCATCTATGTGTGTATGGGGTATACTGCTATGTCTGTATATATGGTGTCAGGTTGCTTCCGTAATTTACCACTTTCCATTTTCCTTACTGAGGCTGACGGTTTTCACTAAACTCAGAGTCTGCCTATTCTGTCTACTCTAGCTAGCTTGCTGACTAGGTAGCTATCTTTTGTCTTTACCTACCAAGGGCTGACGTTATAGGGTGCTACCCAACCTCCCTGGTTTTTATGTGGATCCTGGGGAACCAAATTCCTTGAGATACATAAGTGCTTTGTTCAATGAACCATCTACTCAATCTGGATCGTGCAGTTTCTCTTACTTTTGTTGGAGGAGATATGTCATGGTGTCTGGGAACTTGTGGAAAAGTACTTGAGAAATATGGGGATGGAGAGGGTTGAGTGTGGAGGATATTGAGTTAACAAGAATTCATTATTATACAACAAAATTATTGAAAAGGCTGAAAAGTATGTCTAAACTCATTTATAATGCTGTTTTTGTCCTGAATTAATCATAAAAATGAAATGAATTAGCATGAGAAGTGTAAATTATGTTCTTTTAAATGTTTTTCTCTGAAGGAAAAGAAATCATTATTGTTTATGAAAATACCCTTATTGGGAATGATTCACTAATAGTTACTGTTTATATATTATTTAGCTAAGCATTTTAATGGTACAAAATGTATGCTATAGTAATATTCTGAAGTATTTGTTAGACACAGCAATTTCTGTATAGCTCAAGTTGGACTTGTAGTTTCTATATATCCCAGAATGATTTCAAATTTGTGATCCGCTAGTATTAGCCTCCTCAGCATTGGAATTGCAGGCATGTGGCACCAATATGGGTTCTGATGCTTTTTTGAAGTAAAATATGATTGGTTTTCACAGTGGTCATACTAAATCAAAATATATAAACTGTGACTTTATTTTAAGATTTATAACTTTAATAATCCTTTCTAAGGAAAAAACACTTAATGGTTTTATTCAATAATTTATATCAATTATCCTTAAAATTCAAGTTGTGAAAGTCATTAAAACATGAATTTTGAAAGTGCTCATTTTGAAAAATTCAAAGTACTGAAAGAAATACCAGTTTCAGATTTAACCTTGCCATATGGATTGAGCTTAAAGTAAGTTGAACTGTGTCATATTGAACAATGATTGCCCCAGAGTAACAACAGCTTGCTTTCCATTGTTTCTTAGCAAATTATATGTGCAAAAAAAATTGAAGAATTATTTAGATTTTTAAAAGAAACAGGAAGCATCAATGTGCCTGATTTTGTCATTAAAAATGTTTGACTATCAGTATGATGAAATGGAGAGTACGTACTGATTACATCAAAAATATCATCCATGTGCTCGCTCTTGCTACAATCTAGAAGACACTCCAGTTAGTAAACACCACAGTAAATTGTATTCTGTGTAGTGCTGTATCATTTTACTTCTTCAAAAAATGTGTGCTTTGATTGCACAAAATAATGGTTGCATTATATTTTCATTCATGTGCAAAGTGTGCTTGATAATATTCACACCCCTCATTACCCTTACTTGTCCGTCTCCCTTCTTTGGTTCCATAGCCTTCTCTGAAATGAGTTCTTCTTAACTCATATATTTTAAAAATTTTAAAATAAGACATTTTTTGAGTCTTGTTTATTCCACTTTACATGGTAATCTCCAGATCCATCTATTTTCTTTCAAATGAAATAATTTTATTTTTCTTTATTACTGAATTATATTCTGTTTTTTATGTTACCATGTCATAAATGATTTTGTACTTTAACAAATAGAGCTTGCCTGAAGATCAAGTGTGGAGCTAACCACTAGTTAGTCATAGAGGGAAGACAGTGGTGGCACACACACACCTTTAATCCCAGAAAGCAGAAGCAGGTGGATCTCTGTGAGTTCAAGGCTACCGTGGGCTACTCAAGATTGACCCAGTCTAAAAGACAAACAGAGCTATGTGGTGGTGTCTCACATCTTTACCCAGTACTTGGGGGTCTCACATCTTTAATTCCCAGCACTAGGGAGGTGGAAACAGGAAGGGATATGGCTGGGTTGATAGAGTAATATAAGGTGGGAGGAGACAGGAGTTGACCCCATTCATTCTGAGGATTTGTGGAGACAGGATATAGTCCAGTGTGTTGTGCAGATACAGTACAGGTAAAAGGTTTCTCTAGTGACTGGCTCCTTGACTTCTCTGATCTTTCAACATTTACCCCAATATTCAACTCCGGTTTTCATTATTAAGACCAATTAAAATTTGGACTACGTCAACATGTTCTCTTTATCTATTTAATTATTTGGTAGGCATCTAGACTGATTCAAGTCTTTACTTTTGTGAGTTGTGCTATGATGAACATGGGTATGCTGGTGTCTCTGTTGTATACTGACTTTGGTACTTTTAGGTAAATATAAAGTATCTATATAGCTGGACTCTTTGATAGGTCCATATTTAGTTTTTTTTTTTTTAATTTTTTTATTGATAAAAGGAGGATAAAGAAAAGAAAAAAAACAAATTTCCACCTCCTCCCACCAGCCTCCCATTTCCCTTCCCCTCCTCCCACTCTTCTCCCCCACCTCCCACTCTTCTCCCCCTCCTCCCACCCCTCTCCCCTTCCCCCCACTCCTCTCCCCCTCCCTTTTCAGTCCAAAGAGCTGTCAGGGTTCCCTGCCCTGTGGTATGTCCTAGGTCCTCCCCCCTCCATCCATATCTAGGAAGGTGAACATCCAGACTGGCTAGGCTCCCACCAAGCCAGTACATTGCATAGGATCAAAACCGCGTGCCATTGTCCTTGGCGTCTCATCAGCCCTCATTGTTCGCCATGTTCCAAGAGTCCAGTTTTATCCCATGCTTTTTCTGGTAACAGTCCAGCTGGCCTTGGTGAGCTCCCAGTAGATCATCTCCACTGTCTCAGTGGGTGGGTGCATTCCTCGTGGTCCCGACATCTTTGCTCATGTTCTCACTCCTTCTGCTCCTCATTGGGACCTTGGGAGCTCAGTCCAGTGCTCCAGTGTGGGTCTCTGTCTCTATCTCCATCCATCGCCAGATGCGAGTTCTAGGATGATATGCAATATATTCGTCAGTATTGCTCTAGGGTAGGGTCATTTCAGGTTCCCTATCCTCAGCTGCCCAGGGAACTAACTGGGGACCTCAGCTTGGGCACCTGGGAGCCCCTCTAGGGTCAAGTCTCCTGCCCACCCTAAAGTGGGTCCCTTAACTAAGAATTGTGGTTCCGTGCTCCCCTATCCAACCTTCCTTTATCCCGATCCTCCTGTTTCCCCAAGTCCACCCTCCTTCCCTTCTACCTTTTCTCTCCCCATCTCCCCTAACCCCCATCCCACCCCACCCCCAAGATCCCACTTTTCCCCCCGGCAATTTTGTCTACTTCCCTTATCCAAGAGGATAACTATATGTTTTTCCTTGGGTTCACCTTCTTACTTAGCTTCTTTAGATTCGCCTATTGTAGACTCCGTGGCCCCTATTTATGGCTAGAAACCAATTATGAGTGAGTACATCCCATGTTCGTCTTTTTGGGCCTGGGATACCTCACTCAGGATAGTGTTTTCTATTTCCATCCATTTGCATGCAAAATTCGAGAAGTCATTGTTTTTTACCGCAGCGTAGTACTCTAGTGTGTATATATTCCATACTTTCTTCATCCATTCTTCCATTGAAGGGCATCTAGGTTGTTTCCAGGTTCTGGCTATTACAAATAATACTGCTATGAACATAGTTGAACAAATGCTTTTGACATGTGATAGAGCATCTCTTGGGTAAATTCCCAAGAGTGGTATTGCTGGGTCCAGGGGTAGGTTGATCCCGAATTTCCTGAGAAACCGAAACACTGACTTCCACAGTGGTTGCACAAGATTGCATTCCCACCAGCAATGGATGAGGGTACCCCTTCCTCCACAGCCTCTCCAGCAAAGGCTATCCTTGGTGTTTTTGACTTTAGCCAATCTTACAGGTGTAAGATGATATCTCAAAGTTGTTTTGATTTGCATTTCCCTGATCGCTAAGGAGGTTGAGCATGACCTTAAGTGTCTTATGGTCATTTGAACTTCTTCTGTTGAGAATTCTCTGTTCAGTTCAGCGCCCCATTTTTTAATTGGGTTAATTAGCATTTTAAAGTCTAGTTTCTTGAGTTCTCTATATATTTTGGAGATCAGACCTTTGTCTGTTGTGGGGTTGGTGAAGATCTTCTCCCAGTCAGTAGGTTGCCTTTGTGTCTTAGTGACAGTGTCCTTTGATTTACAGAAGCTTCTCAGTTTTAGTAGGTCCCATTTATTCAATGTTGCCCTTAATGTCTGTGCTTCTGGGGTTATACCTAAGAAGCGATCGCCTGTGCCCATCTGTTGTATGTGCCCATCTGTTGTACATATTTAGTTTTTGAGAACCCTTCACATTTATTTCAATGATTGTTACACTAATTTGCATTCATACCAAGAAATCCTTTTACCACATCCCCAAAGCATTTGTTGTTTGTATCCTTGAACACAAACATTCTTACTGGGATGGTTAAGAACACTAAGCATTCTTAATATAAGAATTAGAACCTTCAACTTATTCTTTTTTAGAATAGTCAATTTGATTGTTTTGACAGTTGAATGATTGGCTTACTTTTAGTTGTTTAAGTTTGGGAGTTCTTTATATGTACTGAGTTGTGTCAGAGGAAAAAGTTGTAAAGTTTTGTTATTTCCCAAATTTTGAGTCATGTTAATAATGGTGTTGCCAATTTTCATGCTTGAGGAGGTATTGTATGACACATTTTCTTCTGGTCATAGTCTTGACAAGATGGCATTTTAGACTTTGTCCTGGTAGCTGTAACAACTAGAAGAGAGCACTGCAGTGGTACCCAGGCCTACCATAACTGTAATGGAAGTATTGTCAGGAGACCCTCACATGGGATTCCAATTATTATTCCCTCTTCTTGCTTCACGTGGTCTTGGGAGGAAGCTGGAGTACATCCAAAATACAAGGTTGCCTGGGGCAGACTGAGGGGTCACTGGCAGTGGCACCAGGATTTATCCGTACTGCATGTACTGACTTTTTAGGAACCCATTCTCTTTGAATTGATACTTTGCTCAGCCTAGATATAGTAGAGAGGGCCTTGGACCTTCTCCAAGACAATGTGCCTTACCGTCTCTGAGGAGTGAATAGGGGTGGAGCAGGAAGGTTTGTAGAGAAATGGGAGGAGGGCCTAGTGAAGGGAGGACCTTTCCCTGCCCTACCCTCCACTGTAAAAATGATTCTCAGATCTTGCACTTGGAGTTCCCTCTATAGTCAGATGCTGAATCACAGGGTCTGAGGGTGCCAAACTTTCAGACCAATAAATTCTGCTCTCAGTAACAGGTAGCATTCCTTCATTTGCTTCCATTGACTTATTTCTTCCATGATTTAGTCCTTAATATTCTTGAGACAGGTTTGAATAAGACAGTTTTCCTGATTTCTTTTTTAGTGTGTTCATTATTGGCAAATACAAGGTGATGTAGCTCCATGGGTCTAATCATTTCCTAAGGAATATTCCTCTTTGTTGGCATTCTATTGTTTTCCTATAAATCCTAGCAAATCCAAATCTCCCATAAGGTCTCTTATACTCTGTCAACCTAATTTCAAGTTAGTAGGCCATATTTGGTGATCCACCAGGAATCTCTGATTATTCCAGTGTATTATTAATTTGACCTAATAAGTATTGAAATATGAATTCAATATAGGGGCTTCCATATCTTTTCATGTCTAAGGGAATTGTTAATGAGACACTTTTTTTCTGACTTAAGGATATCATTAACATTTTCCAGAGTTGGGTTCTCCATGTATCCCTAAAAATTAGATCTCATTACTCCATGTGTCTGAGATTATCCAGCCACAACTGCACAGTGCATGGATTGGGATACAATCAATGGCATAAGAGTCAGGCTTTCATAGTGGTGCCAAACTTAGGAAACCAACCCTAGAGACATTAAGATGTACCTTACTGACAATACAAAAAGTAGATCAATATCCCATAATTCTATCAGGGGAGTGTTCAGGGGTTACAGGTCCATAACTTAAATAGAGGAAACCTGAAAAGTAGACCTCCTCACGTAAGTATAAAACAAACATTGCTGCCCCACCAATCTACCTGCTGGAAGTTTCTTTTGGACTGTATGAGCTTAATGACAAAGGATTCCTCTTTGTCAGAGGTAGAGGAATAACACCATACCGTGTAGCCTCTCATTCTTGTTTATGAGGTACAAAGAGATGAGGCCTGCTAGTTGGATGTAGGACTATAGGACAAGTAGGTCTGAGTCAGGATTAGAAAGATCCAAGCAGGACTGGAAAGAATCCCTATAGGAGAAGGAATTTTCAGTCTTGGGAGTAGAGAAAATAATCCACAAACTGTGAGAAAAGTGCCATATAAAGAACTTTGGGGCAAGCACAACAAGGCAAGACAGAAATAATAATAGCCACTACCGTGGCAATGCCTATGCAGGCTACTAGAGTAGGGTAAAGTATATGGACATATTTTAGTTAGAGGGTGGTAATGTGAAAAGCAGTTTGAGGTACTTTAGTGACTCATAGAAGGAATTAGAGTGAGTTGGTTCTTGTTTTTAGGTCACATTGGTGGCTTAGGAGAATCAAGAATCGCTCATGTCTTGAAACAGGTGCGATAGATTTACTTGTCTAATTCTGTTACTCACAGTTATCTAAGTGTGAATAAACTAACTGGATATGGATGTCCCCCATGGGGTTGAGTGAGGCATCTAATTTGAATAGAAGTCTTTACTAAGACCAAGATTAAGACCCCAGAAAAGAGGAGAGGGGCTACATTCTGTTTTTCCCAACCTAATCCTGCTAGAAGTTTTGATAATGTCCGTTGAAGTTTTGCCAACTGGGTAGCAAGGTAAATCAGTCTAACTATCTCTTCATCCAACATTAAATCACTAGTGAGAAATGGCCTGACTTATAATGCTTTAGAAGGTGTTAGGTCTTGGTGGCAGCTGGAGTTGTTCCTAAACCTGATTAAAGTCAGAGGTAACAATTTTGTCTAAGAAGATCACTTTCTGATTCCTACTAATTCACTACAGTATGTTATACAATGTGTTATGTTCTAATTGCATTTAAGTTAAAAATCATATTTAGTTAAAATTCAAAATTAGTTTTGAAATTACTTTATATCACTCATAAAACACTGAAGTGGATATGATTTTTATGCAGTTATAAGTATATAATATATAGTTAACCCAGAATTAATGAAAGTAAATGCAGTACTTATAGAATATAAGAAAAACTATTTGTATAAATTATTTTAATAGATTTTAATTAAACATGTAGAATTAAAATAAAAAATGAATTCATATAATTTAAATATGTGAATTTCAGATACCCTTTCCTTTCTCTTTTAGTTTTTGGTTTCTGGCTATAGAGCAAAAGTTAAGATTTCAGTTCTTAGCCAAAATAACTAGCAAACAAAGCAGATGGAAATGGAGTCAGAAATCATGAATAATATTAATCTGCTTATAAATAATAACAACTGAATATTTTCTGCTTTTCTACTCTACTACATCTTTAACAGACAAAGCAGAAGAAAAAATTCTGAAATTTGAGATTAATAAGTTTTAATTGCATTATAAAAATATTCAAAAAATAGACTTTAAAGTAGTATTCTATACAATTTAGAAGAGTATTGAGGGTTAGAGAGATGACTCAGTATTTAAAAGCACTGGCTGATTTTCCAGATGTTCTAGGTTCAGTAACACCACCTATAATCCCCTGCAATTCCTGTTCCAGGGGATTCAGCACTCTCTTCTGACCACCACATGCAGTGCATGCATATGGTACACAGACATATATGCAGAAAGAATACTCATACATATAACACAAATAAATATTTTTTAAAAAGTGAATAATACATTAAAGAATTTGAGTATACAAATAATAAATAATACACTTGCCAGTTACCTATGTATCAGTTGTTTGTCATTATTAAAACTAATGTTAAAATTTATGTGAGGGCCCACAAGATGTCTCAGTGGGTAAATGCACAGCAGGGGTGACCTGATTTTAAATCGCTAAAAGCCATGTAGAGATAAAAAAAAGAACCAGTTCTATGAATCTGTATGGATGCTGTGACATATGTATACACATATACAAATGCCTATACATGTACATACACATATACAAACACACATGCTAGTAATAAATACATTTTAAAGTTATATGTGCAGAATATTATACCTCTTTGTTTCATTCCCACATTTTTAACACAGTAATTAGTAATCATGAGGTCCTCAATAAAGAAAGTGTTGGTTTCCTCTCTTCCTTCCACTAGCATAAAAAATATTAGAAACACATTATATGCAATGAATAGTCAGTCAGTCACCATCTGTCCTAGGAGAGCCTGTAAGAGAATAAGGTCACAGCAAGCTATCATGACACAATGAGGAAGAGTTAATCTGACTGTGAATGTCTGAGTGTACCTGGGCAGTATTCCAAGAGCTGTGTGGAAGAAAAGCAGAGTCAATGGATTCCAGAGTAAGTCATTGTAAACTGCTGACTCAACACAGCAGGAAGATCAAGTTTGATTTGTATTACACACAATAAGCAGAGATTGTCAGGGCACATCAGGCACAGGAATAAAAGCAGTGTGAAGTAGGTCATGAAGAATCAGGAGACAGTAACTTAGTTCCCAAACAGGGTTTGCTTGTGAACCCTGAAGGGCAATGCATAATGACTTCCAAACAAGTCATTGGAAAAACTCTTGAGATGTATGTGGTAACCACTAGATTATACAGTACTCTTACTTCCTTGTGCAAATAGGCTATTCTTGTTCACTAAAGAAATCCTAATATACAATTCAGTATTTGGGCCACAATAGGTATTTAATAAATATTTATCAAACATATAATTGTACCTATGTCATCAGTGAACTCACACAGGACTTATTTAATAAGTATCTTATTCAATCAGTACCTTATTCAGTAAGATACTTTTTTCTTCTCTGCCTTCAGTCAGCTAAATAATTAAAAGTAAATTTCATACTTAATTCTTGTCCTCAAAGAATGTTTAATATCAGAGAAATTGTAAAATATACAGAGAACGCTATATTAAATGTTAAAAGTCATGTTCTCCAAAAATGAATAGGAAATTCAGAGGAGTTATTCAATATCGTGTGCCTATGTGGAAATGTCAGCTGACTACTGAAGGACAGGGAAGCATAAAAGAAAACAAAGACCACAGCAATCTAAGAGAAAAGAAGAGCAATTAGGAAAGCACAGAAACAGGAAATTCCAGGAGGTGTAAGAAATAGCTGATTGCCCAATTTGGGGAGGGCATGACACACAGTGGGAGAAAAAGCAGGAAACACAGAAAACAGAATTTTTAGAAGGCTTAACAAGAACAATTTGTAAACCCTACTACCAAATAACTGATAGATTCAGGAAGGGGAAGATAGGAGCCAGAGATTTTCACTGAGCATTGTTATGTTTATTCTTTCGGACTAAATTTTTTTAGAGCGAGAGAAGCCTATATTAGTAAAGTATACATTACAGTTTCTGTGAGGACATTGGTAGAGAATATGCATATGCAGGAAAACAGCAGTGAGGGCAAGAGCAGCCTTGATGTAATTAGCACCATCCAATAGACAAGAGTCCATATATGCAACAGAAGGGATTTGTTTAAAAGACGTCAGATAGTGGGAAAAAGTTTTATTTTCCACAGTGAGGAGTTCTGTTTCTGCTGCCATTGCTCCTTGATATCAGACACTAGGGTTTTAAGCTATCTCACACAGGTTTATAGCAAGGAATCTTCAGGGAGCTTTCAAGCCTTTGGCTAATAACTGGGACTGCATAATTAGTTCCTTTAGTTCACAGGCTTCCAGTACTGGGTTCTCTGGTTTTGTGGCATCCAGAGTGCCATTTGTTGCATACCTAGCCTTCAACTGTGTAAATCAATGTTTTATATTTTCTTCTATGAAGATGGAGATTTTTTTTTAACACAGAGTTTTATGCATTTAATGTAGAGCATCTCGGGAAGAGGCATGAAGTTCAAAAAAGAGAAAGTCATCAAAGATGAAGCAATTAGGAATTACTACTACAGGAAGAAGCAGAGCCATCTTCCGGATACTACTAGTACCTACTAGTAACTGCTCTGAACCAAGGTAACCCTGTGAAGGCAGTGACAGTTTTACTTGCCTTCTATCATCAGCACCTGGAAATGGGCCTGGCTTATCACACTACTTTCAATTAGTACTTACCAAACAAATGCAAGAGCATTAAAAAGACAAACATTAAGTACAAGCAAAAGTAATGAAGATTTCCATATCTTTATCCATGGAATGTCCTATAGAAATCAAAGAGCCCCAATCAATAAAGTTCTTCATATACAATTCTAGTCAGTAGGTATGGAAGGAGAGCAGTGAGGTACACCCCAGTTAATCAATGAATCAAAGCTTTAGGTATTGTTCACCAATGGCTCAAGTCATCAGATGACAGATGGCATGAAGTCAGGTGTCACCATTTGAATCCAATATCCATTCTTATGATCATTAAAACAGATCACCACTGTGCTCCCCAAATATGCCATGATAGGAACTGAAATACATACTACCTATAGGATACTTACATGAGCCCCCTGAGAGCAATTTTCTGCCCTGAATACATAATTCCAGGAAAGCTTTTTAGTATACATTTGTCTGGATCCTGCCTCTCACCAACTAAAGCAATAACTGGAAAGTCTCAGTTCCTGTATAATTTTTTGTCTTTGTTATATTTTTTCCATTACACATAATAAAAGGTTTATATTAAACAACTACATCAGAGGCAAAGAAGAAAACAAAGGGGATAAAGGAATATGGAGAAATAGGGTGGCAGAGAGAAGAATAGAGGGGAGGGAAGGATGGTAAGAGGCAGGAATCCGACATAACAAATTCTCAGGGGAATCCAGAACAAGACTTGCTTGGGGACCGGTGAGAGAAAAACTAAGAACAGATTTTACAGCTCTTAGCTCAGCGGGAATAAGTCAGACAAACACCCACTTACCTTTAGTATTTTATTTTTTGACCTTAATGTAAGCCATCAGTATCTCTCTACCTTTTCTACCATGGCCAAACATTTATTTACTTTCTCTTCTACCTCTTCCATCTATCTGGACACATGCTGGCTACTTACAGAGTAAATCAGGCTTAATGTGATATTTATATTCTCTCCTGGTCTCTAATCCTTCTCACGTTCTTTTTTTTTCTTTTCTTTCTTTTTTGTTGATAAAAGGAGGATAAAGAAAAGAAAAAAAAAAACAAATTTCCACCTCCTCCCACCAGCCTCCCATTTCCCTCCCCCTCCTCCCACTCTTCTCCCCCTCCTCCCACCCCTCTCCCCTTCTCCCCACTCCTCTCCCCCTCCCTTTCCAGTCCAAAGAGCTGTCAGGGTTCCCTGCCCTGTGGTAAGTCCTAGGTCCTCCCCCCTCCATCCATATCTAGGAAGGTGAACATCCAGACTGGCTAGGCTCCCACCAAGCCAGCACATTGCGTAGGATCAAAACCGCGTGCCAGTGTCCTTGGCGTCTCATCAGCCCTCATTGTTCGCCATGTTCAGAGAGTCCAGTTTTATCCCATGCTTTTTCTGGTAACAGTCCAGCTGGCCTTGGTGAGCTCCCAGTAGATCATCTCCACTGTCTCAGTGGGTGGGTGCACTCCTCGTGGTCCCGACATCTTTGCTCATGTTCTCACTCTTTCTGCTCCTCATTGGGACCTTGGGAGCTCAGTCCAGTGCTCCAGTGTGGGTCTCTGTCTCTATCTCCATCCATCGCCAGATGCGAGTTCTAGGATGATATGCAATATATTCGTCAGTATTGCTCTAGGGTAGGGTCATTTCAGGTTCCCTATCCTCAGCTGCCCAGGGAACTAACTGGGGACCTCAGCTTGGGCACCTGGGAGCCCCTCTAGAGTCAAGTCTCCTGCCCACCCTAAAGTGGGTCCCTTAACTAAGAATTGTGGTTCCGTGCTCCCCTATCCAACCTTCCTTTATCCCGATCCTCCTGTTTCCCCAAGTCCCCCCTCCTTCCCTTCTACCTTTTCTCTCCCCATCTCCCCTAACCCTCATCCCAGCCCACCCCCAAGATCCCACTTTTCTCACCGGCAATTTTGTCTACTTCCCTTATCCAAGAGGATAACTATATGTTTTTCCTTGGGTTCACCTTCTTACTTAGCTTCTTTAGATTCGCCTATTGTAGATGGAGATTTTTGAGACATGGTTGTCCGATGTAGCTCAGGCTGTCCTCAAACATTCGTTCTCTTAAATTAACCTCTAAATGCTAGGATTATAGGTATACACTATCATGCCTAGCTAAGTTTTATCATTTAAATTTATTTATTTATTTGTGTATTGTTTTAGATAGGATCTTGTGTGTTCCTAACTGGTTTTAAAATCACTATGCAGCTGAGAGTGACTTTCAAGTTTTGATAATCCTGTTTTAACCTCACAAATCCTAGGATTATAGGCATGCACTAGTGCTCCTGGTTTATGTGGTATTGGGGCTCAGACCCAAGGTCCCTTGGTATGCTAGAAGAGCTCTCTGTCAACTGAGTTATATCGCCTTTTATACATTTTCCTACCCTTTACGTGACTCTCTGATTTATGAAGTTGCTATGTGCAAGAAAATGTACAAATACAGACACGACAAAATCTAGAAGGCTTAACAAGGACATGTAAATCAAAATGAGTCTCCAAAGAACTTCAGACTAGCTATCATAAGAAAACGTAAGTGTTTGACTGCAAACATATTTAACTAATAAAAGTAATTTATGGTGGGCTGGTTTGAAAATTCTCCGTTTCCTACACCACAAAGGAAACTAAAATTTAATACTCTTTGATGCTTCCATCCTACGTTTCTTAGATGTTTGCCAATGTATTAACGCATAAATCTATTTTGTTTAATTTATCACTTTGTGTGTGATAGTATGTGAGTTTATATGTGTATTATAATGTGGTAGTGGTGGTGGTGGTAGTGGTTATGCTGCTGGTGGTGGTGGAAGTGTGTGTGTGTGTGTGTGTGTGTGTGTGTGTGTGTTTACCAGTGTGTGCACATGTGAAGGTTAATGCTTAATGTCAGATTTATTTCCTATCATCCTGTCTACCTTATGTTTTTGAGAAGTGGGGCTTTCACTGGGCAGAGGGTTATCATTTCTGCTAGACTGATGGGCCACTGAGCTCTGGGGAATCCTCCTGTCTTCAGTCCTCCAAAGAGTTAGGAATATAGGCTTACTTCATCACTCTCAGTGTTTCATATGAGACACATTTAAGATGCACTATTCCCTTGCATTTAATCATTGAACAAGATTTTATCTACAATAAAATATCTTTTCTAAGTTTAATGATGTTCTCTATTGAGTAATGTGAAATATTTATCTAATTTAAAAAACTTGAGTCAAGTTTTAATTTAGTTCCATGCATATTTGAAATCCTAGTAATACAGTGAATATGTAAAAGGACATACAGAAAAAGATATCAGATGCTACACCTATGCTGAGAGAATATATTTGGGGAAGGGCAAATGAGTGTAAGGTAGAAAATATAAAGGGATTTACTGGAATATAAATCTGGGCGAGTAGTTTGAGAGCAGAATTTGGAAAGCCTTAGATTCTTACTTGAGGATTAATAATTTACTATTGAGTCAACAGAAAATCACTGAAGGTTTTAGAAGAAATGTCATGGTTTAAGTTATTTTTTAAAAAAATGTAACTCTGATAAGAATGTGAAGTTGAAAATAAATAGAAAGCTTAGGAAGCCATTTCATATTCTATAGACTATTTTCAAGTAAACATTTTTAATAAATTAGAGTATACATAAGATAAAGAAATAAACTCTAGCAAAAATAGACATTCATAGAAAAGAGTTTGCAAAGAATATGGAATATAATAAGATTTTCTGAAAAGTCTCCTGTCTCCATGGGAATCAAGCTTTCTACCCCAAAGACTGTTTTGTCTGGAGTCCCAAGTTTTCAGCATGTTGAACTGAAATAGATAGGTACATTTAATAAAATTCAATGTATCACCTGAAATTGCACTGATAAAATTTTCTCCTTGAAAACATTTCTAAGATATCCATGTGGCTCACTTCATTAAAATGTATCCTCAAAATCTGTAGTGTCTTACCTATAATCTTTCATTAAATACCAAGCTGTGACACACAGTCCTTATGCAAGTGCTCTTTGCCACCGAGCCATCTCAGCAGCCTAAGTCTCTGAAGTTTTATTTCCTTAGAGGACATCACATGAAGACTAAGAGCCATTACATCATTCACTCTCATAACCCCTTAATCCATTAATCTACAAAGAGATTAATCCATTCATTAGTACAGACCTTTCACGATGAAATCTCATGCCAAAAGTGTTTAGGGAACCACACTTCTAAATTTGGGAGATACATTTAAACCACAGTCCTGCATAATTTTAGATAAAACGATTTCTACATGATTTTCAGTCTGGCTGCCTAAACAACGAGCAGAATTACACCAATTTTATGAAATGAAAGAATTAAATAAGCTCGGTATTGTGCCCGCCACACGATTGGGCTTGTATGTGTGGTTTGCTTTTAGCCGGTGTGATATAGATAGAAGAATCCTAGTTCCTGAGCCAGACATTAAAAACCGATGCTTTATCCTACAGACGTTTTTGTGCTGTGTTGTCATTTTTGTGAGAAAGGTGTTTTTTATGTATCTGTTGTTCCCTCGACCTGGATTCCTTAATGAACCATGTGAAAGAAAACTAAAATTGGGGCGCAGGCCCACATGGTGCTGTTTTGCTTGGTCAGGTGGAATTCATCCACAGGTGAGCAGGTGGGGCACCATTACCATGAGCAAATATATGGTGGAGAAATGGAAAAGAAGGAGAAACCAAGCAATGCATGTTTTGTGGAGAGAGGCAGAGCCAAAGAGGCAAAGGTATTGAGGAACTGGCCGATGTAGGTGGTCTGTATTATCATCTGGGTCTTGCTGATGTCCAGGCCCAGGCTGCTGCCAAGGGCTATGTGTCTTTGGCCCCACCACAACCAGGGTTTGTGTGGATAGCCATTGCTCCTATTAGCATCAAAGACCATGGGGATGCCTGGGGTCTGGGCTGCCACCTGAGGCCATGTTTGTGTCCATGGGCCATGCTACTGCTGGACCCATACTGGTATGAGCAGCCTATGTGGTCAACCAGGATCATGGTGACATTTTGGTGTAAGCTGCTGTCTAAAGCCATGTGAACCATGTGTCTTGATGTCTGGGGACCATGCAAAGCCAGCCCTGCCCTTTTCTGGACCAAGGAGAGCTGGCCCTTCCCCTCATAGGAGACATGGCCCTGCCCCTCACTGGACAATGCAGTGGGAAAGCTGGTCCCACCCATTGCCTGAGGGGGACAGTCACAGCAGAGGCTTTGACAGACCAACTCAGCTATCACCCAGACCCACATTCAGTGTTTTGAGTTGGTGCACTGTAGCATCTACCCCATCTATGTCTGCTGGAACATGCAACTGGATTAGTCCTACGGAACCATAGCCACAGGATCCCTAAGACTCAGGGCAACAGCAGATATCCACGAGGAATTCTGGTGAGGGTCCAGTACTGATGTTGTGTACCAAAGGCCAGGGGTAAGGAATTCTGGTGAGGGTCCAGTATTGATGTTGTGTACCAGAGGCCAGGGGTAAAGTTGTTTGGACAAAAGAATATACTGCGTGGCACATTGTAGCCCCCAATGTTACTGAGTTGAATTAAGAGATGAATGAGAGGTGGGGCAGATGGAGGAGCGAAGTGATTTTATATTTTTAATTAATAGTTTTATTACTTTATTTTCTTTTGAGGGGACACTGCAAGAGTGAAGGGCAAATATGGAGGGGCTGGGGAATGAGTGGGATTAGCGTGCATGTTAAAAATTCCCAAAGAATCAATAAAAATATGTGTAAAAAACCTAAAATTGGACCCAGAGAGATGGCTTATCAGGTAAAGATATTGTTCACCAGCTAATGTAAGCAAGTTTGTGGGTGTGAAGAGGCTGCTTCCATGTCTCTGGGGCTTCTGTGGGTGGGAGTGGAGCACCAGAAGTGCCTCTGGGGGCTAAGGTCTAGAGAGCAGGGAGAATTCTCAAAATTGAAGTAGAAAAAAAAAAATAACTGAGTTCACAGTTTTATTCTCTGACCTTCATATACATGACATGGCTGGTATACACAGACACACATACTTACACACACACACACACACACACACACACATGCACACATGCAAGTGTGCGTGCACACACTAGCACCACCACCACAACAAAAAAGAATAACAACTAATATCTAAAATTGAACAGGAACTTTGAGATCCCCACATGACCTGTGATATGAAGCAAATAATTGTTACATCAAATGTAGAATTGTAAGAAAATTAAAGATATGTTTTAATTTATAAAATTTTGTATATGTTGTTTTATCTGCATGTTATGTGCGTGCCTGGTGCCAATGTAGGTCAGAAGAGGGCATTAAATCTCTGGAACATGAGTTAAAAATGATCTTGAGCCACTATGTGGATGCTGGGAATAAAACCTGTGTCCTCTGTAAAGACAGTCAGTGTTCCCAATTGCTGACTCTCTAGCCTCCAATATTAGTCATTTTAAAAAGTGTTTTTGTAACAGTATCTGGGTTGTAAGAGTACTTGATTTACTGTTATCTAGTGCTGTCTTTAACAAAATGTAAAATGGCCAAACTGGTTTATTAAGCACTATTCCAAATACTTTCAAAGCTAGAATAGATTCCACAGACTGGAATAGCAAGATGAGTTAAGTCTGGTTACCCTCCTCACTGAAGATACATGAAAATATGACAAAGAAACAGACAGAGACATTGAGTCATGTGAAAGAGAGGCAGAAGTTTCAGAAGTTACCTGTTTCATACGTCTTGATAAAGTTTATAAAAGTGTAAGTATTTATGTTGAAATTTGCAAAAAATATTAGAATATATACTACTTTAGATATCAAGTCACTGAATTCTACGAATAACTATTTAAAAAGCATTAGTGCACATAGAAAAGACACAGACATCCCTCCTGCACTACAATATAAATCAAATTCACCTCCTGTTTTAGTATGCTCATTTTCCCAAGCACACCATCTCGATCAAAAATAAATTGGCCTTGTCCAGACACTTCAAAACAAACAGAAAATCTTAAAGATATAAGGAAAATTAATTAACTGATTTAACAGTTTTCTATTACAAAGAAGATATCAGTGAAATAATTTTCTTATATTCATCCCTATTCAAAGAGGAAAAGGTGCCAAACAACAAGGATTGATATGCATGTTTTGACAACCACCTTACTGACTGCTTGTTTCATTATGGTTTTTAATTTTTTTTTAAAAAAAAGAACAAAATCAAGTGGGAAATAGAAAGTCTGTAAGAGGGAAATCAATAGATATATAATAAAAGAAGACAACCTTTGAAGTTTTAATGGTTGCTTTTTGATATTTATGATTCCCCATATCTAAATATCTAAAACAGCTGAAATTATTTGTGCATGTCTCAGTTTGTTTTATTTTATTGATTTTGTTGTAAAATTGTTGTATTGTAAACATATCATTTAGGTGGATTTGGTTTAAATAGTACTTAAGATGCTAATTGTAGAATTGGAACCTGCTTCCTGGAAATGCTTGAGGCCTGTTGGAACAAAACTCATCCCTTATGCATTTGGAAAGTTGTTAAACCGCAACAAATTTCACACTACTTCCGTTTGTTTGTGGATATATGTTTATTCAGTGCTTGTGTTACCTGGGATAGTGGGTGATGGAAAAAATAGAGAAGCAGATAATAAGATATTTTACTCATTCCAAACCTTCTTGGGATATATATGTGGCTCTCTGTAGATTATTTTTCTCTATCTTTTAAATTACTTTTTACATCATTTTAATCATTATTCTAAGTATCACCATATCTAATTTTCATTGAATGACTAAGTGTGCTTTATATAGACTGTCTGCAGTACATAAAATTTCTCTATATAAGGAAATTATATTTTTCCTGTATTTATAGATAAATTATTAGACATATAATGGCTAAAATGTGTGCTTTGCATCACACCTTTAATGAATCACAGAATGGTAAAGTACCCTCAGGTGTATATAAATAAGTAGGCTGTTCTCATTGTTCTCTATATTTTAATCAGGTATACAGAGAATAATGACAGTGTCTTACTAATGAATGCAATTTTTGTTGCTGGATAGCTAGCAAAGTTTCTTCCACATAGCAGTGATGACATTTAAATAGAAAATTGGAAGTAAATAAAAATGGAATACTTCCAGACTCAAATAAAGATACAATAGGAAGGCAAATTCTACTACATGTATCACTGGAGCACAAATGTGTGTGGACACGAGGCAAATATTCTCAGTTTAATTTTAATTTTGTGCCACTTCAAGATCTCATGAGTAAATTTGGAGCATGGGAATCATGGGAGAGGATAGAAGGGAAGGGGAGAGGAATGGAGGGAAACTGAGAAAAATATATAGTTTAATAAAAACAATGCGAAACATGCAACTTTAATAATTACATTGATGCACATTTTTGTCTAATTGAGCCACGTTAACTTTAGCAAATGAGTGTTCAATATAAGTTTGATGCTATTCTTTAACCACTGTATGTATCTGTGTTATCATATATGTATGTGTCATCATGTTACTGAAAATGTTTATATTAAATTCTGAATAATAATCTCAAGAAAGACAAACCTATTTTGGTATTCTTACTGAAAGTCATGAGAATACAGTTCCTGGATATAAGAGAGCAAATATGTATTTATCTCACATAAGCTACAAGGAAGAGAGGCACAACTAAAGATTGTATTTAAGTATAGGTTGGTGAAACAATGAATTTATTGGTGTTACTTGGAGGATCATTGGTGTGATACATTTAGAATCATCTGACAGATTAGAATATTGTCATGCCAGGTTAGAATAATTAGTGTGGGGAGCCCTAACTTAGTTATGAATGAGACTCCCTGTTTGGAGTCCAGGGCTCTAGGACAGAGAAAAGAGAGAACCTAAAGTAACAAATAGAATTCTGTTTTTTTTCTTTTTTTTTATTTTCGAGACAGGGTTTCTCTGTAGCTTTTGGTTCCTGTCCTGGAACTAGCTCAGGCTGGCCTCGAACTCACAGAGATCTGCCTGCTTCTGCGTCCTGAGTGCTGGGATTAAAGGCGTGCGCCACCGTAACAAACAGAATTCTGATAGAAGAAAGCTGTCTAGGCAAGTAGTTTTTTGCTTGTTTTTGTTTTTCTGGTTTTAAGCTTTAGCTTTGAAGTTGCTCAAAAATTATTGTATTTAGAAACACATCGAGTCCAAGAAATGTATAATAAAATCAGAATATAGTTGATGTGGGATTCCCCTCTGTATGCTGTGAATACCACTGGTTAATAAAGAACTGCTTTGAGCCTATAGCAGAGCAGGGCAGAACAGAGGTAGGTGGGGAAAGCTAAACTGATATTCTGGGAAGAAAAAGGCAGAGTCAGAGAGAAGCCATGGAGACACTGCCAGAGACAGATGTGCTGAAACTGTGCTGGTAGACCATGGCCTCGTGGCGATGCACAGATTAATAGAAATGTGTTAAATTAAGATGTAAGATTTAGCTGATAAGTAGTTCGAGCTAATAGGCCAAGCAGTGACTTAATTAATACAGTTGCTGTGTTCTTATTTTGGGGCTGAGCAGTCAGGAACTAACTAGCGGCCTCATTACAACATATAGTAGGACTACCAGACTACCAATGAAGAGTCACTGCGAGGCAATTACGTGAAGATGGGAAAGTGAAGTCTGATGTGCAGTGGAGAACTCAAGATGTTGGAGATGCAAGGACTTGCAGAATTTCTACCTGTTAAGTATAGCTAGCTTAATAGAGATGATCTAGAAAAGTAGTGATATGTGAACTAGGAATGTTAATATCAGTTGGAGCCCACACATTGTCACCAAAAGTTCAATATGCTCCAGTGGATATGTAGTGTTTGGTGAAAGTCCTGTTGTGTTTGGTCTCTCTTTCATCTGTTATGTCCAAGCTATATTACCATTCATTGTTTTTAGAATGAGAGTGTTTACTTTGTGCCATTGTATCTTTAAAATATCTAAGTTTTTTATATTATAGAGATAAACAATTAAGAAATTACCCAAATTTCAAAAAGACTTTTTTGTCAACCTTTGGATCCTTCTGTAACACTCAACTCCTTGAATACTCAGACTATGAGAGATGGACACTTTGCATTATGAGATGAAAATAAAACTTTAGAGATTAGGGGTGGAATGTTTTTGAGTGAAATATTTGTGTATCAAGTTGACACAGGGTGGACTTGTAATATTTAGTATTGTTTGCCAACTTAATGACACTTATAAACATATAGGAGACAATGTCCTGTGTATATCTATTAGTGTATTTCCACGGAGATTTAAATGAAGGGAGAAAACTTACCTTGAATGTGGATGTAATCCTAAAACGAGCATATCTCCCAAACTAAGCAAAACAAAGAAAGTAAGTGTAGCACAACCATTCATCCCATCTGCTTCTTGACTGTGGGTGCGAATGACCTGCTTCCTCAGGTGCCTACTGGTTCCTCACCATGATAGATTGTATCCTCACACTGGAAGCTAAATCAATCTCTTACTTCATTAAGTTATTTTTGTTAGATATTTTATTATCATAATGAGAAAAAAGTAAAATGATTAGGGTATCATTTGGTTATATTGAAAACTAGATCACAGTATACTTCATTCTCAGGTCACTTTGGGTCAAACCTATCAGTTGAGTAAATAGGTTATTTTAAGACAATTATAATTTTAGAGCAATTTTTGAACAGTTTCAGTTTCCTGTTAATAATTTTAAAAGTCTAGATACGCACAATGGCCATGGTCATGATAGCCAGCATGTTCTGCAACCATTATAATGAATATAGAAAATTTTAGAACTCTTCATAAACTTTTAAGTCTTATTAAATGATTTGTGTTTTTACATTTGTTATTCCAACCACAAACAAAAGTACTGATACATAAATAATAGATGTAACCTAGTATTTGAAATCTTATGATTGTAAAACTAAAGCTAAAATATGCCTTAAAATAGAAGTCTATATGAATTAAATCAAATTAAGAAATTTCAAATTTAATACCTTAAAACTTCAGTAACATTTTAGCTTCATTGATCATAGTTCTTATTTGGAGTCTGATGATTATTAACAACTAAAGTAAACCGATGAAAAGTGGTATGTTCCACAGAAGTATTCAACTTTCCAATTAGCCTGGTGCCGTGAGTCATATTCATCTGGAAACCAAACAACAACAACAAAAATCTAATGAGCTCAAAGCTTGCAAACGCTCAGGCTTGCCATCTATTTGGTATTCCTGCAAATCAATTGTTAGATATTCCTAGGAGCACATCATGTGTTCCTTTTCACTAAGTAATTTCCTTAATGTATTCAGTGACCATGTGTTGAGGATTGGCAACATCATCTCTGTTTTAATCAAGCTCTCAGTAATAATCAAATAAGGAAAAAATAGTAAGTTCCACATTTTATTGTGCTCGGCAACATACACAAACCTCCAGCTTGAAAAGAAAAGAACAGGATGATATTCTGTTAAGTAGTTTTCGTGAGCCTAAATTTTCTTGTGCAATTATTGAAAGGAAAACCATACCTTTTGTAGCAGTGAGAAATCTAATCAGCTACAAAGCTGAAGATTTTTCTCAATTTATAGATTATCTTTAAGTTCCTTGCAACCAAATCCTAACTGACACGAGGGTGAGTCAGCAAGTGCTCCATCAGAGATTTTTATAAATGGAAATAAGCTTATACTTATTTAAGATGAATATTAATTTTACTTTCAGATTATTTCACCTCCAATTAGTGAAAATAATATTTAAAAATTCAGTGAAAATTATTCAGGAAGAAATAATGACCTAAGCCAAATACCAGGAAGATTCCAGAGGTCAAACCCTAAGTAGAATATCTGGTTACTTACAGAAGCACAAGACATTGCTAGTGCTAGGCACAGTGTATGCCCGCTTAGGTTTTCTGGCAAAGAAAAGTAAAGCATCCATATTATAGCAAGTAAAAAAAAAAAGAGGAGGGACCCTAGCACCTACTCCAAATTCCCATCCTACACAGCCATAGATAGCAAGGGAGCCTGTACATCTTTTATCTGTATCCTGTCAGTCAAAGACCTTATCTAGGTACTTGCCTTGAGGACTGAGCTGGTAGGGGACATGGAACTCCCTAGACTCTGCTCCCCAGACCTGGGAACCTCACTAGGTGAACAGCCTCTGGAACAGATTAGAATTAATGAGTTAGTACAGACTCAGAATGACAAATGTCTATGTGTGTACCCTCTTGTGTGTATCCTAAATTTTATTTTATTTTTTTTCTAAATTTTAATATCTAATGCTGTATGTTTAATTGGAAGTATCCGAAGAGGTCAAATAACTAGAAAGAAGCCATTGATAGGTGCCTTAAGGGAGAATAATTGGATTTATATTTATGAATGTAGAGGGGGCTGAGATACTAGGTGTAGAAAGGCTTAAAGGGGAGCTAGGCAGTGGTGGCGCACGCCTTTAATCCCAGCACTTGGGAGCCAGAAGCAGGTGGATCTTTCTGAGTTTAAGCCCAGCCTGGTTTACAGAGAAACCCTGTCTCAAAAAAACCAAAAAATATTTGAAAAATTTTTAAAAATGCTTAAGCAGAGAGAGCAAAGAGATATGCATGCAAAGGGATGGGGAACCTAAAACAAAGGGTTATAAAAACACATGTGGAAAATGAACATTTTGTAATTCAATTAGAAATGCTAAGTCAAAAAAGTACAGTAGCAATAGCAAAAGCATTAGGAGAAAGACATCCTCTTGCTCCTAAAAGCCTTGAGTTTTAGAATAAAGGTTCTGGTGTCAGATGTTGTATAAGAGTTATTAGTTAAGGAAGTTCCAGTGGTCTCAAAAACATTAAATTAGCTTCAGGGTAGGCTTTTATCATTATTCTTGGTTTTCCAACAGAACTAGTTGATAATACTCTCTTTATGAATATGCCATACACTTTCATTGCAATATACAAGGAAATTAAGCTATAACTGAGAGTGAAACTTCTTCCCTTCTGGCTAGGTTTTATAGAAACTAAAGGTTCTATGCTGACTTCTCAAGTAGAGAAGGCATTCAATTAATTATCTAGTTGTCAACTCTATGACCTATAATATTAATATTCAAGAAAATGTTTACCCAGTGGTACAATAGAGACCTGACTAGTATGGAAATAACCAACTATTTTCTAATGAATTTGAGGTATTTTCCATAGTAGGGAATTTTTACTAAATCATTTATACTTCTTTTGTATTTGAGTGACATAATCAGGTCTAAAAGAATTTCATAATCATCATTGTACTTCCAATGTTACTATCTAGGGATATTGATTGGGTTCATTTTCTATGCTGGTTAAAGAATTAAAATGAATGAAAAATCTAGACTATAGCAGGTAGCAATGGGAAAAATCTCAAATACAGAATAAACCAACATAGACAGACTTTTATTAGAGTGAGGAAACACACACACACATACACACTCACACACATACACACACATACAGAACAAGCATGAAGAAGGAAAGTCCCTCTACAAAACAGAAAGAGGATTCTAGAAACTAAAAATATAACCTCTTCTTAGGGTCTAGGGATTATAAGGGATTTAAGGGAACTCCCTTCCCTTATTTAGGGTTATAGAGTTTGAAAAAAGACAAGGTGGATGATAAGCAAAGAAATTGGCACAAGCACAACATGATATGACCTTGAGCTTATTGTAGCAGATCTAGGGGTACTTGTTCCCTACTTTTGGGAGGAAAACCTACAAGACTTTTGTTTTAAGTTGTCACTCTCAAAACAGGAATGCAAGAAAAAAATCAGGCACACCAGAATTTTACCATCATTATTATTTAGTGAGGATCCCTTTAACTATCTGTCTTCCTATCAGGGAATTTGTCCTTCATCTCTGGAGATAGATACAAATGATAAGAGAGGGAGAGAAACAATGTCATCCTAAGTAGAAAGAAATACTGTCATCATTATTCTTTACTTTTGTTTTGTTTTTCTTTCTTTACATTTTTTATATTGCAGTTCTGAACATTTGTCCTTTAATTTTATTTTCACTTTAATCCCTAATATACCTTAGACACCAGAGATTTAAATTAAAACTATTGTAAGACTTTATCTTATTCCTGTCATAAGGGCTATGATATAATAACAGCAACAGAAATGCCAACAAATGCTGCTAATAAAGCAAGGTAACATTTGTTTACTGTTAGTCTTAATCACTTGGCCATATCTCCAACCCCTATAACTATTAAAATGAGGACAAATGTCACATTGAAGTTACTGATGTTGTGAAAATCAGACTTGTCTGTGACATAGATACTGTACAAACATACAGTGGTATCCCAGTCTTTTCCTTCAATTTTTCGGAAAATTTCATGATTTTGCATTTCAGTATTGCTGAAAACTAATATAATGCTTTGTGTGTGCAGATACCATTTTTTTAATTAATTAATTTATTTTTTCATTGAGAAAAGAAAGAAAAAAAACAATTTTCCACCTCCTCCCACCCTTCTCCCCCTCCTCCCACCCTTCTCCCCCTCCTCCCATTCCTCTCCCCCTCCCTCTACAGTCCAAAGAGCAGTCAGGGTTCTCTGCCCTGTGGTAAGTCCTAGGTCCTCCCCCCTCTGTCCATATCTAGGAAGGTGAACATCCAAACTGGCTAGGCTCCCACAAGCCTAGGATCAAAACCCCGTGCCATTGCCCTTGGCTTCTCATCAGCCCTCATTGTTCGCCATGTTCAGAGAGTCCAGTTTTAACCCATGCTTTTTCAGTCACAGTCCAGCTGGCCTTCGTGAGCTCCCAGTAGATCAGCTCCACTGTCTCAGTGGGTGGGTGCACCCCTCGTGGTCCCGACTTCTTTGCTCATGTTCTCCCTCCTTCTGCTCCTCATTGGGACCTTGGGAGCTCAGTCCAGTGCTCAAGTGTGGGTCTCTGTCTCTATCTCCATCCATCACCAGATGAAGGTTCTATGATGAAATGCAAGATATTCGTCAGTATTGCTATAGGCTAGGGTCATTCCAGGTTCCCTATCCTCAGCTGCCCAAGGAACTAACTGGGGACCTCGGCTTGGGCTCCTGGGAGCCACTCTAGGTTCAAGTCTCTTGCCAACCCTAAGGTGGCTCCCTTAACTAAGAATTGTGCTTCTGTGCTCCCCTATCCAACCTTCCTTTATCCAAATCCTCCTTTTTCCCCAAGTTCCCCCCATCCTCCCCTTCTCACTTTTCTCTTCCCATCTCCCCTTACCCCCATCCCACCCCACCCCCAAGATCCCAATTTTCTCCCCGGCAATTTTGTCTACTTCCCATAGCCAAGAGGGTAACTATATGTTTTTCCTTTGGTTCACCTTCTTACTTAGCTTCTTTAGGTTCACCAATTGTAGGATCAACATAGTAAAAATGGCAATTCTACCAAAGGTAATTTATAGATTCAATGCAATCCCCATCAAGGTCCCATCAAAATTCTTCACAGATCTTGAGAGGACAATAATCAACTTTATATGGAAAAACAAAAAACCCAGGATAGCCAAAACAATCCTATATAATAAAGGATCTTCTGGAGGCATTACCATCCCTGACTTCAAACTCTATTACAGAGCTACAGTGATGAAAACAGTGTGGTACTGGCATAAAAACAGAGAAGTCGACCAATAGAAGACCCGAATTTTAACCCACAAACCTATGAACACCTCATTTTTGATAAAGGAGCCAAAAGAAAGAAAGCATCTTCAACAAATGGTGCTGGCATAACTGGATGTCAACCTGTAGAAGAATGAAAATAGACCCATATCTATCAGCATGCACAAAACTCAAGTCCAAATGGATTAAAGACCTCAATATCAGTCAGAACACATTGAACCTGATAGAAGAGAAAGTGGGAAGTACCCTACAACAGATGGGCACAGGCGATCGCTTCCTATGTGTAACCCCAACAGCACAGACATTAAGGGCAACATTGAATAAATGGGACCTACTAAAACTGAGAAGCTTCTGTAAAGCAAAGGACACTGTCACCAAGACAAAAAGGCAACCTACTGACTGGGAGAAGATCTTCACCAACCCCGCAACAGACAAAGGTCTGATCTCCAAAATATATAGAGAATGCAGATACCATTTTTAAAACATTTTGGTTAATTTATTGATAATTTTGTCCAATGGATTTTGATCATGAATATCCCCAACTCTCCATTTACCTATTCCCATATGTACCTCCATCTCTCTACTTGCCCCAGCTTTGTTTCCTCTTTTTAAATATTAATTACTTAATGACTTGAATTTGTGCTGTTCATATTCTTTGAGGAATGAGGCCCTTTACTGGAGTGTGGTCAACCTACCATGAGCCAAATTCTTAAAAGAAACAGAATCTCCCTCACACAGATGCAATTAGCAGTCCATAGTTGAGACCTTACCCCTTCCATGCTGGAATGTTTACAGATTTGATGTTATTCATGGCTGCCATTTTACAGACAGCCACAGCTGTTGTGAGATTGTGAGTGTTCCTGTCATTTCCATCAGAGAGTGTTTCTTCCAATTCCCATGATCTCTGGCTCTCCTATTTCTACTCTCTTTTCCAATATGGAGCCTTGGGGACAGGGTGTGATATCCATGACCCATTTGTGACTAAGCAGTCCATAGTTGGTGTCAGAAGTTTTTCTGTCTATGTGTTGCTTTTATTGGTTAATGAATAAATATTTTTTGGCCACTGGCTTAGGAGAATAGTGCAAGGCAGGAAAAGTAAACTGAATGTTGGGAGAAAGAAAGCAGAGTCAGTCAGAAAGAAGCCTTGTAGCACCACTAGAGACAGATGCCAGACAGAACTTGACCCAGTAAGCCACAGCCATGTGGCAATGTACAGATTGATAGAAATGGGTTAGTTTGGGATGTAGGAACTTGCTGGGAATATGCTCAAGCTATTGGCCAAATAATATTGCAAATGATACAGTTTCTGAGTAATTATTTTTGGTATAAAGCTAGCCATGCGGGCAGCCGGGTGCCAGGAACGTAGCCTGTCACTCCATATCTTCAACATTCAAATTTTATTCATGATTAGGAACAGAGAGCAAAGTAGCATGCTGCTGTTCAGACATATTTCTCCTTTTTTTTAATCTATTTCAGAACTCAACCCCAAGGTGTGGTTCTGTCCATATTTCTACTGTCTTCCTACCTTGATTCATTTAATCAAGACAATTCCTCACTGACATTCCCACAGGGCAATCAAAACATGAGACTCTTGCCAGATCATCTTAGATTTAGGCAAGTTGAAAATGAAAAGTAACCATTACATTTAGCTTGTTCAAAGTTTCTTTTTTTCTGACATGATAGTCTGTCAGGACTGTTACTTTATTTTAGCTATAGGATAATGCTATGTGCAAATAAAGGTGATTTAACTTCATTTCTCATGAACACTGTTTTATGTTTTTCTGTTACCTTAATATTATAGCTATGATTTCAAGCTCTATATCAAATAAGAGCAGTAGGAGAGAAAACTTTTGTATTGATATTTATGTGAAAACATTCAAAATTTCCCATTTAGTATAATATAGAATATAATTTTGCTATATAATGACTTCATTATACTTTGTTTAATATTTCTTTTCTTTGTTTGCTTGGTGCTTTTATCATGAAAGGATATTAAATTTTTTCAAAGGCTTTTTTTTCTGAATCTGTTATGAAGTTCATGTGACTTTCATCCAATTTTCTGTAAATGTTTCATATAAGGTTTAACTATTGGTGTATGTTGAATAATCTTTGTATTCCTGGAATGAAAACATCTTGGTCATAGTATACAATCTTTTTAATAGGATGCTAGATTTCATACGAATGGATTTTATTGAGAATTGTGGCAGCTGTGTTCATGTTTGAATATTTTTAGTGCTCTGATATCCTTATCCATATGTATTGTTAGAGTAAAAATGACTGTATAGTGTAAGTTTACAGTGATCCTCTGTTTTCTATATCATACATTACTTTGAAGAACTTGAGGTTAGCTCTTTCCAAGTGAATTCATCAAGTCCACTGAGGCCTAAGCTTTTCAGTAGAGTATGGACAATTTTTAGTATAAATTCAGTTTCTTTGTTTACAATTGATATTCATAAATATTTTTATATCATCATGACTCAATTTTCTTTTTTTATTTACATCTAAAATTTTGTTCATTTCTTTTATGTTTTCCATTTTATTGGAATATTTGTTTTCAAAACACCCTCTTATGATCTGATCCTATGACTTTTACTGATATTGATAGTAATGTGCTCCTTTAATTTCTAATTTTATTAATTTTAGTATTCTCCATTATACTAGTTGCATTTAATTTGCAGGGGTATAGCCCTTTCACCAAAACCAACTTGAAAGGGAAACAGTGTTAGCTCATAATTTTAGAAGGAATGAGAGTTCACCATGGCATGAAGGAATGGCATGATGTCATGAGCAGGAAACTGAGAGATCATTTCTTAGCTTCATACAGGAAGCAGTGAGAGTGAGCATGAAACCACATGAAGATACAAACTCAGAAATCTTCCCCCTGTCTCTCCTACCCATAATATACTTCATCCAGCAAGGCTGTACTTTTTAAAAGTATCACAATTTCCTAAAACAATGTCATCAGGTATAGAAAAAGTATTCAAATTCTCATGCTTGGGTGGGTGTTTTTCATTCAAATCAGCACTTCTGTTTCATGGTCATTTTGACTAAGAATCTGTCAATATTATTTATCTTTTCAAAGATCTAAATATTTATTTAATTTGTTTTTTGTGTTTTCTTTAATTAACATTTAATTAATCTCATCGCTGATCTTTATTAATATTTCTTCTAATTTTTGGTTCCTTTTTATTTCTTAAAAGTATATGTGTGTCAATGTTGATTTAGAAAACTTGAGTATGGGTACCTGTCCACTTCAGAAAAGGGTGTGGCATTCTCTGGAGCTAGACAAGTGACTACTTGTGAACATCCCAATGTGGATGCATGGGAATAAACTTGAATCCTCTCCACGAGCAGGATGCATGGTTAACAGCTGGCTGAGCCACCTCTGCAGGCTCATTGGTTTGCTTTTGTAAGACATGGTTGTGCATCTTTAAATCTTTGATTTGAGATCACTTTTATTGTCTTATGTAGACCAGAAGCTATAATCATCTTTCTTAGACACAATAGCCCTATGTTCCACAAGTGATATTTTATTATAATTTTATTTTCATTTTATTCTTAGTTTTAAATTTTCTTCCTTGTGTTCTTTAATGAAGGTTCAAGAGTGTGTCATTCAGTGTCCATATGTTTATATAATTTCTATAGTTTTGTATTTGATTTCTAGTATTATACCTTTAATGTATTTGAATTATCGAGATGACAAGAACTACCAGCAATGGCGAAATGTATTGTAAAAGATAGCTAATAGGTGAAGGCACTATATTACCTTAAGTTTACTATAGTATTTCTAACCAGATTGAAAGGTCCTTAGTTCCCACTGGTGCTTGTTGTATCTCATTTAACTCTCTTTACTTAGGTAACTCTGATTGCAGCTCTTATATGATGAGATATTTATCATAATGACTCAATAACTATATTTTATTGTTGTAATTTAGGCTCCAGTTAACATTCATCTTCTATATAATTACTCTTAGATTCAGGTATATTCACAGGTCAGCCTGATGAATTATTTAGGATTCTTAATGTCTGTGTTATTCCCAGTGGTACACAGGATAATAAAATGCTGGTAAAATGTTCTACCCTCTATTGATAATTGCTATGATGGAAAGGGTCACAGTTGTTCTAAGTTAACAAGTCACTGTGAGAAATGGGACTCAAATTCAAAAGTAGCTAACCAGTAGGTTTTTGATAGCCATCCCTGTTGTTAGCGATAGCTGACTTAACTGAAATTTCTCTTACTCTATTGCATGAATAGATGCCCACACAAATGTGAAAAAGTGACCCTCTTCTGAATTGCTAGAATATTAAGGAAGAATATTTTTCTTGATATGGTGTAAGCTGTATTGACTAGCAAAGGAAACGACTTGGTTGCAAGATGACAGTAAACCTGCAGAAAGCAGGATGACCTAGTTTAAAATAATAATATCCTTTCGTTTCATTTAACATTTTTTAACCATCTGGCAAGAGTTTTGCTTTGATATCTACTTTCCTTTTATCATAAGTTTGTTCCTTTACTTAGGAGAAAATCGATCATGCAAAATCATAAAAGTACCAGGCTTATTTCCTAATTTTCTCATCTTTCATAAACCAATTTTACCTGTAAAATTGAAAAATACTTTAATGATTTATTTGAGTAACCTTTCTTTTACATTTAGTATATACATGAACCATATTTTATTACAATAGTACATCGTCTTCTTATCATAGATGTAGTTAGGTCAATCATTAAGAAGTCCTACAAGATTTTTGATAGAATAGACTTAGTATTTGCCATTTCCCTAGTACACAAAGTACAATTTTAAAAAAAATCTCTTGAGCTCCCTGACTTTTCTCTGCAATATTCTTGTTATTTGATATAACAATTCTGACAAAATTTCAAGTACTCTCATCAAAATGAATAGACGGAAGGGCTGAAGTAACATACAAAGAAGAATAAGGTCCAAAATACTCTGTTCAAGGTCAATGAAGCCTGTGGAAGAGAATGTACCAGTACACAATAATCTAAGGACAGGTAAATCCAAGGGTCTGTTGTTTGTCTGCTTCAATGCATGCTAATAGAAAGCATCTGCTGCTGCCCTAAATTGAAAGGCTATAAAAATATTCTTCCAAATTGAAATGGATGTTTGGTAATTGTTAAGATACCTAGTTTCTTCTCTGTATTCAGGACAAGCTAACCTTTTGCAGCAAAACTCCAAAGTCCCTGATTTTCCTTGAAATGGCTTTCGAAAACTCCTTCCCAGAGTTTTATTGAGAAAGCTCTACATCTGTATTTCTCTCTATGGAATCGGCTTGGCCACTTATCTTTTTATTCCAGTCAAACAAATGAACAATGTTAAAAAGTACGTAAATAAATTAGAACAAAAACCCTTTAATTAATATTTACATAATTGGGAAAGCAAAAAAAATAAGTTCATAATTATTAGATAATTATTTAAAGTCTAGAATATTAATTTCCTTTCCACCAATGCATGTGTTTCTATACCTATATGAAGGAAACATATTTATAGCAGACCATGTACATTGATGTTATTTGCTCTTTGAGCTACCTCACAACTATCGAGGCCATTGTGATTACTGTTTCCTTATGAGTTAAATCTGTTGGTGAAAACTGGAACATTCAATGATGATCAGACTTTGATTTTATTTAAACAATAACTATCTGAGATAATTGGCCAAGACAAGTTACTATATCACTTAATTGGTAATAAACTAGATATCTTTGTAAAAAAGGAAAAGTGAACAAAAATAGGTAGATTATTGAATAGATCAAGAATTTGATATTCCTTACAAAGAATTTTGTTTATACATAACAAAAATGATTACTCAATAGTAACTTTTGATAGTTCCTTTTCAGTCTGGGAAAGACTTGATTAAAGACCTAGAAACATTGCTGTCTTAAACAATATTATCATCATGCCAAGAAACCACTAAAGGAGATCTCTCTTGGGAATGATTTAGTAGGAAAATTTGAAGTTTAGTGTCTAGTTTGCCATATTTGTAAACATATTTTCATGAACTATTAAAGAAGATAAAGTATTCCCCAGAAGAATACTGTATTTTAAATTACAGTTCCCAGTTTTATTTCTGATCATGTCTTCATAGTCATGTGTATTATTTGTACTCCCTCACTTTTTCCTTCCCTTTGTTCCATTTTGTCCCCTCTTCTTAGCTACATTCCTTCCTATTTATCTCTATTTCTCTGTGACAGGCATATGTGTGCTTGTGTGCATACATGCATGTGCACACACACAGAAGAGAGAGAGAGAGAGAGAGAGAGAGAGAGAGAGAGAGAGAGAGAGAGAGAGAGAGAGAGAGAGAGGGAGGGAGAGAGGGAGGGAGGGAGGGAGAGAGAGGTATACACACAGTGGTCATCAAAAATTGATTTTTTTAAATAAAGCATTAGAAACACCAAAGAAGTAACATATTTCTGACTGAATGAATTCATTATACTTTTAAATATTTCAAATGTTGTGTCAAGAGAGATCAACAGTTTAAGAAGCCTTTAAACTGAAATATATGACAAAGGAGTTAATTTTTCAATCCTGCAGAAAGAGAAGGCCTGAGGTTTTCCAATGTAGCTGTTTTCTAAAAGTGTTTGTAATATACAGTATCATATACTGCATGTATATTTCTAGAGTTTCTTTTGAATGTCAAAAGTAATGATGCAAATATTCAATTCATTTTACATCAGGTCTCTTGTGATAAATTGGATGGAAATGGTCCCCATGGCTTTCTATATTTGTAGGCGTAGTTCTTAGTTTATGAACTATTTGGAAAGAATTAGGATGTGTCAGCTAGCTAGAGGAGATGTGCCCTTGTTGGAGGAGGTATGTTACAAGTGTAGGCTTCAAGATTTAACATGCCCATGCTGTGTCTGGTGTTTCTCACTTGCTGCATGCTGCCTATGGATCAGGATATAAAGTTCTCAGTACTGCTCCAGTTCCATGCTTGTCTGCTTCTAGCCATGATGGTAATGGACTCACCCTCTGAAAATTTAAACTAGCCCCCAATTAAATGTTTTCTTTCACAAGATTTCCCTCAGTTATGGTGTTTCCTCACAGCAATCAGTAACTAAGATAAATATTTTCTAAAGATTAATTTTGTATCTCAAACTTTCCTTTAGTTTTTAGTCTTGAATTTTAGATAACATAAAATTTTTATTCCTGTTCTTTTTCCTATTTTTATGCTCATAATCACTCATTTATCATCAAAGCGCAATACTACAAGTTACCATTCCGCTTTAGAAAGTTCTGTGAGTTTAACCTTCACCTAAATGAGTCCTACGATCCATCACTTTCCATTCTTGTTCCTGCTTCCTTTATATGGATCATTGAGGTCAGTCATATCCATAACTAAAACTGACTTCAAAAATGTCTTGATATCCATCTATGTCTTCATTCTATGTCATTGCATGCTATCAAATAAGACTTAGTAAGTATTTACATTTATCATGCTTGCCTTTTTTCATTTCTCATTAAATTTTTGATAATTTTGTAGAATATATTTTGATAATTTAACCACTCTCTCCAAACTCCTCCAAGATATGCCCTACTTACCTTCTCCCCCAACATTGTGTCTTCTTCTATTCCATTTAAAAAATCACTTTAAGTCCAATTTGTGTTGACCATATATACTTGAATATGAACCTTTGTGTGGAATATGGTCAATCTAAAAGTGGCTATAACCTTAAAGAAAATGGGTGGTCCCTTTCATAGAAGTAATCACTTGCCAATAGATCCCTATAAGGAAGGAGACTTCTTGCTTATGTCCTCTTTCCATCCTGTGCTTTGATGCTGACTTGAACTTGTATATGTCTTTTATATCTGTCACAACCACTACGAATTTATATGTACAACTTCCCTGATATGACCAGAAAACATTTTCTTTGTAGTCATCAACTCTGTGTGGCTCTTAAAATTTTTCTATTCCCGCTCTACAATGACTCCTGAGCTTTGAAAAGAGAGTGTTGATATCGATGGCCCATGTAGAGTTGAATATTCCAGAGTCTCTTATTCTTTTGACTAGTTATGAGTCTCTATGGAAATCACTATCTGTTCCATAAATAAGCTTCTCTGATGAGGCGTAAAAGATGTACCAATCTGAAGTTTGTTTAATACTATGTCTCTTTAGCAGAATAGTAGTAGGTGGTAGTAGGTGGTTATCACTTTTGGGCTATGGCCTCATAATTATAGGTTCTTGTCTTTGATAACAGTGTAGGCAAAGGTATCATGTTATAGAGTGGATCTTATATCTAATAAAAAGTGGTTTGTTACTCCCCCAACATTCATGTCATTATTATGCAGGGGACATGACTTGTTAGGCCTGTTGTTATTGTAACTCTTAGTGTTCACATCTTTGATTAATGATTCCCTTTCCAGAAGTGTACAATGATGGCAAATGCTGATATGCATATGGGGAAAAGGGGAAAACTTGTTCACTGATGGTGGGAGTGTAAAGTTCTATAACTACTATGGAAATGAGTATGTGAGATACTAAAAAAGCAAGAAATTGATCTACCAAATGATTCAGTTATTCTATTCTAGGGAATTAAACAAAAGAACTCTATATCCTACTATAGAGGTAGCTGCTTATCCGTGTTCACTGATACTCTACTGACAATGGTTTTAGAATGCAAAACAACCTGGACTAAAATTTGGTACATTTTCACAATGGAGTATTATTTGGTTGCTAAGAAAAACATTTGGCTACTCCAAATGTCATAGACTATCTAACAATATCAAGCATAGATAATCTTAACTGTGAGTTTGCACAATGGGATATTATTAGATTGTTAAGCAATATGAAAATAAGAAATTTACAGGTAAATAGATGGAACTGAAAAAAGTAATATTGCCCAGACTTAGGAGGAGAAACATTGAAGATTTTTCTCTTATTTGTGGATATTATCTTTGAATCCTCCGATATATTTGTACCATTTGGAATACTCATAGAGGACGGGAAATTAGTGATGGAGCAGGTTCAAGGGAGAGAGGATAGAGAATAGCCTCATAAATCGTAAATGGGGAATAGTAGAACAGAAAGTGTAAAATTGGATTAAAAGGTAGGAGAGGAAGGAATGTAAGGAGTGATAACTAACAAAGATGGTTTTTAACAGTCATATGGAAACCTAGTCCCATGAAAAGCTTCTAATATATATATATATATATATATATATATATATATATATATATAGTATATAAATTGTATATATAAGTATTATATGTATAAAGATTATGTATATTTCTAAAAAAGAATTTAAATTGAGTTGTTTAATAATGGAACAATAAAGCCCCTTTTAGACACTACAGGCTAAGAAAAAGTTTAGTGCCAGGACTACATTTCTTCTTTTGGAGCTTCCAGTCAGTTCCCTATACTCCCAAATATTATAGGCTCTTGCTTATCCTCTTGGTTATCATCCCGAACATGATGGTAATACTCTTTGGCCAAAGATACCACATACTTGAATTATAGAATATGGTCAAGCTGTTACTGACCTGGAAGTTTCTTCTCCACTGGCTAGCTTTCATACTGCTGGAAGATGCTATATTTAACTTCTTTACTAAAATGCTCATGTACTATTCCTCCTAATCAATAAGGCCCTATTTTTTTCATGGAATTCAAACTTCTAATTTCTCCACATCACACTTGCTTTCCCTTTTATATTATAATTTGCTCCATTGTCATTCCCCTAATCCAGTTAAATTTTGCTTCTTGCTATTAAACAACCCTGTGTCAGCATTATTATTCTTTCCAAAATAAATATCTATTTCCAATTTCTTATGTCTAAATTCTCCCAAAACTTTCAAAGTTTTGCTTATTATATTTGTCTGTATGAAGAACTTATTTTTCAGATCCCCTTTTGAATCTGTTGAACTTTTAAATATTTGTTTTGATTTTTATTGATTTTATAAATATTACTATTTCTTACTTATGTAATTATTCATCTATTTGTTCTATTTTATTATACTACTAGAGGGTAAATGTCTTAGGGAAAACAGACAAGATATCATGCATCTTTGTATATTAAAATACCTAAACTAAAGTGTTTTTTTGTTTAAAATATAATATTTTGGTTCCTGATTTAATAAACATACTTGAAGAAATTCTGTTGTAAATGTTCTTTTATGCATTTTTGGCAAAGGTAAAATATTCTGCTTTCTGGATTGTAGTTTTCTTCACTAACAATCCTTGTTCAGATAAATTATTTCTGTTTTCTGGATTGAAAAGTTTGTTTAAGTAACACATAATTACTGTAAATTTTCTTATTAATTTATTTTGTTTCTATTAAAAACAACATTCATATCTTTTGTTCAATTTTTAGCTTATGTTCTACAAAATTTCATCTGAGAGTGAGAATCTCAATAGCAAAATTAGTTATGTATACAAAATTTTCTTTCTGTCATATAAAATTATGACTCTCTTATATTGGGAAGTTGGATAAAAAATGTGAAAGTTCAATTTTAGTTATCTATTTATGTACTCTTTTCCCCACTAAAGTACACAGTATTCTCTCGATATATCAGGTCCTTACCATCATTAATCATAATAAGAATACATGGTTTTTTAGATCTTCCAAAGAAGATAAAACTTTTATTTATGATGTTTTTTCCTGTCAACTGTGTAATTCATAATATTTTCACTGTAATCTCTTACGGAAGTAAAGACTCCACCTTATCATTTCTAGTTTGCAATCACTTTCTGCATTTTGCACAGTGAAATTAAAGCAAGTCCTTCCCACTTTGCATGTGCCTAATCTTCAGGGCCTATTTACATTTCATTGCAATGTGCCAGCGGGGAAAGAATGCAGCCAGATGTAAAAAGGCTGAGCCACATTGGCAAGCAGAAGGTTTGACTTACATTTTTAAAAATGAGAGAAGAAAGGAGAGGAAGAAAGAGAAATGGAAAATATTTCTTTCTCCTAAAATAAGCAGAATTCTACACGTTAATATTTTAAAATACTAAGGTATTTTAGTGCAAATGTACATCTATCTAAAAGACGTTCTTATTTTAAATTTAAATCCCTCTGAAACCTAAAGCAGTGTGTTTATAATAGGAGAACAGCGGACAGACTTGCCCTTCACTGGAGGGCATGTCATATAGTCCTCGCCTTCTCTGCAAAACCATCAGGCTGGCAGTAGTGACAGATGAACAGCTTACCATTAATTTCCCCTCTTTCATGCCTTCAATCCAAACGGTGAATATTCTCCATGGGGAAGCATCAAGGCCTTTGCCTTTATTTCTCTTGCATACTCACAGTGACTTATAAATCAAGTGCAGATAAGAAGAGAGGGAAAATATCAATCTTTATTTTTTTTTTCTCTTGGCCTGTGCCAGTCACTGGCACGGTACTGAGTTTTGACTGAAAGGTTCTTCAAATCATCCTGTGATTCATAAGCTAGGGAGCTCTCAGGGAGGACAAAACAACAAAGGAAATGTGTGAGAGAGATTTTATATACCTTGGCTTAGAAGTGAGAAGCTCTGAGTATGCAGTATTATCTGCATCCAAGATGTTACCATTGTAGAAAAATATGTGACAAGTCACCTGCATTATTTTAGAATGATTTGGAGAAGAGCAATCACTTAAACGGTTTATTGTCTTAATATAAGGTCCTAGTTAATAAAAATAAAACAGAGCATGGTGCAAAGCAGATTCTTTAGTAGGACTAGTTTGTTTTAGTTCTCTCAATTTATTTTACATTACTGTTATAAGAGAAATATTTCACAGAATATATTTGAAGTTGAGGCTTGGCTATATTCAGCTTGTTGAGAACAATATATATATTATATATGGTACTTTGTCCACAGTATTTGCTATATATTCTGTTTCTTTGAAGCCATATTAATTGTTCAAGATTTACTTGCAATGGTAACTTTATAGTTATATTTACAGAAAGATTTGATTTTAAAAACATTCTTTGGAGAAAGTAAAACATGTTGTCTTTAAGAAAAGGAGTGTTTACAATTTTGCTAGTGCACTGGAAGAGTGAATTTTTGACAGGACACAAGCCACAGTAACATTTTTAAACTGGTGGACTTGCAATAAAGTATATTCGAAAGCACCGAGTGATACAGTATGATTTAAGCTGAAAAAAGCTGATATTATGATTATTAGCAAATTGCAATATTATTTTCTAGCTAAGCACGAAGTGTTAATTCTATTAAATGACTGCAAGTGTTGATGTTCAAGGCTGCCTGCTGGCCTTTTGCAGGTGACATATCTAGGGATCAGAGCTATTTCATTTTCTATCTTTTTTTTTTTAAGGCTTCAGGCCTCAACTATAAATTACAACTGATGACAAAAGTGGAAGCTAACAGTGGCAAAATTAGGCCCAAAGGCAAAATAATTATATATACAGCCTTCAGCAGTGAGGGAGAGAGCCATCAATCAGCCCCCAATTATTCACTAGTTAATCAGCTCTGCCCTTCCTTTATTGAAGGGTTACAGTGTAATTAAGTTGGCAGCATCCTTTTAATTCATCAAACATACAACACATGGCGGTGTTTGCTGCAATTGAGGGACAGCACCTTTGTGAGTTTGACCCCTAGCACTGCTGCTGTAGATGAGGAAAACTTCAGAGGTAAGAGAGAATATTTATGCGACAGCACGGCACCAGGGTGGTGGTGTCTTCATACACAGCCTTAAGCTTAAAACAACTAACTGAAGAGAACATTACTGAACGCATTCAAATCCATATTCCATGAGGCATGTGGTAAATACTCACAATGCTAACCTTGAATATGTAAATGATGTGCATGACGGTGTATATTTATGGATGTGTGTGTAAATGGCACATATAAAAGATGTGATTATAAAAAGATATAGCTGATTTCTGACATGCAAATGAGCATGGACACCTTCAGAATAGCAGTTTTAGGAGGATACCCACTTATCCTCCTACTACCACAATCCACACTGTTCCGGAGATGATCCTGTAAACTTTCCCTGAGAATCATTTATATGGCACATCAGAAAATGAGGCAAATGTTATTACAGTCACATCTTGTTGGAATAACTTCATTTTATTTTTTTATTTGTTGATGAAAATAGTGCTGTTCTGTTTGTCTGGTGAATTTAAAAAAATGAATCCAATCTTTTACAATAAATGCACCTCTATTTAGAATGTTTTTACAAAGTTCAAATCTATCTGCAATGACTGCAGTTAACTTGCTGCTGCACATATGCATATTCATTTATAGTGGACTGCAAACATAGCATTGGGGTACCTAAGATATATTGCTGGTTCCCTTTTTTCATTTTATCAAATGAAAAATCATCCTTTTTCATTTTATATACCAATTCCAGTTCCCACTTCTTCTTCTCCTCCCGTTCCCACCATCTCTCCCAACCCTCATCCACTCCTCAGAGAGGGTAAGGCCCATTACTTTGAGAAAGGACCAAGGTCCTCCCTACTATTTCTAGGCTGAGCAAGGTATCCATCCAAAGAGAATGGGCTATTGCTTTTTTTCTAAATAGTTTCCATCATTTTCTCATATGGCTTTAAAGAATTCCTAGAAAATTTATTCCATATCATAGTCAATAAGATGCATTTAAAAAGAAATTAATATTTTGTAATTGAGCAAATTACATGAGTTTGAGAAGTGATTGTTTATCCCAAAATTGCCATATTTGCACTAGGACACATAAACCACAAATCATCCTCTACATAAATAATGGGTAAATGCTGGAATATCTTATTGAATAAACTGCCTGAATCATCACGAACAACATACATGAGATATCAAAATGTCTCTATACCTTATTTTGGGATCACCATTTTAGGTTGTTTTGTTTATACTTGCATTTGTGTGAATTTGTGGGGTATTGTAATTGGATTACGTGTGTGTCCTTTCATTAACAACATTTTAAGAAACTTGAAGACAGAATGTTTAAGAGGCCCTTTCCCGACTGTCAGTTGCTAGCATGAGAGCCTGCATATAATAGGAAGCAGAAAGCTTCCTTGATGAATGGACATAAATAATGCATGCTAAACTCTCAGTATCGCAGCCACTAATAATAACCTAAAGATTCACTTAGGTCAGTGCTTATGTGGCAGATGTACACAATCTAAAACTAAATTAAAATCAAATATCCACAAAATTACTTAAGCTAGCAGCAAAGATAACACAGAGCCCAAGAGTTCCTTCTCTTATAAAAAAAGTATGCCACATTTTGATTCTAAAATTTGTGTTAATCATGAATTTAATCACATAAATAAAATAACCTACCTTTGTCCCTAAACAGTTGGATATAATTGTATTTTCCTTATCATGACCATAAATATTTGATTTTTTCCCATCTAAATCATTTCATGAATTTCCCCCAAATATTTTTGCAGATATGTAAATTGTATCTGCAACTACTTGTTTATTTTTTCTTAAAGTTGGGATAGATCAGTTAGAGTCTGTTTATTCAAAGTACTGAAATACTTTCCTCTTGGCTTTTGCTTCTCTGCTTTCTTTTTTTTTCCTGTGCTTTGAGTTGTCTTTTATAGTTCATAGTTGTTTTTCTTTCTTCTCTGTAAAGACAGAGGTTTCAAAAAATAAACATTACAATCCATTTCCTTTTGGGAATCATGTATTATGAATTTGCCCTTATCATTTAAAGGGCAACCTTTTCTCTGATCTTTGTCTTGCTCCTGATAATTTCCAGGAAGTTTTCCTAGCTGATGATCTGCAAGTTGCAACTTCGTTGTGTTTTGCACTTTTGTGACTATAAAAGAAAAAAATATTAATGGCCTTTTAATATATTACTTATAGTACCATAAGTACTATGATTTAAAATAGAAGCATATTTATTTCTTTTTAGCCTGTTAAAATTCTAAACAGGAACTTTAAAAACATCTTTTTACGGTACTTAAATGATTTTATCTTTTAATCAGAAATATCAGCTTCCTGGGTTTGATTATATTTGAAATGCCTTATAAGTTTGATATAACAGTATCTGAAAAGAAAATATAAGAAAATTAAAATTAGTGGTACAAAGTTAACAGCTGAACTATAATAAAGTCTCAAGAGAAAATATAACAGAAAGCAACACCTACTTTTGCTTGGGTAATTCACAATAAAGCAGACTTAAGTTCTTTCTTGACTGAGAAGTCTCCAAAGAAGGGACAGAGCTGATTTCTTCATTTGTCAGACTTGTGGCAAACCAAGAACATTTAGAAGCATAGATAATAAAATGAAATATTTTTCCATAAATAGATGATAATGGGAACACAGTTTTACATGTTCCTTCCCAGCAGCATACATTGGTTATTAGCATAAGCTCCTTTGCGATTTTGGTTTCGTTAATACAAAAAGAAGCCCAGAACACCCTCCTCCCTGCAACCATTTTCCATCCCTTAAAAGGAATTTTATATTTAATGTTCAGATTAAACTCTGCAAAATTGGTTGCTATGCAGAGGAAACTAAGCAACGAAATGATCTTCCTAAATGAAATGATAATGATTCTTACAATGCTAAGGGTGAAACAGGTAGCGATGAGAGAGAAAAAGCACATGATCTTGCTGGGTTAATATCTGTTTCAGAAAAACTGAAGAATGAACACTGTGTAAGCTCTTTCTGCAGTTTTCAGGGAAGAGAGTGGGACAGTATATTATAGTGCAGTTTGTAAATACTATCAGAGATACTGGATCATTAAAGAGGGATAATTTGTGTTTTCCTTGTAGACACTTCAATTTTATGTTTAGAATGTGTTTTCTTTGCTAGACAACCATCTTATGCCTGGTTTAACATTGACTTGAGAGGAACAATTTGACTTACTTTCCTTAGCCAGACAATGATTTGGCTCAACAGAAGACTGTTGTGGCACGAGATAATTAAATTTGGAAACTCAAAATGAAGTATAATGGCAGATGAAAACATGTTGGTATTTATATAGTATTCACAGACCCTTAAACTGAGAAAAAATGGGAAGCCTTATTTTCCAAAAATTTCCAGGTTTCAAATATACTGTCATTTAGGTCTTATTCTGTAAATTCAACAGTTCTTAGCAGCAGAAGCCTTGGGGGATGGAGATTTGTGTAAATCAGTCTTTCTGACTCCTAGTATCAGGGAAATAAAGGGGTTTCATTGTTTTTCTCTTTTTTTGTTGTTTTTTTTTCACACAGAAACAATGGACAATTTTTTGAAGATATATAAATTATTTATTTTCTCGCCCTTTGGAACTCTAAGGTCCAAAATCATCCCTTCTGGAGCCTAAAAAGAATATATTTTATATTTTAAGTGCTCCTAAATGGAAAGCAACAAGAATATCAATTATGAACTGTATCCAATAGACTGAAGAGCCCAACTTTTTAAGAACATAAAGTAATACATCTGTAAAATCTCAGAATTCAATGTAATTATCAAAGAACTTATAACAATCCCTATTCTAAGCATTATTATAGTCATAAATTTAAAATGTACTCATATATAATACATATAACATAGCTTTTTTACATAGCTTTTTGTACCTCTGCTCAACAAGTAAATTAGCCAATGCATGCAGAACTCAAATAACATGTCTAAGGTCACAGAGTCAGTCTTTACATGGAGGGAAAGATTCAAAGTCAGACATAAGTCCCAACATCTCTTTAAGGGTTATGCGATTATCAGTTGTGCCCTGTTACCTCTTCAGAGACTTTGTTAAGAAACTGAACAGAATATATATTTCTTTGACTAGGATATGAAAAATAACTTTTTGAGTTGATTTTATTCAATTTCAGAAGAAAATAATCCTAAAATTTTGATTAATATTCCAAAACATTAAATTATCATTTTTATTTGATATCCAGATTATATGTACACATATATGGTGTGCTTGCTAGTTAGTAATCTCTACATATATGTGTGGCCATTTCCTAAAAAAAATACTGAACTAATGAGTAGTCAAAATCTTGTGTGCTAATCAGCCTCTTCCCAAGTCAAATAATAGATTTCTTTTTATATATGTTGAAGTGGAATAGTAGAAATTAAAAGTATCTTCAAAAATGTCTTCAATATTTTTATTATTTTAATTTATGCAAAATGCAAAACTGTTATCATCATAATTTTTTTCAATATAGCTTATAGGTAAAGGTGATCACGTAGGTCAATTAATATAAAATTATATCTTCTTTTAATTAGCACTTAACTACTGCAGTGACTTAATTTACATGAAACTATTTTGTTAACTGCAAAGTATTCTAGAAATTTTTTTTACCATATGATTATTTTATTAGATGCTGAAAAAGCTTTTGACAAAATCCAACATCCCTTCATGATAAAGGTCTTGGAGAGATCATGGATACAAGGAATGTATCTAAACATAACAAAAGCAATATACAGCCAAGTGACAACCAATATCAAATCAAATGGAGAGAAACTCAAAGTGATTTTACTAAAATCAGAAATAAGACAAGGCTGTCCACTCTCTCCATAACTATTCAACATAGTTCTTTTTTGTTGGTTTATTTATTTATTTATTTATTTATTTATTTATTTATTTATTTATTAAAGATTTCTGTCTCTTCCCCGCCACCACCTCCCATATCCCTCCCCCTCCTCCAATCAACTCCCCCTCTCTCATCAGCCCGAAGAGCAGACCTCGTTCCCTGTTCTGTGGCAGGACCTCCACCTCCTTCCAGGTCTAGTAAGGTGAACATTCAAACAGCCTAGGCTCCCACAAAGCCAGTATGTGCAGTAGGATCAAAATCCAGTGCCATTGTTCTTGGCTTCTCAGCAGTCCTCATTGTCTCCCACATGTTAGAGAGTCCAGTTTTATCCCATGCTTTTTCAGACCCAGTCCAGCTGGCCATGGTGAGTTCCCGAAAGAACATCGCCATTGTCTCAGTGTGTGGGTGCACCCCTCGCGGTCCTGAGATCCTTGCTCGTGCTCTCTCTCCTTCTGCTCCTGATTTGGACCTAGAAATTTTTTTATTGATTTTTATTGAGCTCTACATTTTTCTCTGCTCCTTTCCCAGCCTCTGCACTCCCCCCTTCAACCTTCTCCCCAAGGTCCCCATGCTCCCAATTTACTCGGGAGATCTTGTCTTTTTATACTTCCCATGTAGATGAGATCTATGTAAGTCTCTCTTAGGGTCCTCATTGTTGTCTAAGTTCTCTGGTATTGTGATTTGTAGGCTGGTTTTCATTGCTTTATGTTTAAAGACCACTTATGAGTGAGTACATGTGATAATTGTCTTTCTGTGTCTGGGTTATCTCACTCAAAATAATGTTTTCTAGCTGTTGCGGGAGGTCCTCCCACTCCTCCAGCCTATGGCTGCTGAGATACCAGCCCATTGGGGCGTGGTCTCTCTCCCTTTAAGAAAGAGGCCACTTTCCTCTCCTCTCTCTCTTTCACTTCCTGCTCCACAGGCGACTAGACTCCCTTCCTGGTTGCGCAGAGGGCTGATGGTGATCTGTAAGTTTTTTCCCCTTTAAATACCACCCTATTAATCATAATTCCAAACTGGTGTGGCATTGTTTATGACTTATGCCTTCATCTAGCTCCATTCATTTTCCTGCAAAATTCAAGATGTTTTTTTTTCCTGCTCTGTAGTATTTCATTGTGTAAATGTACCACATTTTGCTTATCCATTCTTTGGTGGAGGGGCATTTAGGTTGTTTCCAGGTTCTGGTTATGACACACAATGCTGCTATGAATACAGTTGTGCACATGTTCTTGTGGCATGATTGAACATCATTTGGATATATACCCAAAAGTGGTATTACTGGGTCTTGAGAAAGGTTGTTTCCTAATTTTCTGAGAAATCCCCACACTGACATCTAAAGGGGTTGTACCAGCTTGCGTTCCCACCAGCAATGCAGAAGTGTTCCCTTTTCCCCACAACTTCTCCAGCATAAGTTGTTATCAGTGTTTCTGATCTTGGCCAATCTTACAGGTGTAAGATGGAATCTCAGAGTTGTTTTGATTTGCATTTCTCTGATGACCAAGGATGTTGAACATTTCCTTAAGTGACTTTCGGGCATTTTAGATTCCTCTGTTGAGAGTTCTCTGTTTAGGTCAGTACTCCCTTTTTTATTGGATTATGTATTCTTTTGATGATCAATTTCTTGAGTTCTTTGTATATTTTGGAGATCGGACATCTGCCTGTTGTGGGGTTAGTGAAGATCTTTTCCCATTTCTGTAGGCTGTCATTTTTTCTTGTTGACCATGTCCTTTGCTTTACAAAATCTTTTAAGTTTCAGGAGGTATGATTTATTAATTGTTTCTCTCAGTGTTTGTGCTGCTGGGGTTATATTTAGGAAGTTGTTTCTTGTGCCAATGCATTCAAGTGTACTTCCCACTTTCTCTTCTATAAGTTTCAGTGCGGCTGGCTTTATGTTGAGGTCTTTGATACGCTTGGACTTGAGTTTTGTGCATGGTGATAGATATGGGTCTATTTTTATTCTTCTACATGTTGATATCCAGTTATGCCAACACCATTTGTTAAATATGCTTTCTTTTTTTCCATTTGATATTTTTTGCTTCTTTGTCAAAAGTCAAGTGTTCAAAGGTGTGTGGAATAATATCCAGGTCTTCTATTTGGTTCCATTTGTCCTTCTGCTTATTTTTATGCCAATATCAGGCTGTTTTCAGTATTGTTGCTCTGCAGTAGAGTTTGAAGTCAGAGATTGTGATGCCTCCAGAAGTTATTTTATTATACAGGCTTGTTTTGGCTATCCTGGTTTTTTTTTTTTTTTTTTTTTTGTAAAAGTTCCTTGGTAGAATTTTTGGGATCGTTTATATAAACTATCATATCAGCAAACAATGAGAGTTTGACTTCTTTTCCAATTTGTATCCCCTTGATCTCCTTTTGGTGACTTATTGCTCTAGATAGAACCTCCAGAACTATATTGGATAGATATGGAGAGAGTGGACAACCTTGTCTTGTTCCTGATTTCAGTGGACTCGCTAGGAATTTTTCTCCATTTAGTTTGATGTTGGCTGTTGGCTTGCTATATATTGCCCTTATTATGTTTAGGTATGTTACTTGTAACCCTTCTCTCTCCAAGACCTTTATCATGAAGGGATGTTGAATTTTGTCGAAAGCTTTTTCGACATCTAATGAGATGATCATGTGGTTTTCAGTCTGTTTATATGGTGGATTACGTTGATGGATTTTTGTATGTTGAACTATCCATGCATCTGTGGGATAAAGCTGACTTGATCATGGTGGATGATGATTCTGATGTGTTCTTAGATTTGATATGCCAGTATTTTATTTAGTACTTTTGCAACAATGTTCATGAGTGAGATTAGTCTGTAATTCTCTATCTTAGTAGTATCTTTCTGTGGTTTGGGTATCAGTGTAATTTTAGCCTTATAAAAAGAGTTTGCCAATGTTCCTTCTGTTTCTATTGTGTGGAATAATTTGAGGAGTATTGGTATTAGTTCCTCTTTGAAAGTCTTGTAGAATTCTGAGCTGAAACCATCTGGTCCTGAACTTTTTTTGGTTGAGAGACTTTTGATGACTGTTTCTATTTCTTCAGCAATTATAGGTCTATTTGATTTGCTTATCTGGTCTTGATTTAATTTTTGTATGGGGTATTTCTCCAGAGAGTTGTCCATTTCTTTTAAGTTTTTCAATTTTTTTAGAGTACAGATTCTCTGTATTTCCTCCGTGTCTGTTGTTATGTCCTCCTTTCATTTCTGATATTGTTAATTTGGATATTCTCTCTGCCTTTTGGTTAGTTTGGTTAAAGGTTTGTCTAATTTGTTGATTTTCTCAAAGAACCAACTCTTTGTTTCATTGATTCTATGTATTGTTTTCTTCGTTTCTAGTTTGTTGATTTCAGCTCTCAATTTGATTATTTCCTGCCATCTAGTTCTCTTAGGTGACTTTGTTTCTTTTTGTTCAAAAGTTTTTTAATGTTCTGTTAATTCACAAGTGTGGGATTTTTCCAGATTTTTTTATGTAGGCATTTCTTGTTATGAACTTTTCTCTTAACACTGCTTTCATTGTGTCCCATAAATTTGGGTATGTTGTGTGGTCATTTTCATTGAATTTGAGGAAGCCTTTAACTTCTCCCTTTATTTATTTCTTGATCCATTGATGATTCAGGTGAGCAATGTTTAATTTCCATGTGTTTGTGGGTTTTCTGGAATTAATATTGCTTTTGACTTCTAGTTTTAAATCATAGTGATATGATAAGGTACATTAGGTTATTCCAATTTTTTTGTATTTGTTGAGGTTTGTTTTGTTACTGAGTATGTGGTCAAGTTTTGAGAAGGTTCCATGAGGTGCTGAGAAGAAGATATATTCTTTTCTGTTTGGATGGAATATGCTATAGATCTCTGTTAAGTCCATTTGAGTTATGAGTTATAACATCTGTTAGTTCCCTTATTTCTCTGTTTATTTTTTGTCTGACTGACCTGTCTAGTGGTGAGAAGGAAGTGTTGAAGTCTCCCACTATTAGTATGTGGCATTTAATGTATGATTTAAGCTTAGAAGTGTGTCTTTTCCATATGAGTGTTCCCTTGTATTTGGGGCATAGATGTTCAGTATTGAGATTACCTCCTGATGGTTTTTTCCTGTGACTAATATGAAATGATCTTTTCTGTCATTGTATCTTCAGCTCTTGAGATTCTCTCTTCCATCTCTTGTATTCTTCTGTTTATGCTTGCGTTTCTGGTTCCTGATCATTTTCTCATGATTTCTGTTTATATAATTCCCTTAGTTTGTGTTTTCTTTATTTCCTTTATTTCAGTTTTCAAGTCTTGAATAGTTTCTTTCATATGTTTGATTTCTTTTTTTTGGGGGGGGGTTCTTTAAGGGATTTGCTGATATCTTCCAATATTTTGTTTGTCTTTTCCTCCATTTCTTTGAGAAAATACCTCGTTTTTGCTTTAAGAGTTTCAAATATTCTCCTGAAGTCATTTTTTAGGTAAGTTTCTTCTGCTTCATCTATATTTGGTTGTTCAAGTCTTGCTGCTGTACAGTTTTTAGGTTTTACTGGTGTCATGTTGCCCTTTGTGGTGTTGCATGTGTTCTTACCTTTTCTACTCATTTTTTCCTCTAATAGGTGTGGTTGGGGCTGTCTGAGATTCTGTTGATTAATCTTCTAGGTGCCAGTGAATTCAAAGATCAGATGGTTGTTCCTCATGGTACAATCAGTGCCATAGTTCTAGTTACCCCATTGGTTGATCCATGTTCTTGGAGATAGCTCAGTGCTCACTTGGAGTTTGCTGTCTCAGGCCTACTTTGGCCTAGGTTACCAGTTTTGACCTGTTTCTCTAAACCCTTGTCTGTATCCACTCCTGCAGAGATCTCTGGCTGGGAGTTGGTCCTGCAAAGGTCTCTGGCTCTGGTCTACTGCTTCAGAGTTCCCAGGCTCAGGAGCACCCAGAACTTCAGAAGACCTGGATCAGCCTTATTCCCTCAGAGGTCCCAGATTCACACTCAGACCTGCAGAGGTTTCAGGAGCCTGCCTATTATTCCCTTTGATGTCCCAGACAAGTTCTGGCTCAGGCCTACTCCCTCTGAGGATGCAGACTCAAGCCTGGCCCCGCAGAAATCTCTTGTTCCTCAGAGGTCCCAGATTCATGCCCAGACTGGCAGAGGTCCTGGCTCAGGACTAGTTCCTTAGAGGTCCTAGACTCACACCCAGACCCGCAGGGTTTCTGGCTTAGGTGTACTCCCTTGAAGGCCCCAGATTCATGTTCGGACCCTCAGCAGTCTCTGGCTCTGACTCACTGGCCAGCAGTTACTCCCCTGTACCCTTTCTGGTGGAGTTCGCTGTCTCCTGTGTGTTCTGGACCATGTTGCTTGCTCAATCCTGGTCTGCCAGTATCCTGGGACTGGATTGGCTCCTGGCTTCTGCTCCAATGGAGCTTGCTTTTTCAGGGACACTCTTGCCTAGATAGCTTGTTCAGTCCAACTCCTGTGAAATTTGTTGCCTCAATCCTGCTCCAGCCCAAAGTAGAGTTCATTGCCTCAGGCCTACTTTGGCCTAGGTTACTGGTTTTGTCCTGTTTTTGTAAATACTGGTCTGGATCCACCTCTAGAAATATTTTATTACCTGGAATTATTCTTTATATTTACCTAATATTGCATGGTTTTTAAACATACCTCTTATTATGAATTTTGATATTTTTACCATAGTAGAATGAAGTATTCACACAATAGTTTTGCATTTGCTAGGGGATATTTTGGGATAAGTGCATTTTTCAGGTCACTGTAACTGCAACTGATGAGACTAAGTATGGAAAATATGTCCATTTTGCATCATTCTACATCTAATTAATCTCACAGAATACCTATTATTTGATGTTATTTTCTTCTGCAATTACTGTTCTTTGATTTTTCTACTTGTTTTTTTTAATCAAATAATTTATGTACCTAAAACTATTGGGAGATTATAAAAGTTGCTATAACTTGGATATTATTTAAAAAATACTCGAAAATTATGATACTTTTATTATTTGGATCAAATGTCAGTAACAAAATGTCCTTCCAATATACCACATTATTACTATCCATGTATGTTGCCAAACTCAAAGTCACCTTTGATTCATCTTTTTCTTTTTTATCATGTTCTTTTGTCTTAATATTTTCACTTACTGAGAACCTGTTATATACTAACCAACATATTAAAGTCTAAGAATATAAAGCAGGCACTTTTGAAATTGGCACTTTTGTTTTTAAGTTTTACAGATATTTGCAATTATTAACATATATTAATTCATGAATTAAAGCGATTCACTATAATATTTTCATACAAGAATATGCTTGTGCTGGTCATATCCATACTGTCTTTTCCTTTCACTCACAGATGCCCACTTCCAATGTACTTGTCGTACCTCTTATATATTCAAATTCGCATTAGTTTTAGATTGTTTTTTACATAAACAAGATAATTTAACATACTTCTTTTTCTTGGCTAGATTGGATGTTTCATTTATCTTGTCTTTTAATTCCATACATTTTGTTGCAAATGATAGGATTTGGAGCAGTTGTCTTTTATAAATTAATTTTATTTATTCTTTGAAAACATCACACATGTATACAATGTATCTTGATCATTTCTGCTCCCCAACTATCCCCCAAATCTTCCATCGTATTTCACTCCCAAATTCATGTCCTTTTAGTTTTTTTTATAACTCACTGAATCCAATTAGTGATGTGCATAATGGCATGGTTATAGACTTATCCAGAGGCTTAGACAACCTATCAGTGTCCCCAAACCAAAAAGAAGAGTGATCCTCCACCCCACATCATCTATAAACTTTTAATATTTTTTTTAACTTTAGTTAAACTTTAGGTGAGTCATGGTAGCCTCTCTCCCACTTGTCCTTGAAGCTTTCAACTGGCTTATCATGTGCAGGTAATTGACACTACTTTGAGAGCCACATCATGTCCTCTAGTCAGCATTTCACAGGGCTCTTCCCCATCTTTTTTCTCTTACATTATCTTGGCTGCCTCTCCCTTGATGTTCTGTAAGCCTTTGGTGGGGAAATGATGATATAAAAGAGCCATCAGTAGCTAAACACTTACAGTCCCTTATACTTAGTACATTGAACAATTATGAGACTCTGCATTAACTACTACCCACTACAAAAGAACCTTTACTAACTTAGGTTTAGAGCAGCACAAATCTGTCTCTGTCATCAACTCCATTACAAAAGAGGTTAGTTAAACTGGAAACACTCTTGGTACATCTTCCCTGACAGATTGTATTGCATCATGTAATGCCCAATGTGTTGGGTAAGATAATATTTTTCTTTGTTCCCTTTTATTGTAGATTTTAAATTAAAATACAATTGCATCACTTCCTACTTACCATTTCCTTCATCCCCTTCCAAGTCCCCTCCCTTTACCTCTTTCCATGTTCCCTGCCTCAGTATAAAATTGATAGCCTCTTCTTCCTCAATTATTATTGTTATATGTTATATGTATAAATATATATGCACATATACACAAATATAATCTACTGACTCCATTTTTGTATCTATATGTTTTCACCAATTACCACTTTACTTTGACAATCAACTAGAGGCTTATTCTCAGGAGGGGTTATGTCTCAGTGGTGGTTTGAAGGAGAACAGTCCCTATAAGCTCATGTATGTGAATGATTGATCCACAATTGATGGAATGTTTAGGAAACATTAGGATGTGTGGTATTGTTGAAAGAGCTGTGGCTTTATTGCAGATGTGTCTCTGAAAATGATGAGCTTTGATGTTTCAAAAGTTCATACTCATGAGGCAGAGTCTCTCTTCCAACTGTCTGTGGATAAGGATATAAACATTCAGCTACTGTTCCAGTGCCATGACTTCCTGCATGCTGTCATGCTTCTCTGTCAAAGAATCCCATTCTAAAATTGCAAGGAAGCCCCCAATTAAACTTTTTATTTGTAAGTTGCCTTGGTAATAGTTTTCTCCATAACAGTACAAAGTAACTAAGACAGAAGTACCAGAGAGTGGCTAGGAAAGTAGTTGAATAATATAAGTAGAGTGTAGTGGGTCATCTTAGAAGGAGCATGGAATACAGTGTTGCTGAGGGCAACATGGGCTAAGGAGACCCAAACCAAGAGAGAAAAAAGATGAACAACTGACCTAGAGTTCAATCTTGTGTTTAGACAAACAATATGACTGGTTTCTGCCCCTGTTCTTAAAGGTCTGTTGGAACCTAATTAAATAGTTTTGAACTAATCTCATTAGAGAGGAAGTTTCAAGATGACCTAGTATTGACTATGCCACATGGTTATTATTAATCATTCTTATGCAGGTCTACAATGAAAAAGAGCATGTGAGACAATGTGAAATATAAAATGCACAATTTGAGGAGAGAAAGAGAACCAGAAAATGTTAACATTAGAGGCCAACTCGTGTGACCAAGGAGATAAGACATTTAAAGAAAGGTGTGATGCTAAATAGAATAAATGGAATGGTACCCTCAGGGCAAGATCCCACCCTGCTAACACTACAGCATTTGAGAAGAAATGGTCAAAGGGATTTCCTTTCCCTAATACAGCATCACAAGTCAAAGTTTATGCAACTTTAATTCAACAAGGGGTATCATTTCTAGTCCCAGCAGAATCTGGCAATATTGACTATGTAGTTCTAGCTTTATAATAAAGTATACCATTATAAAAAGGTTGTGGGATGTTCCTTCATGGTTAAAGAAAGCCATTCACTCGAGTCCTGTGGCAGAAGATTTCCTGCATGGAGTCCTGTAGAAACCATTTCCTGAAGCTGTGAAGGTAAAGCCTAGATTGCATTGGATTAACCAAGGTGTCTGATAAGAACTGCAAACAGGGTATTGAACAAACCCAAGAGAGAAGAATATTTCAGTCAGCAAAGGTGGAAGGAATGACAGATATGAAGAGTCCATTTAACATCAGACATGTAGATGCAATAGTTGGAGTTTGACCTGCTGGGTTTTGGTCTTGCTTTGATCCAGTATTTTTGGTCCAGTATTTCCTCATTATGTTCCCTCTTCTCCATTTTAAAATTGTAAAGTGTGTTCTGTGCCATTGTATGTTGGAAATAAGCAATCTGGTTTTGGTTTTGAATTTTACAAAGGGTTGCAGTTAAGATATTGCCTTGAGTCTCAGAAGAGATTTTGGAATTTTTTAGATTGGATTAAATGCAATTTGCATTATGACTATAATCCTATGGGGATCAGGAAGTGGAATATGGTGATTTGAATAATAATGGTCACCATAGACTCATATTTGACAGTTTGGTCTTCAGTTTTGTGGGCTGTTTAGAAAGTATGCCACTGAGGGTGGGCTATGAAGTTTAAATAGCCTACCTAGGACAAGACTCACTTTCTCTTAATTTTCTTATTGTGAGTCAGATTTAAGCTTTCAGCTTCTGTTCTAGCACCGTGTTTAACTGCCTGTTGCTGCTTTCCAGCTATGATTATCACGGACTCATCCTCTGAAACTGTAAGTATGCCTTCAGCTAAATATTTTCATTTATAAGTAGCCTTGGTCATGGTGTCACTTCATAGGAATTAAAAACAAGTGCCTAAGACAATCTTCCTCACTCATAAATTATAAATTGCCTAAAGTTCGTTGTTGAGGAATGCAATCCCATGAGATTTCTTCCCTTCATGTTAGAGTGTCCCCTAAATTGTTAAGGTCATTTTATGCAGCCATTTCTGTAAGACTTGGCTCTTAACATTAATTTCCTCCCTTCTTTAGCCATGTTTCCTGAACTGTAGATGTGGGACCTGTGCTATGGATGTTTACATAAAGGCTGAGTATTCCATGATCTGTTGTTCTCTGCGTTGTATCCAATTGCGAGGTTTCTGTGATGGTCTTTGCTATAAAGAGAAACTTCTTTGCTATGGCATGATAGCTACTCTTACCTATGGGTATAAAGTTATGATGTTGAATGTAGTAAGGAATAATGTTGGTCTAGCAATATAGAAGGAGCTTTTTTTTTCTAAGCTGATAGACAAACTAGAGAGGAAAGTTTCTCATGGCTGTTATTGGAATTTTGTTAAATACTCCACCCCATGGCTCTTGTGAGAATATTATCAGGCAATATGAATTTCTATGTCATTTCAGTGTCTTCAGTGTTATTCATCCCTCATTCCTCCTTTCTTCTGTATTGTTCCTGCCTTATCCAGTTAAAGCCATCTCTATTTTCCAATTTGCTCCTTGACAGCACCTGTGTCCTACAGTTACCCAATATAGGGATTAGCCCCACTCCTTAGCCTCTTTAACTTTACTTGTTTGTATTGTCTATGTAGTAGCTTTTAAATATTATTTAATCCCACTTACCAACTTTGCATTTGTTTCCTATACTTTTAAAATTATATCAAAAGAATAATTGCCCAAACCAATATCTTGAAGTATATTCCTAAGTTTTTCTACAGTAATTTTACAATTTCAATTCCTACACGAAGGCTTTGAAGTAAAAGATGAGCTTATATTTAAATGTTTTGTGTTATGATGTCAATTCTGCTGTATGGATTAAGTGAATTTCTGTTTTCAAGTATATATTTTGGAACCTTTGTCAAGAGTTGTATGCTTATACATTTATTTCTAAGAATCTGGAGAGATTTACCCACAGATGTAGTTAAAATTTGCCCTTCTACCCTTTGCTCTTCTTCATCAGAATTTAGAAATTCCTCAATCTTTTCAATTCTATTCACTATTGCCTTCTGCAATGTCTGAATCTCCTGTCCAGAATTATGTTCCAAAGCCTTCATTGAGGATTCTAAAGTATGAAGTTTGTCCGTTAGAGATAACATCTCATCTTTGGACATAATTTTTATGGCATAAACCGTGCCTTCTTGTATTGACAATCTTTCCGTCAATCTGTCATAAGCTTTAGACAAAATCCGATTGTCACATTCAGCAGTTTTGATTCTCTCAGTTAATGTTTCATTTCCTACAGAAAGGGACTGAATCTTATTGTCCAAATCAGCTGTTCCCTCTTCCATAGTAATGAATCTCTCCTTAATATCAGCCACTAATGTTTCAGTTCCTACAGAGAGGGACTGAACCTTAAGATCCAGATCAGCTGTTCCCTCTTCCATAGTAATGAATTTCTCCTTAACATCAGCCTGGAGAACCTCAAACTGATTCTTGAGAAGATTGTTATCAGCCTGGAGAACTTCAAACTGATTCTTGAGAAGATTGTTATCAGTCTGGAGAACTTCAAACTGATTCTTGAGAAGATTGTTTTTAAGCATTCTATCTCTGCCTTAAGAATCCTGGATTCGTCTCGTAAAGACTTTATCATATTTCTATTATCAAACCATTTGGTGCCAATGAAAATTACGAATCCCAGAAGGATCCATAGAGGTGGCGTGATAGACACCTCTTGTAAAATCTCCCACATGGTACAATTAAAAAAACTGTTAAATTCTTGAACAGTAATGTGTTCAGACATTTTATTTATAAAAGAAAAAAATTTTTACCTGCAATGATCGGTTCCTGCCAGTTGTTGGTCTCTGTGTTTTTGGAGCCTGTCCTAGAACTAGCTCTTGTAGACCAGGCTGGCCTCGAACTCACAGAGATCCGCCTGTCTCTGCCTCCCAAGTGCTGGGATTAAAGGCGTGCACTACCACGGCCTGGCAGGCCTCAAACTCACAGAGATCCGTCTGCCTCTGCTTCCCAAGTGCTGGGATTAAAGGCGTGTGCTACCACTGCCTGGCCGGCCTCAAACTCACAGAGATCCGCCTGCCCTTGCCTCCCAAGTGCTGGTATCAAAAGCCTGCGCCACCACTGCCCTGCCAAGTCACTTTGTGTCAGACCAAATCTGCCTCTTTGGCAGCTTTTGTTGCAAAACCGCAGGTACTTGAGCTTCTGCTAATTCAGGCAGTGGGGTTCCGCTGCAAAACTTAGCCAAGGCAGGCAGAATGGGCCTGTGTGGCCGAGTATGTCTTGGACTCGGCACTGGGGCCGGAGTCACGAACTGAAAAACAGCACCCAGGAGGTTGCTGTGTTAGCTAGCGGGCTACCCGCTTGAGTCGGGGGCAAAATAGCCCGACGTTGGACGCCAAAATGTAGCGGCGTAAACGAATGCAGACAGTTTGTAAAAATATATATAGTTTTAATGTAGAAATAGACTTACAGAACCACCGTTCCTGCGGAGTCCAGGAAAGTAGAAGAAACAGCTTGGAGCAGCTGGCCAAATTTATAGGCAGACATTAGCCCGAGGCGAACACGCCCCCTAAGGGGCGGGACTTATCCCTACATCTCCCCTTTTTGTCTAAATAAGACAGAACTAAACCAAATACAACTACATACAATAACAACAAATAATAAATATAACAAACAATATTGAGAACAAAAGCTTTGCTAAACATTCTATCTCAAGGAGTCTAAATAATGTAGAGAGTAACTACAATTATATAATCTTCAACTCCATCAAAGATCTGAGAAGGGAATAAACACTACTCAACAAACGAGATATATCCAAAATGTGCAACAATTGACAGAGACAACTGACTACCTGGGCAATCACCCAAAGTCGTGTTTGCAATGTTGAGTCAACCAATTTTGGCTAAGGCCTAACATAACTGGCATACCATTATTAAAGGCAAGGAACTTTTCAAAACTATCTTACCCTGTCTTGGCAGGATATGACAGTCCTGTTTTATCCATTGATGCACGCTCTGTATCTTTGTCAGTGGTTGAGGTATAGGCATTTCTTTGCCCAAAGGCCAGTTCTGCCAAATTTATGAGCATACTGTAATAAATGTATTAAGAAATACATTTATTTCTTAATTCTCTCTACTCTTTTTTTATTTTATTTGTAGTAATATGGAGCGGCGGGGCTGCGGGGTTGAGTCCCCAAAACCCCAGCCACCTGCCCGGCTAGCTTATGCCCCGAAATAATTACACAAACACTGTATTCATTTAAACACTGCTCTGGCCCATTCCTATCTAGCCTCTTCTAGGCTAATTCTCACATATTAATTTAGCTCATTTCTAATCATCTGTGTAGCGCCCCTAGGTGCGCTTACCGGGAAGATTCTAGCCTAAGTCCATCCTGGGTCGGAGCTAGGGCATGGCGTCTCTTTATTTTATGAGCATACTGTAGTGGTTTGAATATGAATGACCCCATAGGCTCATACATTTGAATGCGTAGTCATCAGGGAGTAGCATTATATGAGAAAGGTGAGGAGGTGTGACTTTGTTGGAATAGGTGTGGCCTTATTGGAAGAAGTATGCCACTGAAAGTAGGCTTTGAGTTTCAAAAGCCTATGGCAAATACAGAATCTCTCTTTCTGCTGCCTGCAGATCTGGATGTACAGTTCTCAGTTACTTCTCTAGTATCATGTCTGCCTGTGAACCATTATGCTCCCTGCCATTATGACAATGAACTAAACCTCTAAAACTGCAAGTAGCTCCAAATTAAATGCTTTCTTTATAAGAGTCATCATGGTCATCGTGTCTCTTTACAGAGATAGAACAGTGAACAAACACACACCATGTTGAATTTGTTATAGTGTATCTGCAGTAGTTTTAAAATAATTTATGTTTATTCCTCTGTATTTGCTAAGTATCATTGAAATAACATCATTTTTAATGTAATTTCTTGATTTCATAAAAATTTTAAGATCATTAGTATTTTTCATAGGCATTGCTTTGAATTTGAATTTGAACCAAGATCACTTTGGCTGTTAGCGACAGTATAATAATGCTAAGTTTTGCAATTTATGAACATGGTAATTCTTTCCATATCTTTTCAGTGTCCTGCAATTTCCACTTTAGAGAGTTCTTTCATTAATCTATTTAAGCTTAATCCTAATTATTTTTAATATTTTTAGCTGTAAAGAATGGGTAGAGACAGTGTATAGAGACTGGGAAACCATATATATGCCATATGCCTCTGGTTTGTGTTTCTATGAAATTCTGCTGTGTGTGAACATGTCTCTGTATCTAGACCTGACAGTCTGAAAGACATCACTATGTAGACCAGGTAAGCTTTGAACTCACAGAAATCAAACTTCCACTCCCTCCCTAATGCTGATATTAAGTGTTTGTGCCATCACATCTACCTGGATCATTGTTTTCCAAAAAGAGACAAATAGTATGGATCTCAATGGGAGGAGAGGTAGGGAAGAACTGGGAGAAGTTAATAGAAGTGAAATTACAATCAGAATATAAAGTGTATTTATAAAAATCTATTTTCAATAAACAAAAAATGGGATGAATCTTATGCTATTTTCAACTGCTTTTTATTTTTATTACATATTGCTAATGTACCAAATTTATCAGTCTTTTACTAGAGTCTTTAGGTTTTTATATGCAGAAAAACTTCATCTTAAATTGAAGCTAAGGACTGATGATAGTAAGAGAAATAAATGACTGTTTCTCCAGAGAAGAGCACATCAATTGATTATCCAATACCAAATGGTCAGCCCTGAAAAATCTGTATATGCAATTATTGTTATTCAGATTGAGCAGGTTACAGATATGAACATATATTTGTGTGTGTGCATGTGTATATATTCATGCAACAATAATTAATAAAACAGGCCACTTTCTCAAGTACTCTGACCAAACTTTTAGCTGTCACACTAAGGGTGGTGAAAGTAATCATGGTTGCCTTTTGCTTCTCTGAAAAAGCGGTTTTTAATTTCTTTTAGTAAAATAGTGATTATGGTTTCGTTACTTTTTTATTATATTGAGTTTTATTTCTTGGCTTTTTGGTATTTTGTTACTTTTGTCCTGAATGTTTGTATAATTGTATCAAGTGTGTTTTTAATCTATCAAAATGATAGTATAATATTTATTCTTTATTGTATTTGATTTATGTGTTATGTTTATTAACTTTGTGCAAGGGAGACTTGAGGTAGCATTCTTACTGAGAGACTTGGCAAACCAAGTCAGGAGGAGGCAAACCTCTCCCACCAGGGGGGTGCCTTGCCAATGGTCAGTCCCTGAGAACACAGATGTGCACTGTAGTTCAAAGTCTCTGATTAGGTTGTGGTTTGTCTTCTGATGAGGTGTTTTCGCATATTATTTTACAACAAGAGTTATTCCCATTAACACTGAGCTTTTGTTTAGATTAGCTAGGGCACAAAGCTTTTGAAATTAGTCGCAACCAAGTGACTAGTCTATGAAACTGTTTTCATGTATTATGGGAATCTAGTTTGAATTATGATTTGAGTATTATAAAAAGAGCACTGGCTTTGCAATAAAGTATGCAGTTGTATCTCCTACTCTGCATGCCCTGTGTCCTGATTTCTGCAGCATTACCCAGGGTCATCCATGACTGAGGAGGTTGGGGAAGAGTCCCCAACAATGTTGTAGTTTTTATGTCTGTGGTATTAAACCCATTTCTTAGCTAGTGCATTGTTAAATTTTTCTTGCTAGTATTTTGTTGCAGTTTTCTGTAACTATGTTCATAGGAATGTTATTCTACATCTACCTTTGTTCATTTCTTTCCTTTCTTTTTAATTTTATGAGCTTTCATCACAAAATAATGCTGGCCTTATAGATTAGGTGTTAAGAGCTAACACCTCTTTATTATATGGAACAGTTTGATAGTCATTGATGTTAATTCTATAAAGTATTTATTTAAAAAATTATTTAAAAATACTATAAAGTTTTTTTGTAAAAGTCTGGACCTGATCTTTCCTTTGATGGAAGACTTTTATTACTTTTAATAAATATCATTGCTTATTCTCGGTATATTTGAGGATTTTTCTATCATTATGGCTTAGAGTATGACCCAGGTACTCAGAAATTTGTCCAATTTCTTTTATATTTTGTAATGTTTAATATATCTTTGCACAATGAGTGCAAATCTTGTTCAGTTTTCTTATATCGATATACTTAGTAGATTTTCAATTATGTATATGTTTTTTGAAGAATCAACTATTTACTCCTTTAATACTTTTAAATTATCTTTAGATTCTACTCCTTTTTTTCTGCTTAGATATTATTTCTTTCCTCCTACTAATTTTACCTTTGGTTAATTTTCTTTGTAAGTAATGTCAACAAATGCATTCTTATTTTCTTCATTTGCAAAGTTGTAAAGTGCCTACTTTTTGGTTCATAGGAATTTCTAAGATGCATTAAGAATCTGAAAATTTTAGTCTATATGATCTAATTAAGTTTATATTGGGGACAATGGAACAGCAATTATGCCTGATGTATTGCCCTGGATTTTTAACTGTTTGGGTATGACATTGTCATTAATGTGCATCTGATGCCATGCACATTGTTAGTGGGCATGTAAAATGGTACAGCTGTGAAAAATAGTTTGACAGTAATCAAGTTAAACCTATAATTACCATATGACCCAGTAATTCCATTCCTGCTTATATATCTAAACGTATTTAAAAGAAAATATTAGTCCCAGATTTGTTGGAACATAGTTATAGTCATAGAACTCAGGAGGTGGAGCACAATATTGAAAAATTTCTGTCAGGTATTAGATATACAATGAAGCATATAAAAATTGACTAAAGAAGACACACCCCCTGATAGCAAAGTAATTATAAAATTTTGAATATAAAAATTCAGTTTTTTTCAAAACATTTAAAATGCAGATAAATTAAAATGACTTTTGTTCTATAAGTGTGTAAGTAAAATATGATATACCCATATACTAGGGAATTTTTAGCTATGAAAAAGGAATAGAATACTGATTCATGGCATACTGTGGATAAATTTTTAAAATATTGTGCTAAGTGAAAGAAGCCATGTGTAAAACAGCTACATATTTTCTATCATATCCATAAGTGAGGAATCCACAAACATAAAACATAAATTTTTTCCAGGGTCTAATAGAGTGAGGATGAAAAATGACTCTTCAGCTTGCATTTGTTTTTTTTGGGGGGGAGTAATATATAAAAGTAGATCCTGATGGTAGCTATGAAACATTGTAAGCATACTTAATTCAACTGAATTATTAAGTTCAAAATTAATAAAATATTGACTTTCATATTGTATATTTTAATTAGGATACCATTTTTAACCTAAATATGTCTGCTACTTTATATATTTGCTAGCTGAATACCTGTCATAAACAACTGAACTGGGTCATGGCTTCAGAAGTGTTACTCTGCAGTCTTTTTTTTCCATTGATTCTGGACCTATGGTTAAACAGAACATTATGCTGGTGGAAGTATTTGGTGCAGCCTATATACTTCATGACCAACAGAAGGCACAGAGAACACTGGGGGAAAGAACTACATATGCTGTTTAAAGATGAGGCCAATATTCTGCATCCTTTAGAAGCCACCTAAATTTTTAACCTTTCTCTAAATAGCATAACCATCTGGGGATCAAGTACTTAGCACCGATACTGTGGGGCTATCCCATATTCAAAATACAATGTTCTGCTTCTGTTCTTGAAAGGCTTATGTTAATGTACTAATACAAAATCATCCACTGTATTTCCAAAATTAATCAAAGTCAAGAACTTAGGCTTCCTGTATTCAAGGAATGCCTTAGTTGTAAGCCTGTAGACAGAGTTCATTCCTGACTGCCCAGAGCTTCTTGTCCTATTAACTCTAGCTTCTTATTGACTTGCTCTTACATCTTAAACTAACCCCTTTCTATTAATCTGTGTATCACCATGTGACTGTGGCTTACCGGCAAGGTTCCACCTGGTGTCTGTCTCCAGCAGAACAATATGGCTACTCCCTGACTCCACCTTCTTTCTCCCAGCATTCAGTTTAGTTTTCCTGCCTAGTATACTCTGCCCTAACACAGGCCAAAGCAGTTTCTTTATTCATTAGTCAATAAAAGCAACACATGTACAGAAGGACATCCTACATCAAAAGTCCCTGTGAAATCACAATGAAAATTATGTACAACTTAAACATAATGGTACAAAATATATATCCTCACTTCAAAACTAACAAAAATTAGAATAGCAAAAAATAACTGAACCCACAGAAGACCAAAACCCAAACTTGCAATTGCTGCATCCTAGAGTTTCATATCTGGTATGAGAAACATATGTTATGATGATAACCAGTCAACAGGGTGTCTCCTTATGCCTATACCTTTCCACAGCTTCAAGGCCTCTCCTTGTGCTAGCTTTTTCTCCTGCTTTTGCCTTTTTTCAGCAGAAAATATAATCCATGTTCCTGGCATCTTTAAAAACCCAGGGTTTTCACCACATCTTCATGTTCTCACTTCAACTTCACATGTGAATCTCTGGGGGACTACCTGAGGCATCATGTTCATGTCACATATGACTTGATGTTTCAGATCTTGGACCTTCATTGAAATCGTCTTGGAATTCTCCAGAACCTTATATCTTTGGCAATCTGCATTTTTTTGCAAAATAAGCTTCATGTGTTAGACATCAAAGTTTGCTATCAATGTAAGCTGTAACTGGACCTCCTTAGCCTACAATTATATTTGCACTTGAATGCTTGGGCACCTTAGTACATTGAAATGCATCCCAGAGAATCAATTTCTTTTGTGAATAGAATTTACTCTTCTATACCCCCAAACCTGTGAGAGGCTTAGTCTGGTCCACTTCTCAGGTACCCTCAAAACATCTTTCCTATTGCCATAATGTAAAAAATGCTTTCTTTTTACTTGTCTTAATGTTTGTACAAAGTATGATTTCAAAAAACTAAACTTCAAAATAAGGGAGAGAAAGTTTAACACAGATTTTTGCTGTTTGTTGGTGGCGTGCTGTAGAGAGATTTCCTGATTCAGCAACAGCAACAGAAAAAAACGCTGTGTCATTTTAAAGCACAGCTTCTTGGGGCTGTGCTGCCAGCGTGAACTCTGGCTTTAAAGCATTTGTGGCACTCTGCTTGCTAGAGGCAAGCAAGCGCTCTCATCTAAGAGAAGCTTCCTGACTCAGCTTTACCTGCAAAACCCTACAGCTCATTAAGAGGTCCTGCCACGAAACACTTAAAAGGTGTTGACGAAAAGCTGAACGCATGCTTTTCGGTTTTCAGCTGTAGCAGGAAAAAAGCTGTGCCATTTTAAATGCCAGCTTTCTGGGCTGTCCTGAAAGGGCAAACTCTGACTCTTTTACACAGGCGGTTCGTGCGGTTTGCAAGCACAGACTGCTGAAGCTCACTTGCTGGCAGGGACCTTGAAATGCCATAGAGTTGTGGCAGTAAACATGGCTACAGCCAGTACCTCAGCCATGAGGCTGGAAAGCTAAGGAATGGGCTGAATCCAGCCATCAAAGCCACGGCTTTAGTCCTACTGAGATTGCTTGGTAAATTAAAGGCTCGTGTGGTCAGAAAAAGAGAGATCTATAGTAAAGAGAGATTCAAAGACAAAGAAAATTTCTAAATGGTTTAAAGTGTGTTAAAAACATATGCAAGCTAAAAGTTAAAAGTTCTTAAAAGTAAAAAAAATGAAAGAGAGTTGTTGGGTGTGGTAGTACACACCTTTAATCCCAACACTTGGGAGGCAGAGGGAGATTGACCTCTGTGACTTCAAGGTATGGTAGCACATGCCTTTAATCCCAGTGCCTAAAAGGCAGAGACAAACAGATCTCTGTGAGTTCAAGGTGTAGTAGCAAACACCTTTAATTCCAATGCCTGGGAGGCAGAGACAGGCGGATCTCTGAGAGTTCAAAGACAGCCTGGTCTACAGAGTTATTCCAGGTCAAAGATATACGCTCAAAAAGCAAAAAGTTAACATAGGAATGTCCCAGCTTAGATTCTTAAGCGCCTAGTGATTTAAAGGCACAAATCAAAAGTGCTCCTGGATAGTAAAAAATTGCAGATTCACAATAGGACAGATTCAGACCACTAAATGAGTCACACTGTTGGATGAATGTACATAGGCTTGGGAGAGAAAAGAAAAAGAATATAGAAAATAAAGTTAATGTTAAAAAAAAAGGTAAAGTCTTTAAAGAGACAGAATAAAGTAAAGTAATAGAGTAAAAATAAGCCACATAAAAATGGAAAATTCACAGAGAGTCTGGATTCTTTGTATTATTGTGTTTTCTTTAAAATTTTTGACTGTGAAGGAGCTAAGTACAGAGAGACATTTCATTATATGGGCTGCCAAGGGGAACCAGAAGGGATATCATGAGGGTATGATTTCAGAATTTGGGTCTAAGGATATGATGCTTTGGAGAGGGTCTTCTTTTGTTTTCACAGAGGCCAGACCCTGTGGATTGCATCTATCCCGATATGGTATGATAGACCACGACCTCCCGAAAGGTTCCTGTGAACACCCTCAAAAAATTACTTCACTCAACTGCCAACTGAGATAAACCTGGCACACAGGTTAAACCCTAAATGATCTGATTAACAGTGCCCCCATTCAGCAGGAGAGAAAAAACTGCACCCATGTTCCCAAATATGGTTTATAAATGTTCTTTTACATTTAAAGGGGGATATGATATAGGTATGAATAATTTGCATTAGTATAGATTTTGCTTTATTGATAGAGATTTACAGTCAATTTTGTTATATGTATATGTATTTCTGATATTAATTAAGGTATTGTGATTGTGTAGTTCATTATTAAAATGTAATGTATAATTAGGAAATATACTTGTTGATGGATAGTCATAAATAATAGTCAAGTTTGTAGTCATGTTAGTTAATATTTTCTAGATGTGCATAGATATATTTTAGATAGGCATTCTTTATATCTTTCAAAGATTATAGAATATGCTATTTAATGTTTTAATAACTTAGGATTTTTCATGACAATGAGACACTCTGCTCCTGGCAGCACCAATCTACTTCAAGAGGAAGATGGGCATCGAAGAGGCTCGTTATGGAGTTTGATAGCCATTTGGGCAAGAAACTGCTCTTGCCTGGACTATTGCATAAACTGGACACAGAGAACCTGCAGAGAGAGGACTACTGAACTTGCCTAAAGGTGAGATGATCTTTTGGGGTTCCTGATTCATGAAAGTCTGTGAGACATTCTGCAGGACACAACAGATAGTGACTGAACTGACTCTGAAATGTTCTGCTTCATGGAAATGTCTCTTTATACCATGGGCCTGTAGGCCAAAGATGGATGCCCCAACGGTACAGAGGAACTTTGGGTGACTGTACAGGCAACGAGATGTCTCTGTCATTTCTAGAGTTTTTAAAGTTGCTTTTTTTCTTGTTTGCTTAGGTCATATTGTATCTTTTAGGAGTCTTTGATGGAGTTAAGAATAGTTAGTTATAGTTATAGTTTTCCTTAGTTATGATAAAGATTATTGTAATTTTTACTTGATAACTGTTTTATTATATGTAACTTTGCTATGTTAAAGTTAAAGCCTTCCTTTTTTTGTGTTTAAACAGAATAAGGGGAAATTATGGAGGAAGGTCATTGGCTAATAAAGGAACTGCCTTGGCCCATTTTATTGGTTAGAACATAGGTAGGTGGAGTAAACAGAACACAGTGCTGGGAGGAAGAGGAAGTGAGCTCAGACTCCACAGCTCTCCTCTTGGGAGCAGATGCCTCAGAGAGATGCCATGCCTCGCTCCCGGGCAGATGCATGCGATGAAGCAAGCCGCCAGGTTAGACATGCTGAATATTTCCCGGTAAGACCGGTGCTCACAGTTTATTAGAGATGGGTTAGCCAGTAAGGGCTAGAGCTAAAGGGCCAAGCAGTGTTTAAATGAATACAATTTGTGTGTTGTTATTTCGGGGCATAAGCCGTGCAGGCGGCTGGGGTGTTGGGGACGCGGCCTTGCCGCTCTTATTACTACACTCTTTCATTTCTGCTTTTGTTAATTTGGATATTCTCTCTCTGCCTTTTGATTACTTTGGATAAGGATTTGTCTGTCTTGTTGATTTTCTCAAAGAACAAACTACTTTTGTCATTGATTCTTTGTATCTTTTTCTTTGTTTCTATTTTATCGATTTCAGCCCCAAATTTAATTATTTCCTGTCTTCTACTCCTCCTGGGTGAGTGTGCTTGTTTTTGTTCTAGAGCTTTCAGGTGTGATGTTAAGATACTAGTATGAGCTTTCTTCACTTTCCTTATGTAAGCCTTTCTTATAGGTGTAAGATGGAATTTCAGATTTGTTTTGATTTGCATTTTTCTGATGGTTAAGGATGTTGAGCATGTCCTTAAGTGTCTTTCAGCCATCAACCTTTATCTATGATGTTTTCTATACTTTTCCATATTCATCACACAAACAAAAGTTACAATGATGCCAGTGCTTTGGTATCTTTTTTCTGTGTTTGTCACCTTTCTTACTGCTATTTCAGAATGCCTGATATAAACAACTTAAGGAAATAAGTATATTTTGTTGATTTTGCACCATTTAAGAGGTTTCATTCCACAATTCTCTTTACCTATCAGTCTGTGATAAGGCAAAATAAAACAACAACAGGCACACGTGGAAGGGAATATTCACCACTTGATGGACAAGTTGCAAATAGAAAGCAGCGGGGGTCTGATATGACCATCAAAGACATTGCCTATTGTCCTATTTACTCCTTCTATGCTCCACCTCCTAAAACTTCCATCATCTTCCAAAAGACATCCATTAACTGGGACCAAAGAAGCAAACAAAAGATTCTATAAGGAGCATTCCATATTTAAGACATACACAGGTGTGCAGGTACCCAAAGAGGCTAGAAGATGGTGTCAGATACCTTGGAGCTGGATTTACAGGCAGTTGTGAGTGCTACCCACACTGATTTGGGTAAAAAGCCAGTCCTCTTTAAGAACAGCAAGTACACATATACACATAGGCACACATCCATATGAGAGAGACAGAGACAGCGACAGAGAGAGACAGAGAGAGAGAGGAGAGATCTTTGGCAAGAAGTTAAATGATGTTCAAATGTTAAAAATATGATTTAAGTTCAATTTGGCAATTTGGCTATGATTTATAAATTCTCGTACATGACTACAGTCCTTTCCCTAGTATTTTCTTATTGATAATTCCAATATGAAAACCACCATGTTAGTAGAATCTTATACATGACTATATGACAACATTCTGTTCCCTAATATTTTATTAATAATAAGTCTAATGTGAAAGCCATATCTGCTAGTAGAATTTTTATAAAAATTAATACTTTTTACTATTTGAAACTAATATTTAATTACATCATTTACCACTTCTCTTTCCTCTCTCCAGCCCTTCCTGGTCTTCTCCTTTTTTCTCTCAAATTCGTGGCCTGAAATATGTGTGTGTGTGTGTGTGTGTGTACAAATATATGTATATATAGTATGTATAGTTATATATATGCATATATATAATCTGCTCAGTCACTATACCACTTGTTTCAATATGATTTCAGGGCTGACTCCTTAGCATTAGATAACAATTTAATTGATGACACTTCTCTGGGGAAAAACAGTCTCCCCCACTCTCAGAATCTCTTAGTTGCCCTGTGTTCTTTGTTCTTTTTCTAGGATTGAGGTTCTATTTCCCCACAGTCCTTGTTAACATGTCTATTGGTGTCATTCTTGCTCTGCTCTTACTTTGCTAGCCATGTTGAAGCAAGTTTATGGGTGTAGTAGCTCTCTGATATTTGTAGAAGACACAGTCTCATAGTAAACTTCATTTTTCTCTGGTTCTTACAATCTTTCTATTCTTTCATTATGATTCTTTAAACTTAGGTGCAGTAGTTTTGTTGTAGATGTGTCATTTGGGATTAAACACCACATGGTCACTTTTTCTCTACTTTTTTTGGTTTTAGCTTTATGTAATAGTTTCTGTTGCAATATATTTCTTTGATGAGGGATGAACCTATACTTATCTGTCTATATAAAATAAATATTAAAGTGTAGTTAAGAATTATACTGGTTTATTAAAGTGGCAGTTTTACATTCTTTTCCAAGATCCATCACTTCACTAGTCCCAGGTAGTTTGGTGAGTTTTTAGTAGCAGGCATGATTTACTTCTTATTTAATGGACCTCAAGTTCAATTTCTACTAATATTTATTTTACTATTTTCATATTATGGTAATATTATTTTAATAAAATAGATAGCTAATGGTCCTTTCTCTTACTTTATTCAAGTAGTTAATTTTTACTATACATGTTACTTCTTTCTGAATTGTTTGATATAGTTATTCAATAAAACCATGAAGTACTGAAAAATTTATTTGGGGAACATTTAAAAATTAATTCAATTTCTTTAATTATTAAAGGAGAAGCCAAATTATTTGTTATATTTTAAGTAAAATTTTATAATCTGATTTTTTAAAAGGTTCATGTTGTTGTTTATTTATGTCTGTATACAAGTATGAGCACATGCATTCTGGTGCCCACAGAGGCAAGAAGAGGGAACTGTTGACATAGGTGGTTGTGAGCCCCCTATTTGTATGGCATTCCAGTTCTCTAAAAAAGCAGCAAGTCATAACCTCTAAGACATCTCCTAATCACAGATTTATTTTAGTGACATTTGACTAGTGAATTTTGACCTTGATGTACCTTGATATTTGCATCTTTCTTTGGGTTTGGAGAGTTATTTATTTCCTAGAATAAGATTCACCTTACCCTACATTTTTAATCCCATATCAAAGCTCAATAACCTGCATGCTTGCTCATTGAAAAGTTTGCCTCATCCTCATTATTGTTCTTTTCTCGTCCAACTGTAGGGATGTGTTTCTCCTCACTAATTTGCACTGCTACTCTTGTGTTCAAAGACACTGCTTCTTTCAATAAGAGTATACCATTTGGCTGAAAGATTCCTGTTTGATTTTTAATTTCTTCCATTTATCAAATTTCTCTGGGGAAATATAAGAAAATATCTCCCTATTTTCTTCCAGTGTATTTAATTTTCTTAAATAGTCATTTTAAATTCTGTTGGTGTGTTCTTCTGCATGAAACACTCACCAACATCTGGCACTTTATTAGGTATGGACATTTTTTAAGTATTTTGGCTTGTTGGAGTGACAGGGAAATGGAAGTTCTAGTTATTTATTCTAATCTTCTGAGTATTTGTTAGGTTCTGCCTCCTTTTCAAAAAATTCTAAGGTGGTGTTATATGTCTCTGTGCCTATAGTTGCTTTCATTATTTCAACATTTAGATAATCAAAATTGACTTGCTGCTGAAATAGGCTCCTTACTCAAGCCAGCTCTCAACACTGATAGGCTGGGCTAGTTGGAATAGAACTCTTCGACTAGGCCTTCTGTGTTCTCCTGTCCTTGACTCTACCAGAGATTTCAGCCAAAGACAAAAATGGGTATATAAAGAAACTAAGGCTTCCATAATATTAATTTCTACCTGTACCACACACAATTCTATGTAAAAGTCTTTTGATGGTTAACTAGTCTTAATGGCATTGGGGACATCTTGCACTGTGCTATGCTGCATGCCTTTTCACTCATCATAATGAAAGAAGTATCTTGTGCATCTTTTATACTAACATTAAGCTGTGTTAGTCCTGAATGACAAAAGCACGCTTTGTTCTAGAATTTGCAGGTGTGATGTTAAGTCACTAGTGTGAGACTTTTCATTTTTTGTTTTTGTTTTGTTTTGTTTTTTGTGTGTGGATATTTAGTGCTATGAATGTTCCTCTTAGCACTGGTTTCATAGTGTTCCATAGGTTTGGGTATGTTGTACCTTCATTTTCAAGGAATTCTAGTATGTTTTAATTTCTTTCTTTATTTCTTCCTTGACCCAGGGGTGGTTCAATAATTCACTGTTCAATTTCCATGAGTTTGTAGGCCTTCTCAGAGTAGTGTTTTCAAATTCTAACTTTAAACCATGGAGATCTGATAAGATACAGGGGGGTACTCCAATTTTTTTTGTATCTCTGGAGGTTTGTTTTGTAACTGAGTATGTGGTCAATTTTAGAGAAGGTTCCATGAGTTGCTGAGGAGGTGTATTCTTTTGTGCTTGGGAGGATATGTTCTATAGATGTCTGTTATGTCCATTTGAGTCATGACATCTGTTATTTCTCTGTTAAGTTTCTGTCTGGATAACCTGTCCTTTGGCAAGAGTGGAGTGTTGAAGTCTTCTACTATTAGTTTGTGAGGTTTGATGTGCTATTTAAGCTTCAATAATGTTTCTGTTACATATGTGGGCGGTATTGTATTAGGGGGCATAGATGTTCAGGACTGAGACTTCATTTTGATGGATTATTCCTGTTATGAGTATAAAGTGCCTTTCTCCATCTCTTCTGATTGATTTTAGTTTGAAATCTATTTTGTTATATATTAGGATAGCTACACCAAATGGAAAGACGGTTCATGTTCTTGGATAGGATCAACATAATAAAAATGAAACCCTACTAAAAACTATCTATAGATTCAATGCAATCCCCATAAAAATCACAACACAATTCTTCACAGACCTTGAAAGAATAATCAACTACATATGGAAAAACAAGAAACCCAGGATACCCAATCTTGTAGAATAAAGGAATTTTCAGAGGCATCACCATACCTGACATCAAGATTTATTGCAGAGCTATATTAATTAAAACAGTTTGATACTGGCATAAAAACAGACAGGTTGACTAAGATTAAAAACACCAGTGATAGGTTATGCTGGAGAGAATGAGAAGCAAGTGGACCACTTATCCATTGCTGGTAGGAATGCAAACTTGTACAACCACTTTGGAAATCAGTATGGCAGCTTCTCAGAAAATTGGGAATCAACCTACCTGGATCCAGCAATACCACTCTTGGGCATATACCCCCAAAATGCTTAGTCATACTACAAAGACATGTGTTCAATCATGCTCATAGCAGCATTATTTTTAATAGCTAGAACCTGGAAAACACCTAGGTGCCCCTCTGCCAAAGAATGGATATAGAAAATGTGGCACATTTACACATTAGAGTACTACTCAGCGGTAAAAAAAAAAAAATCTTGAATTTTGCACGCAAATGGATGGAACTAGAAAACCGCATCCTGAGTGAGGTAACCCAGACCCAAAAAGATGAATATGGTATGTACTCACTCATAAGTTTATACTAGCTACAAACAGGATATTGTGCCTATAGTTTATGATTCTAGAGAAGATAAGTAACAAGTTGAACCCTAAGAAAAACATATATAGATTCCCCTGGAAAGTTAAAATAGACAAGATCACCTGAAAAAAATTAGGAACATAAGAGAGGGTGGAAGGTGAGGGTCAAGTAGAACTTGAGTGAATGGGATAATCAAGATGGAGCAAGGACAGAGATGAGAGCAAAAAAGCGATATCTTGATTGAGGGAGCCATTATGGGGTTAGCAAGAAACCTGGCTCTAAAGAAATTCCCAGGAATCCACAGGATGACCCCAGCTAAGACCCTAAGCAATAGAGGAGAGGGTACCTGAACTGGTCCTGCCCTGTATTCAGACTGATGAATATCTTAAATATCGCCATAGAATCTTCATCCAGCAACTGATGGGAATAGAGGCAGAAACTCGCATCAGATCACTGAAGTGAGTTCTTCTTCATTCTTACAGGTCTAAAATGGAATTACAGAATTGGGTTGACTTGCATTTCTCTAATGTCTCAGGATGCTGAGCATTTCCTTAAGTGTCTTTCAGCCATTTTAGAGTTCTCTGTTAAGACTACTTCCTATATATAATCCCAGTTATATCAGACACTGAGATAAACAATTAATAAATGGGACCTTCTGAAACTGAAAAGCTTCTGCAAAGCAAACAACACAGTCAACCAGACAATATAGCAGCCTACAGAATTGGAAAAGATCTTCACCAACCTCACATTGGACAGAGGGCTGATCTCCAAAATATACAAAGAACTCAATAAATAGGTCATCAAAGTAACAAATAATCCAAGATAAATGAAGTACAGACCTAAATAGTTCTATAAATATTTTGTACAATTTGTTTTGATCATGTTTACCATTCCTACTCTATTTATAGAATATGTGATGTTGAAAGAGCTGTAGGCTGCATTCCGCCACCCAGCTCCCGCCACCAGCTAGCTTTACCCGAAATAACAACACACAAACTGTATTCATTTAAACACTGCTTGGCCCACTAGCTCTAGCCTCTTATGGGCTAATTCTCATATTTTGCTTAACCCATTTTTAGTAATCTGTGTAGCACCAGTCTTACCGGGAAAGATTCAGCATGTCTGACCTGGCGGCTTGCTTCATCGCGTCTGCCCGGGAGAAGGGAGCATGGCCTCTGAGCTCACTTCCTCTTCCTCCCAACATTCTGTTCTGTTTACTCCTCCCACCTATGTTTTAACCTATGAGGACCAAGCAGTTTCTTTATTTTTTAACCAATGACCTTCCTCCATCAATGTGATATATTTCTTTTTTCACTTTTTATTGATTTTTATTAAAGTTTACATTTTTCTCTCCTTCTCTCCCTGCCTCTACCCTCCCCCTTCATTCCTCCCCCAAGGTCCCCATGCTCCCAATTTACTTAGGAGATCTTGTCTTTTTCTACATCTCATGTAGATTAGATCTATGTAAGTCTCTCTTAGTGTTCTCATTGTTGTCCAAGTTCTCTGGGATTGTGGTTTGTAGGCTTGTTTTCTCTGCTTTATGTATAAAAACCACCTATGAGTGAGTACATGTGATAATTGTCTTTCTGTGTCTGTGTCAGAGTCAAAATTATGTTTTCTAGCTCCATCCGTTTTTTCTGCAAAATTTAAGATGTCATTATTCTTTTCTGCTGTGTAGTACTCCATTGTGTAAATGTGCTACATTTTCCTTATCCATTCTTTGGTCAAGGGGCATTTAAATTGTTTCCAGGTGATATATTTCTTTATCCAACCCTGAGAGAATTTCAGAATTTGAGTAATAGTACCTTCAACTTGACATTTTTTTTCCAGGAAACTATCCATGGCATAATAAATAATGATGAATAAGTGAATTTGTTTAAAGACTAGGAGTAACAAAACTTTCAGTTTTATCATGATTTTCAAATGTAGAACCTGAATTTCAGGACACAGCAACAAGGTAAACAAAGTAGAAAGGAAGGAAGGAAGGAAGGAAGGAAGGAAGGAAGGAAGGAAAGAAGAAAGAAAAAGGGAGGGAGGAGAAGGTAATGGAAGGAACTAAAGGAAAGAAGGAAAGAAGGAGAAAGGAAGAAGGAAAGAAAAGAAGGAAGAAAGGAAGGAAGGATAGAGGAGAGAAGGAGGGAAGGAGAAGAAATTATGTAGAGTTATGAGGAGATTAAAAAAACCTGTCTCTATTCGTGGTGACATGATTTATTTGTCCTGGCTACTCTAATGTCAACTTCCCACATAAACTAGAGTTACCTGAAAGGAGGGAGTCTTGACTGAGAAGATGCCTCCATAAGACCCAGCTTATGGCATTTTTTTAATTAGTGGTTGATGGAACCACTATGTATGGTTCCATCCCTAGGCTTGTGGTTCTGAGTTCTACACAGGAACAGGCTGAGCAAATTATGAAGAACAAGCCACTAAGCAGCAGTACTCCATGGCCTCTGCATAAGCATCTGCATCAGGAATCCTGCCCTGCTTGATTTCTTGTCCTGACTTCTTTTTTTTTTCTCATGCTTTTTTTAAAAATTTATTTATTTATTAAAGATTTCTGTCTCTTCCCTTCCACCGCCTCCCATTTCCCTCCCCCTCCCCCAATCAAGTCCCCCTCCCTTGTCAGCCCAAAGAGCAATCAGGGTTCCCTGCCCTGTGGGAAGTCCAAGGACTACCCACCTCCATCCAGGTCTACTAAGGTGAGCATCTAAACTGCCTAGATGAAGAGTTCTGTGGATGTGTAGCACAATAAATCTCCCCCCCACCCTACTTGCTTTATGGTCATGGTGTTTCATAGCAGCGATAGAAATCCTAACTAAGGAATTTACTAAATATAGGAATTGCTAACATAATAGCAAGATTTTCATGATTATTTAAGAAAGCTGCAATAGCAAGGATGTACATACACAGGATGTATGTACAGGATCCTAGTGCTATATTAATAATTCTGTTGAAAGCAATATTTTAAGAAACAGAAAATATAGTGAAACCTTGTCAATTAGGAGACTGAAATAGAAAAGATTGCAATATTTATAAATTAATGTATAGATACAATTGTGTTCATTATAAAATTTCAAGTGCTGGAATTGAAGGTGTGTGCCACAGAAAACGTAGGCTGGGTGGTGGTGGCACACACCTTCAATCCCAGCACTTGGGAGGCAGAAGACAGGTTTCAAAACTACAGAGAAACCCTGTCTCAAAAAACAAAAAAAAAGAAAACTTTAGACATTGAAAATACTATAAAATTTACATGGAAATGTACAAAATTTAGAACAACAAAAAGAACTTGCTAAACAAGAACACACTGGAAATATATTGCCAGTACATAACTAGTTTTGCATTAGTTTGTTGGCAATAGTGATAAACTCAGAGTCACCAAAAAATGAGTCAGTGTCAAATTAAAGAAGTAAATCGAAGCTCTTCTTTTTTAAAAAAACATCATTTAACCAAGAGTGAGCCTAGATTTGAATTTATATTTTTCTCTTTCTGTGGTTTTTATCATCCCTCTTAGTCTGTTGTATGAGTCTGCATCTGTGCCTGCATGAAGACTGTTTTGTAAATCTGCTCTTGTGTCTGTGCTGTCCCTGACAAAGGGCTTTGCTCTTTCTCTTTTGTTCAGCACAGAAAACATCATACAGTAAAGGAATGGGGTAAAAGAAATTTTTAAGGGTCTTACAAAGTATTAAGTCCCTGGCTACAGCTGATCCCAGCTGACTCAGATAACAAATAAACAGTATCAAGCAATATCCAAATGTCACTTTCAGCAATTATAGACATTCATTTTCAAAAACTGTTTTCAACCTTTATTTGCTGTTTTCAGCAAACAATCATCATAGCATACACACAGACACACATACATTATTCTTGGGTTAGTGATTGAAATAGTATATAATTTAATGTTACTGCTATACATTTGCTTGCACTATAAAATTGATAACTTGGAAATTCAAGGCAACTGAGTTTGGTTGTTACACTGTTCTCTTAAAGTCAAGTTAAACAAACAGGCTGAGTATATAAAAGAGCAGTATTAAGTTTTTCACTTTTTTGGTTTTTTGAGACAGGGTTTTTCAGTGTAGTCCTAACTGTACTATAACTCCCTCTGTAGACTAAGATGGCCCTGAACTCACAGATATCTACCTGCTTCTGCATCCTGAGTGCTTGGGTTAAAGGTGTGTGCCATCCCTGCCAACCTTCAGTCTTAAGTGTTAAGTGACTTCAGTGTCTATTATTAACTCTGGCTTCAGGTCCAATACAACTTCCAGTTTCTCAGAATGTAAGAGATATTTTTAATTATAAAGTATTGCCACACACTTCTTAATTTTTTTTTATAAAGGCACTGGGAAAAGAACAGGCACGCAATTTAATATAAAAGAATAAAGAACTAAGAAATAGATCATTATCTACTTCATTTATGAAAAATATATACAAGCAATTCAGTGAAATTCAATTTTAATTATGTTAGAATAATTAAGGACATATAAGCTAAAAAGTAATATCAGTCTAATTCTTATATCTTATAGAAAATCATCTGAAAATAGTTCAGAGATAAACTGACACAGGTGTTTGCCACTGAAGCCTGGTGACTTGATTTCAATTCCTGGAACCCATGTAAGGATGAAAGAACCAACTACATAAATTTGTCATCTCACCTCCACTCATGCCATGGCACTACTGAGTCCCCTCTCTCTCAGACACAAACACACAGTAAAATAATCTTTTTAAGGAGAAAAAGAAAAAAGTAATAACATTGAGTTTAAGTAAAGTAAAACAATTCTGTTTTGAAAAAAGGAATATCATGAAAAAATACATACCCTATGATCTAGGAGAAAACATTTCTAAATCACACGATCTAACATGGGAAAGATGAATTATAATCATTTTACTGAAAATGCTATATAAATTCCAAGTAATAGCATAAAATTATTAAAAACTACTACATCAAAAAGATGCAAATTCCAATTATTTAAGTTAGGGTTTCTATTGCTTATGAAGATACACCATTACCACAGGTACTCTTATGAAAAAAAAAACATTTAATTTGATGTGGCTTACAGTTCAGAGATTTAGTCCATTATCATCATGGTGTGACAAGGTAGCTTGAAGGCAGGCATGGGGCTGGAGCAGGAGCTGAGAGTATTTACATCTTGATCCGAAGGCAACAGGAAGTGAACTGGAACACTGGGCATGGCTTGAGCATATATGAGACGTCAAACTCTGCCTTTGTAGTGACACTTCCTCCAACAGAGCCACACCTCCTAACAGTGATTATCTGTATGAGCTTTATGGGGAGCCAATTACATTCAAACTACCACATTAATTATAAGATATCAACTCACATTTAAAATGGACTAACATTTTTAAAGTTCTCATGCCAATTGCCAAATATGTAAAAAATTTGTCTAGTGATAGAATATTGATGAGAATATAAAGTAGTACATTTTATTTCAGAATGTATATTGAAAGTTATTTTATAAAACTGAGAACATAATATGCAACTCAAGAAATCTGCTTTTGATCAATCATCATGTAGCTATGAAAAAAAACATTTGCATAAAAATCTATGTACAACTATAAATTAATAATACTATCTCCTTGTTTTGTATATTATGAATACATATGAATCTGAAATTATCATAAGATAAAAACTTTTATAAACTTAGCTCATATATAAAAAACTTATTTTTTAATTTTTTTATTTATTCATTTATTTATTTTTATTGAAAAAAAATTCCGCCTCCTCCCAGCCTCCCATTTCCCTCCCCCTCCTCCCACTCCTCTCCCCCTCCCCTCACTCCTCTCCCCCCTCCCTCTCCAGTCTGAAGAGCAGTCAAGGTTCCCTGCCCTGTGGAAAGTCCAAAGTCCTTCCCCCTCCATCCTGGTCTAGGAAGGTGAACATCCAAACTGGCTAGGCTCCCACAAAGCCAGAACATGAAGTAGGATCAAAACCCAGTGCCATTGTCCTTGGCTTCTCAGCAGCCCTCATTGTCCACCATATTCAGAGAGTCCGATTTTATCCATGCTTTCTCAGTCACAGTCCAGCTGGGCTTGGTGAGCTCTCAATAGATCAGCCCCACTGTCTCCGTGGGTGGGTGCACCCCTTGTGGTCCTGACTTCTTTGCTCATGTTCTCGCTCCTTCTGCTCCTCATTGGGACATTGGGAGCTCAGTCTGGTGCTCCAGTGTGGGTCTCTGTCTCTATCTCCATCCATCGCCAGATGAAGGTTCTATGGTGCAAAGACTCAACCAAGAAAGAGAATTACAGGCCAATCTCATTCATGAACATCGACCCAAAAATCCTCAAGAAAATAATGGCAAACCGCATCCAAGAACACATTAGAAAAATTATCCATTATGATCAAGTAGGCTTCATCCCAGAGATGCAGGGCTGGTTCAACATATGAAAATCTATCAATGTAATCCATCATATAAATAAACTGAAAGAAAAAAAAACATATGATCATTTCATTAGATGCTGAAAAAGCTTTTGACAAAATTCAACATCCCTTTATGATAAAAGTCTTGGAGAGATTAGGGATACAAGGGTCATACCTAAATATAATAAAAGCTATTTACAGCAAACCGACAGCTAACATCAAACTAAATGGAGAGAACCTCAAAGCCATCCCACTAAACTCAGGGACACGACAAGGCTGTCCACTCTCTCCATACCTCTTCAATATAGTGCTTGAAGTTTTAGCAATAGCAATAAGACAACATAAGGGGATCAAGGGGATTCGAATTGGAAAGGAAGAGGTTAAACTTTCATTATTTGCAGATGATGTGATAGTGTACATAAGCGACCCCAAAAACTCCACCAAAGAACTCCTACAGCTGATAAACACCTTTCGTAATGTGGCAGGATACAAGATCAACTCCAAAAAATCAGTCGCCCTCCTATACACAAAGGATATGGAAGCAGAGAGGGAAATTAGAGAAACATCACCTTTCACGATAGCCACAAACAGCATAAAATATCTTGGGGTAACTCTAACCAAGGACGTGAAAGATCTATTTGACAAGAACTTTAAGGCATTGAAGAAAGAAATTGAAGAGGATACCAGAAAATGGAAGGATCTCCCTTGCTCTTGGATTGGGAAAAACTTATTTTTGTACTGAGTAGTTAGGAATATAAATATCTTCCAGTGAGTCCTAATCAAATATTTTAAGTTCTTTCAAGGTCTTAATTTGATGGCAAATACATTTTTGTTTACCCCACTGGAGTGACATTAGTAGGTGTTTAATTAATAGTTATGTAAAGACATGATGAGAATTCCTTCACAATAAATATTGAAGTTGATATTTAATGCCTACTTTATGTCAGATATTGTAATTATAGAAAATGTGTAAACCAGGACATTGAGTTTCTGATAGTATTTCTCAATCCAGGAAGAAAACAACCATAGAAACTAATAATTTAAACAATGTGAAAAGTCAAAATAGATGTATATATTGAAGAAACCCTGTCAGTGAAAAATATTTTGGAGAGTTTGTGGAAACTCCAGAAACACAATGCAGAGACAAAAAATATATTAATGGAATTTTTTAGGAAAAGAAAACATTCAAAATCATCTTTGAATTTAAGGATGGTATAGGCATATTAACACATTATGAAATCCATAACAATTACTATGAAATGGACAATAAATAACACGAATGAGTTTGCCTACACAGAAACTAATATTCTCAGAAGTAAGAAGTATTTATATTTTCTATGATTTTGTATTGCAGGCCACATAAATTGAGTTTTTTCCTTGAAAAGTCTAGGGAACCATAAAAAGGTAATAGTATGATCAACAGCAGAGAGGTTAGTGAAGTCTACGCTTGTTTTAACACTGGCAGGCTGATGTTCTAGAAAAATCATCATCAGTAAAAGAGGAACAGAATTGTATGCTTAATATGATTTTGCATGAATTATATGTTGGAAGGATAACTTTGTGTTGATTTAATGCCAGTCATGATGTGAAAAAGGACTGAATGCAGAAAGATAAACTGGAATAGGAGTGAATGTAATTGTAATGTACCACTATTTCCTTAATAATCTTATAAGAATTAGCCCCATTATGCATAATGCTTTTTAAATTTTTAATTTTAATTATTTTAATGTAAATGAGTGTTTGTTTGCATGTATGTCTGTGCATCACATGCATGCCTGGCACCTGAGGAAGCCAGAGAAGGTATTGTATCCTCTAGAACTAGAGTTAAAGATTGTGTGAGCTTTTCATGTGGGTACAGGGATTTAAACCTGAGTACTCCATAGGAGCAGCCAATGCTGTCTACCACTTAGTCATCTCTCCAGCCCTGTATAATGCTTTTTATAACCAATCTATCTTATATAGTAAACTTGTATTGATATATTTTTATTTAGGTATATATTTTTTGTTTCTGAGAGTGAGGCCATGTACATTGCCATGGCATATGTGTGGAAGTCAGAGGACAAATTCAGGTGTCATCCCATATCTGAGAATTATCTACTCATCCACTCATGAATAGTACCGCCATTCAAGGACTTTTTAAAAGTTGATTTTGGCTAACTTATTCTCTGTGTGTATGTGCACACGCACACAATGTATGTATGCTCCTGTGTAATTCTATACATGTAGGTAGAGCACTACTTTTTGGAGACAGTACTCTCCTATTATGTTTGTTCTAGAGACCAAATTTAGGTCACTGAACTTGGTGGTATTTGATATTACTCCACTTCTAAGTTATACTTTTAAAATAGATTTAAATTAGATAAACTTTAAATTAGATATTAAAGTAGTGTGTTTCTACATGACTTCTTCATACATGTGTAGTTTATGTTTACCTTCCCAGTATGTATCATGTTCTTCCCCCATTGCCCACACTCTTGCTGGATTAAGACTTGCAACCTTGAATATTCTTACTCTGTACTTTTATAGTGTATGTGTTCTGCCATCTCCATCACCTAAAGAATACCACCCTGCCTGACAGTGAACACCATGATCCCTTTGTCACTTCCAAGTTTCTATATACATATCCCATTGCAGCAAATAAATCTAAAAATTAGAAGCTGTGACTAGGTATATTGGTGCATATTTTCATACCAGCATTCAAAGGGAAGTTGCAGGTAGACCTCTGTGAATTTGAGGGTAGCCTGCTGTACATAATGAGTTCAGGGTCAGCAAGGCCTATACAGTGAAAATATGTCTTTATATATGAATCATCACATTCAACATCCATCTGATTTGGGAGGCCTGTGGTACCTCAAGTAAATTTTTTTTAGTTTTTTTTTAATTTTCTGGTTTCACTAATTTCCCTGCAATTTCATTTTGCTTTATAGGTGAATAAAATTCCCTTTTGCTTGCTAATTGTATTTTCATTATCAGTGTATCTGTTGATGGGCATACAGCTTGATTCCATTTTCAACTATTGTGAGCAGCAGGGAATGTGATTTTGCAGGTGCCACTGCAGTAGCTCATCTACGAACTGACTGCTTTGGGAGGATGCCTAGAGTTGGTGGAGTGAGGTCATACAGTAATATAATTTCTAGTTTCTTGAATAACACCAGATAGATTTCAAAATTTGGCTTAACTAGATTATACTCACAGCAATGACGTATAAATGTTCCCCCTTTTCCCATATCTATGGCAGCATTTGTTGTCATTTGTGTTCTTGATGGTGACTATACTCACTGGGATGAGATTGAATCTTAAAGCAGTTTTAATTTCCACTTCCCTGATGGCTAGGGATGATGAGCTCATTTAACTCATTTTTCTGTGTTTGTTCGTCATTTATACTTCTTCTTTTGAAAATGCTTTGGACAGATCCTAAGCCCATGTTTAATTAGATATTTTTTCTTGTTTGTTTCCTTGAGTGCTTTGTATGTCATAGACACTAATCTTCTGTCATGTGCATAGCTAGCAAAAACTTTTTGGTTTATCATTTGGTGTTCTCTCTCTCTCTCTCTCTCTCTCTCTCTCTCTCTCTCTCTCTCTCTCTCTCTGGTTTTTCAAAACAGTGTTTCTCTGTGTAGAAGTCTTCATTGTCCTGGAATTTGCTCTGTAAACGAGGCTGGCATTGAACTCACAGAGATCCACCTGCCTCTGCCTCCTGAATTCTGGGATTAAAGGCATGCACCACCACCACCTGGCCTGCTCTGTCTTTTCTTCATTGAGTTGTTTGTTTTTCTTTTCTGTATGGAAGCCTTTAATATCATGATAACAGTTTTGTTAATCACAGCTCTTCCATCCTTCACTACCAGATTCCTATTTGGAAAACTCTTGTCGGTGCCTTTATATTGATGTGCGTTCTCCACATTTTCCTCTAGAAGTTTCAAAGTATCAAGGTCTTTTATTGAGGTCTTTGATCAGTTTTGAGTTGAGTTTTGTAAAGGATGACACATGAAGTTCCAATTTCATTCATCTACATATTCTACAATTATCCCAGCACCATTTATCATATCTTTCCTCCATTGTGTGCTTTGGCATTTTTTCCTAAAAATCAGTTAGTTGTAGTTGTATAGACTTTTACCTGGTCCCTCTTTTTTATTGATCTATATTTCTGTTTTCTGCCAACACTTACCTTTTAAATTAATATGGTTTTGTAATATACCTCGAAAGTAGGCCTGGATACATCCATTTGCTCTCCAAATTTCAAGATGTCATTATTTTTTTTCTGCTGTGTAGTACTCCATTGTGTAAATGTTCCACATTTTCCTTATCCATTCTTCGGTTGAGGGACATTTAGGTTGTTTCCAGGTTCTGGCTATTACAAACAGTGCTGCTATGAACATAGTTGAGCACATGTCCTTGTGGTATGACAGAAAACATCATATTGAGTGAGGTAACCCAGACCCAGAAGGACAAATATTATATGTACTCACTCATAAGTGACTTTTAGACATAAAGCAAAGATAGCCAGCCTACAATTCATAATCCCAGAGAGCCTAGACAACAAAGAGGACCCTAAGAGACACATACATAGATCTAACCTACATGGGAAGTAGAAAAAGGCAAGATCTCCTGAGTAAGTTGGAAGCATGGGGACCTTGAAAGAGGGTTGAAGGGGAGGGGAGAGGAAGGGAGGCGAGCAGAGAAAGTGTATAGCTCAATAAAATTAATTATAAAAGAATAAAAAGAAAGAAAGTAGGCCTGCTGATATGTTGCACACTATTATTTTCTGGTTACTCTTGATCTTTTGTACATTAACAAAATTGTAAGAATGTTCTTTTTTATGATGTCTGTGAAGAATTGAGTTGACATTTGATTGATATTGCCTTGAATTTGTAAATTATCTTTTGTATAGTGACAATTTTCACAAGAATAACCCTCTTGTCTATGAACATGGGAGGGTATCTTTCTTTTTCTTATTTTTTTCAATGTGTTTCTAAATTTCTCTCATGAACAGTATAAAGTTTTCAAAGCACAGGTCTTGCATTTTCTTGGTTAAGTATATTCCAAGATATTTTATATTTCTGTCTAAATTAATTTCACAAATTAATTTTTCTGTATGTTTGTTACTAATGTATAAGAAGGCTTCTGAGATTTGTATGTTAATTTTTTATCTTGACACATTGCTTAAAGTGTGACTCTACTCTAAGAGGTTTTTATTGGATGGAGTTTTTTGTGTATTTTATGTGTAGAAATATATCATTGGAAAATATAGATATTTTGACTTTTTTACTATTTGTATATTTTTATTTCCTATCTTAACATTGTAGCTGCAACTAAAGTCACTACATTGAACAGAAGCAAAAAAGGTGTTTTATTCCTTTGATTTAGATATTTAGAACTAGAAACTTTCTTCTTAGGACCACCTTCACTGTATACTACAGATTTTAATGTGCTGTGTTTTTAATTTTATTCAATATGAATGACTTTTATTTCCCTGTATTTCTTTAATAGTCTTTTCATCATTTGATAATATGTTTTTTAAAATGATATTACTGTATATTTTCCTGGATTTCTATTGCTGCAAATAGGTTGCCATATTTCATTGCTGTCAGATAAACTACAAATAATTGTTTCAGTTTTTCTAGAGTTTTTAGAACTCTTTTGGTTACCAACATGTTTATTTCAGAGAAAGTTCCAAAGACTGTTTTTAAGAATGTGTATCTTCTGTTGTTTCAGTAGAATATTCTGTAGATATGTTAGGAGCACTTGATCTAAATTGCTGTTTAACTTTTATATTTCCTCTTTGCTTTTTGATTGAAATTAACTGTTCATTGATTGAAATTACCTACTATTTAGGGTACATGTTCATGTAAAATTGTTAAGTCATCTTGATACATTGTTCTCTTTGTCACTATGGGCCACCTTCTTTCTTTCTTGTTCTTGTTTTTATTCAGCTTTTTAAAAATATACTTTTCTTATTTCTTTTCGGAGATTATAATATGATTACAATATTTTTCCCTTCTTTTCCTCCCACAAAACACTCCCATAGACCACCCCCTTGCTCCCTTTGACATTTATGACCTCATTTATATTCATATGAGTATATACACATGCATTCTAAATTTAGCCCATTCAGTCCATTTAGTATTACTTTGTACATAAGTCTTCAGGGCTGACCATTTGTTATTGGATGACCAATTGGTATTCTTTTCTGTGGAGAAAATTATTATCAGCATTCCTTGGTTTCCTGTAGTTATTTGTTGAGTTCTGAGGCTGGGGGTTGTCTTTCTTCTCTCTGCTTTGCATTTGTGTTGATAAAACTTTATAGGTTCCTTATAGATTCTGACATTAGTAGAAAGCACAGTCTCGTAGGAAATTCACTGATCCTCTGGCCCTTACAGTGTTTCTGTCCCATCTTCTACAATGTTCTCTGAACCTTAGGTGCAGAAATTTTTTTGTAGTTGGGATTTGGTTCCAAAACTCATTTTCTATTTAGGTATTTATTTTTTATGTGTAAGAGTGTTTTGTTTGAATGTATGTTTGTGTACTGTGTACATGACTGATGTCCACAGAGGCTAGAGGAAGGTGTCAGATACCTTGAAACCATAGTTATTGATTTTTGTGATATGCCATGTAGGTGCTGAAAATGGAATCTGAGTCACCCTCAAAAATAGCAAGTACTCTTAACTGCTAAACCATCCTTCAAGCATATAAAATTTCTTTTTTATCTTTACTTATTAGCTTTGGTAGGGGGACAAAGACCACCTAAAAAAATCCCAATACCAGACATGAGAAGATTTCTTTTGAGTTGCTTGTCAGGGATCTTCATGACACTTCCAAATCATACAACCTATTGCCCTCATTGGCCCTTCAAAGCAGAAGTTAAGTCCCTATTGCTGAGGACACTATGCACTTCAGAAGCAGGATACAGAGGTCCTCGAGTTGGACCTGACATAAATGTTTTTTCCATGATCTTCAATGATACTAGAAGGCAACAGGAAGTCTTCCAAAGGAGGGAGACAATCAGCAGTTCTTACCTAGCTATGATAACTATAAACTACATCAATGACCATGATGGTAAAATAACCTTAAGGGTAAGGTAATAGCATAAATTCCTTGGCAGTAATCAACAGCTCTCTAATTGGACTATTGCTGTGGGAACTCCTTTAGCCAATGGCCTTTAAGATACCAGCACACCTGGGCCTGTTCTATTATACTATAAATGTAGCTGTAAAACTTTGCGATCTGCAAGTCTACCCCTAAGTAAAGAACCCTTTATTATGCTCAATTCTGAGCTAGTATGGGACTACTTTATAGCATCCATCTCCATCTGGTGCCCACATGAATCCAAACTCCATGTCTCCTGAGACTAGCCCAAAAGTCCAAAAGAATCGCGACCTAGAAGGTGTCCTTCCACCCACTGCATGGCTTGATTTCATCTACTAAGCAGGTTTTTTTTTTTTTTTTTTTTTTTTTTTTTTGCCAAAATCCTGTCACGGTGGAGCTACCGACTTGGCATTTTTCCAGGCTCACGCGTACCCCACACCACTTTCCCGGCATGGGACAACTTGTGCAGCTTCTGGTTTGTGTTCCCTGCCCACTAGATTTGGGTTCTCTGATATTCTGATTACCAAAAAACTCTCTCCATGTGCATAATTCATTTAATTGCCCTTAATTTGTCAAGCAAAGTATATTTGTCAGTATTTAAGCAGGCACCGACATGGAAAAAAAGCAGGACTGTTCACGCTGCTACTGGTATCATCTCTCAGCTTAAAAGAGAGTAATAGCAATTATCCTAAAGTGACAAAATTAACCCTATAAAGAGAACTACTTGGATCCTTCCCCACATTGTACAGAACACACCAATAACTGGAGCTTGTACATTCTATGCTGATGCAAATAATCAGGAAAGGCAGGTTAAAAATAGAAGATTTAAATAAGGTGGGACAAAGCCCTATAATCCTGTCCAAAAGGCAGAATTACGTGCGATTTTCATGGTATTAAGAGATTTTAAAGAACATAGCAATATATTACTTATTTACAGTATGCAGAAAGAGTTGTTTTGCATATTGAAACCACTGAATTTATACCAGATGATACAGAATTGACTTCATTATTAACTCAGGTAAAAGATATAAACAGGAATAGACATTGTCCCATATATATATAACACACATTTGATCTCATGCTGGTCTGCCAGGTCCTTTAACACAAGGTAATGCAGAAATTGATTGATTATTGATTGAAAATGTGCAGAAGGCCTCAGAATTTCATGAAAAAATCATATCAATAGCAAAAGTTTAAAGAAAGAGTTTTATATTACATGGCAACAAGCTAAGGAGATTACAAAGAGATTCCCTACTTGCTCTTTCTATAACCAAACACTGCTGCCTGCAGCTAGTAACCCAAGGGGTGCTCAAAGGAATGAAAACTGGCATATGGATGTGTTCCACTTTTCAGATTTTGGAAAATTAAAATATGTACACCACACCACTGACACTTATGCAGATTTTCAATGGGCAACTGCTTTGAGCTCAGAAAAGGGTGATTCAATAATCCTGCCTTTATTAGAACTTATGGTCATCATGGTTATACCTGCACAAATAAAGACAGATAATGGTCTAACATATGTCTCTAAGAAAATGAAACATTTTTTTGCTTATTATAATATAAAGCATATTACAGGTATACCAAACAAACTTAGAGGGCAGGCAGTTATAGAAAGATCAAATTAAACTATAAAAGATATGTTAAGCAAACAGAAAAGGATGGAAAATAACCCCAGAAATAGATTACATAATGTTTTATTAACCTTGAATTTTCTTACCACTAATGAGAAAGGAACAACTGTAGCAGAGACATTGGATAATAGAAAAGTTTCTAAAATAAATCAGCCAGTGTATTTCAAGGATATGTTGACTTCACAATGTGCTATGTTGGGGAAGGACTTTTGCTCTTGTTTCCACGGGAGACGAAAAGCTATGGATACCATTAAAATTAATAAAGATTTAGTTTGAAAAAGAGAAACCTCTTGGGGAAGAAAAATGACAACACATCCACAGAGGTGACAATCATACAGGTGGCAGGAAAACCTCATAAGAGTTGGGGCAGCGTTTCATTAGTCCTCCTGTCTGTTTTTATGCTAATACAAAGATGGTTTTTTTTCATTCAAAAAATTACACTTCATCCCCTCCTCCCATTCCCCTCCCGCTCCCCCACTCATCCTCCTGCAAGCCCATCCTTCTCTCTATCAGTTCCTCTCTATTCACCTTCGTCAGTCCTCCAACATCTCTATGTCTAATTTTGGTCTGCCATCTGCTAACTCCATCTTCCATTCAAGGTGGCTTTATTGGAACAGCAGGGGGGCAATGTGAACAATTCTCCGGCACCACTGATGAGGTAAAAAATGGTTATGTTGGTATTTTCATATGTATAATTGACATTTACTTTAGAACTGGATATTTTCTCACAAAGTAATGTAAAATAATACATTTTAAGTTTTCTTCCATAATAATAATTAAATAAAACTCTCATGACAACTCTAAATGATGACATTTATATCTTCCACAACAAGTCAGAACTCTTTTTCTATTCTAAGATTCAAAGAGCTTGCAGGGAAATTTGTGGAAATTGGAGGGCATTTGAGAGACTTTTTATATGGCCCAAACTATTGAAAGAAAGACATTCCTACTTTATACATTGCTACTCTTAAATAAATTATGTTTATGTTTTCAAACAGAGAAATAATACTTTGAAATGTTTTTGCTTGTCTCATTAAATGTTAATAGTAGATATTTTCACCGTACTCATCCTCCACTTCTCCCCTTTATTTCTGGATGCATACTTTACTTCCCCAACTGCTTTCCCCAATTTTAAACCATTTGTATATGCCGCCCACACATACAAGAATAAAGGGCCATCCACTGGAGGATTGTCTGTCTATCAGGACCATATGCTAAAGAAATGTGACTTTCAGCTGGGTGATGGTGGCACAGGCCTTTAATCCCAGCACTTGGGAGACAAAGGCAGGCGGATCTCTGTGAGTTTGAAGGCCAACCTACAAGAGCTAGTTCCAGGACAGGCTCCAAAAGCTATTGAGAAACCCTGTCTTGAAAAACCAAAAGAAAAAAAGAAGAAAAAAGAAATTTGACTTTCTATCTTTATCAACCATCAACGATCAATGGTTCCTGTTATGATAGGAGGGGGGATTCTTTTTTTCAGTACTGGAATGCTGACAGGCTTGATCTTGTTTGGGTTTTGAGTAGGCAACCATAGGTTCTGCGAGTTTATTAATGCACTGGTCCTGTCCTGTCCTGTCCTGTCCAAAAGATACTTTTTTTCTTCCAGTTATCTGAGACATCTGGATCTTATAATTTTTGTCCTCTCTTCCACAATAATCCCTGAGCCTTGCCCAAGGGATGGTATATAAATGTTTCATTTATGGAACACTCCACAGACAGTATCTCAATTTTAATCAGTTGTGAATTTCTGCAATAAAAACTATTGTCCACTATGGAAAGAAATTTCTCTGATGAGGGCTAAGACCTGCACTAATATAAAGGTATAAAAATACATATTTAGAGAGTATTTTGATCACAAATTCTTTTATCAAAATAATAGTAATAGATTCACCACTGTGGCCTATGATCTCCAGTTCTTGGTCAGATTTTAGTACCAGACATTTATTTCTTCCTGAGGAGCTGACTTTAAATCCAATCATAGAGTGATTGGCTATCCCTATAACATTCATGGCAATGTAACACATTCTAAATATATATACACCAAACAATCAAACAGGAGAGAAATGATTCAAGACTTGAAAACTGAAATAGAGACAATAAAGAAAACACAAACAGATAGAAGTATAGAAATGAAAACTATGAGAAAATAATCAGGAGTCACACATGTAAGCATAAACAGCAGAATAAAAGAGATGGAAGAGAGAATATCAAGTGCTGAAGATACAATAGAGGAAATAGACTCATTGGTTAAAGAACACATTAAATCTAAGAAAAGCTTAAGGGGCTGAAGAGATGGCTCAGCAGTTAAGAGCATTGCCTGCTTTTCCAAAGGTCCTGAGTTCAATTTTCAGCAACCACATGGTGGCTCACAACTGTCTGTAATGAGGTCTGGTATCCTCTTCTGGAATACAGGCATACATGCAGACAGAATATTGTATACATAATAAATAAATACTTTAAAAAAAGGAAAAGATGTCCATCCATTTTTTGGTATCCTCTTCAATTTCTTTCTTCAATGCCTTAAAGTTCTTGTCAAATAGATCTTTCACTTCCTTGGTTAGATTTACCCCAAGATATTTTATGCTGTTTGTGGCTATCGTGAATGGAGAAGCTTCTCTGATTTCCCTCTCTGCTTCCATATCCTTTGAGTATAGGAGGGCGACTGATTTTTTGGAGTTGATCTTGTATCCTGCCACATTACTAAAGCTGTTTATCAGCTGTAAAAGTTCTTTGGTGGAATTTTGGGGGTCGCTTATGTACACTATCATATCATCTGCGAATAACGAAAGTTTAACTTCTTCATTTCCAATTCGAATCCCCTTGATCCCATTATGCTGTCTTATTGCTATTGCTAGAACTTCCAGCACTATATTGAAGAGGTATGGCGAAAGTGGGCAGCCTTGTCGTGTTCCTGAGTTAAGCGGGATGGCTTTGAGTTTCTCTCCATTTAATTTGATGTTAGCTGTCGGCTTGCTGTATATAGCTTTTATTATATTTAGGTATGACCCTTGTATCCCTAATCTCTCCAAGACTTTTACCATAAATGGATGTTGAATTTTGTCAAATGCTTTTTCAGCATCTAATGAAATGATCATATGGTTTTTTTCTTTCAGTTTATTTATATGATGGATTACATTGATAGATTTTCGTATGTTGAACCAGCCCTGCATCTCAGGAATGAAGCCTACTTGATCATAATGGATAATTTTTCGGATGTGTTCTTGGATTCGGTTTGCCAGTATTTTGTTGAGGATTTTTGCGTCGATGTTCATGAGTGAGATCGGCCTGTAATTCTCTTTCCTGGTTGAGTCTTTGTGTGGTTTTGGTATCAGAGTAGCTGTAGCTTCATAAAAGGAATTTGGTAATGACCCTTCTGTTTCTATATTGTGGAATACATTGAGGAGTATAGGTATTAGGTCTTCTTGGAAGTTCTGGTAGAATTCCGCATTGAAACCATCTGGCCCTGGGCTTTTTTTGGTAGGGAGGTTTTTGATAACAGCTTCTAGTTCTTCGCGACTGACAGGTCTGTTTAGCTTGTTCACCTGGTCCTGATTTAATTTTGGTAAATCGTATTTATCTAAGAAAGTGTCCATTTCTTTTACATTTTCCAGTTTAGTGGCATACAAGCTTTTGTAGTAAGATCTAATGACTCTCTGAATTTCCTCTGTGTTTGTGGTTATGTCCCCCTTTTCATTTCTGATCTTATTAATTTGCAAATTTTCTCTCTGCCGTTTGATTAGTTTGGATAGGGGTTTGTCAATCTTGTTGATTTTTTCCAGGAACCAGCTGGATAAGGGAAGTAGACAAAATTGCCGGGGGGAAAAGTGGGATCTTGGGGGTGGGGTGGGATGGGGGTTAGGGGAGATGGGGAGAGAAAAGGTAGAAGGGAAGGAGGGTGGACTTGGGGAAACAGGAGGATCGGGATAAAGGAAGGTTGGATAGGGGAGCACGGAACCACAATTCTTAGTTAAGGGACCCACTTTAGGGTGGGCAGGAGACTTGACCCTAGAGGGGCTCCCAGGTGCCCAAGCTGAGGTCCCCAGTTAGTTCCCTGGGCAGCTAAGGATAGGGAACCTGAAATGACCCTACCCTAGAGCAATACTGACGAATATATTGCATATCATCCTAGAACTTGCATCTGGCGATGGATGGAGATAGAGACAGAGACCCACACTGGAGCACTGGACTGAGCTCCCAAGGTCCCAATGAGGAGCAGAAGGAGTGAGAACATGAGCAAAGATGTCGGGACCACGAGGAGTGCACCCACCCACTGAGACAGTGGAGATGATCTACTGGGAGCTCACCAAGGCCAGCTGGACTGTTACCAGAAAAAGCATGGGATAAAACTGGACTCTCGGAACATGGCGAACAATGAGGGCTGATGAGACGCCAAGGACAATGGCACGCGGTTTTGATCCTACGCAATGTGCTGGCTTGGTGGGAGCCTAGCCAGTCTGGATGTTCACCTTCCTAGATATGGATGGAGGGGGGAGGACCTAGGACGTACCACAGGGCAGGGAACCCTGACTGCTCTTTGGACTGGAGAGGGAGGGGGAGAGGAGTGGGGGGAAGGGGAGAGGGGTGGGAGGAGGGGGAGAAGAGTGGGAGGAGGGGGAGAAGAGTGGGAGGAGGGGGAGGGAAATGGGAGGCTGGTGGGAGGAGGTGGAAATTTGTTCTTTTTTTCTTTTCTTTATCCTCCTTTTATCAATAAAAAAATTTAAAAAAAAAGGAAAAGAAAAGCTTAACACAAAATATCCAGATAATATGGGACACAGCGAAAAGACCAAACCTAAGAATAATAGGGATAGAAGAGATGTCCAACTCAAAAACACAGAAAATATACCCAACAAAATCATAGAATAAAACTTTTTTCAACCTAAAAAATGTTATGCATATGAAGATACAAGAATCTTACAGATCACCAAATAGTCTGGATCAAACAAAGTTCCCTCACCAAATAATAATAAAGACACTAAACATAAAGAATAAACAAATAATATTAAGAGCTCCTAAGGAAAAAGGCCACGTAACATATAAAGGAAGACCTATCAAAATTACACCTGACTTCTCAATGGAAACAATGAAAGTTAGAAGGTCCTCATCAAGAATTATACAGACATTAAGTGACCTCCTGAAAATGAGAAGTTTCTGTAAAGCAAAGGACATAGTCAACAAGACAAAATGGCAGCCTGCAGAATGGGAAAAGATCTTCATCAACCCCACATTGGACGAAGAGCTGATCTCCAAATATACAAAGAACTCAAGAAATTGATCGTCGAAAGAACAAATAATGCAATAAAAATGGGGTACAGGCCCAAACAGAGAATTCTCAACAGATAAATCTTAAATGAACACCCTTAGTCATCAGAGAAATGCAAATCAAAACAACTGAGATTCTATTTTACAACTGTCAGAATGGACAAGATTAAAAACATTGATATTAACTTATGCTGGAGAGGATATAGGGCAAGGGCAACACTTCTCTATTGCTCGTGGGAGTGCAAATGGGTACAGTGACTTTGCAAATCAATATGGCAATTTCTCAGAAAATTAGGGATCAAATTACCTCAAGACCCATAAATACCATTTTTGGGAATATACCCAAGGGAAGCTCATTCATACAACAAGGAAATATGCTCAACTATGTTAATAGCAGAATTATTTATAATAGCCAGAACCCCAAAACAACCTAGATGCCCATCAATTGAATGCATAAGAAAAATGTGGTACATTTGCACAATGAAGTATTACTCATCAGTAAAAAAACAATGACATCTTGAAATTTGTAGGCAAATGGATGGATCTAGAAAACATCATATTGAGTTTGGTAACCCAGACCCAGAAAAACAAATATAATATGTTCTTACTCATAAGTGGCTTTTAGACATAAAGCATAGAAAAACCCTCTCTCCTAGCACCACCCTATGTTTTTCTTTGAGGTATATACATTGAAACCACTTCACTAATGATTCAACTGAATGAAACACAGTCCATGATGTGAGAGTCCCCTCTGTGTGTTGTTTGTATTGGTTAATGAATAAAGAAACTGCCTTGGCCTGATAGGGCAGAACTTAGTTAGGTGGAGAAGACAAAACTAAATTCTGGGAGGAAGAAAGCAGAGTCAGGGGATGCCATGGATCCATTGCCGGAGATAGACATGCTTTGCTGATAAGCCACTGCCACGTGGTAATATACAGATTAATATAAATTGGTAAAATCAAGATGTAAGAGTTAGCCAATAAGAAATTAGAGCTAATGGGCCAAGTAGTGATTTAATGAATACAGTTTCTGTGTGGTTATTTTGGGGCTAAGCTAACCAGGCAGCCAGAACAAACAAACAGCTCCTCCTGTTACAAGTCCAAACCCATACTGCCAATGTAAGCCTTGTCTTACACTGAGATGGCTGCAAGAGATGGCCAATTGAGACTCCAAATCCCCCATTACTAGAAGTCCTGAGTAGCATCACCCTTACAGATTCTAGGGAGTTTCCACTGCACTAGGTTCCCACATCACCCCCAAAATGTACTCCTATTCTAGCTGTCTCTCCCCATATTTTCTTCTATCTTGATCCCCCATCCCACTTGCTCTTTCCCCACCTGACTTAGTGCTCCCTTAAAATCTCTTCTATTTTCCCTTCCCATGGAGATCCATATATTATCCCTAATCCCTCCTCTTTACCTAACCTCTCTGGGAATGCAGATTATAGCTTGGTTATCACTTAATTAATGGCTAATATATACTTACAGTAAAATACATACTATATTTGTCTTTCTGTGTCTGAGCTACCTTACTCAGGATGATTTGTTATAGTTCCATCCATTTGTCCAACACTGCTTGGATGGCCAGGAACCAGAGACTGGTTAGCCTAGAGACCTATGGTAGAACCAAACAAGGTTGGTCAAAAACAGGGCAACAAAATAATTCTTAATGATATATTCTTCTCCTCATAGCTTGATGCATTGTGTAGTTGTCATCACAGAGGCTTTATCAGATAGCAGATGAGAGTAGATACAGCCATCCACCCCCAGACATTATTAGGACAGACATTTTAAATCGGAGATCTCCATTGGGTCCCTCCCATCAATGCTCAATGAATCCAGCAGAAGGGGGAAGAAAGATTGTAGGAGTCAGAGGGAATGGAGGAGACCAGGAGAACATGGCCCACTGAATCAACTAAGTAGGGTTCATAGGGGCTCACAGAGACTGAGATGGCAAGTACGGGGCCTGCGTGGATCTATACCAGGTCCTTGTATATATGCTATGGCTGTTAGCTTGAAGTTGTTATGGGACTCATAACATTGGGTTTGGGTGTGTCTTTTACTCTTTTTGCCTGTTCTTAGGACTCATTTCTTTCATTGGATTGCCTTCTTGAGTCTCAATATGTGGGGTTTTGCCTTTTGTTATTGTGTCTTGGTTTGTTGTGCTTGGTTGTTGTCTCTTGAAAGTTTGCTCTTTTCTGAAGGTAAATGGAGGGAGAGTATATCTGGGAGAGAGGGCAGGTGGGAGGGAGCTGAGAGGAATGGAGGGAGGGGTAGTTGGTTGGCATATATTGTATTTGAGAATAATCTGTTTTCAATAAAAATGTATATATATGTATATAATATATAAAATATAATTTTCTAAAATTTAAAAATCAAATATAAATTCATGAACTAGAATGTAGTAAAAGTTAAAAGAAAAGATAGACAGCACCAATAGGAGGATTTATCAAATTGAAGATATGATGAGTGAATTTGCTAAAATATTATTTAGTAATACATAGTTGAAACAGGAAAAACAAATGAATAAAAGTAACTAAAGCTGAGATGAAATGTCAAATCATTATAAACAAGCAAATATTTAGAATATTGGGAATAAAAAATGTCTGACATTGTCAAGGAAAAAGAAAGCTTACTTAACTTATAAGAAACTCTTCAAACCTTAATAAAGGTATAAATTTCCATACAATCAAGTCATCAAATATGACTCTCATAAATCTACACTATAACATTGGTAAGAAAATTCTCACAGGAAACATTATAAAAAGAGTATAAAAAGGAAAGAAAGAAAACCGAAACAAACAAATTACAAATAGCACTATTCCAATTCCGTTCATACCTAGGGACTCAAGAGAAATCTCATTGGCCGGCAAAAGATGGTATCAGTTCCACCGTGCAGAAGAAAATAAAGCATTTGGGATCAAGAAAACTACACTTAATAAAGCTCTCTTGGTGCGGGAGAGTTGTCTATAATTTGTCAATCATGTTTAAATAAACGCTGATTGGCCAGGCAGAAAGTCATCTTTCATGGCCTGGTGACTATAGACAACAACTAGAGTTGATATAGTGAAAATAAAAAAGAAAGGATTTTGAAATATTTCACAACAAAGTTTACATACAAATGAACAATTAAAGCGATTTAAATGTCAAATCTCATATTATCCAGGCGTTAACTTGAGGTGTATATGATGATACAACCCTACATTTCTAGTATATGGGAAGCTGAGGCCAGCCTGAGCTTCATAGTGAGTCTGAGGCCAGCTAAGGTACATCATGAGAACAACAATGTAAATAAATAGATACATTAATGCATAAAATATAATTTTGATTAATTAATCAATGGAATTAATAAATAATATTGCTATAAATACAGTTTGGAAATTATTTTATAGTAAATTTATCTTACAATTATTAATTTAGCCATTCATTTGTTAATGGACAGCTAGTCTGTTTCCAAATTTTGACTATTGTAAAGAAAAGAGTGCTACAAAAACAGAAGTTTGTTTATTTTTATATAATGTCATTTTTCAACTTTTTCTTTTATACCTGTGGTTCTTGGTTTTCTATAAAGCAAATCATTGCTAGTACTAAGGTCTTGAATTGTTAGCAGTGTTTTCTTCTAGTAATTTCAAAGTAGCATGTTTTACAGTTAGATGTTTGATGCAACTTAAATACTAAACAAGTTGAGCTATAGGTGTCAATTTATAATTTTTGTTTAACTTACTTTTACAAATATATTTGCTAAGCTTTATAAAGCAAGCCAATTCTATATCTATAAAGTATATCACTGATGTTTTAGAAATTCAAAATACTATAAGGTGGTGGTTGAGTGGTTTGAACATTTTTTCATACCTCTAAAAACTTTATTAAAACATAATCCCCAATGCAACAGTAATAATAGTTGGTAAATTTAGGACGTGATTAGACCATGAGAGCTCTCCCTCCTCCACAGGATTAGTAGCTCATAAAAGAGCTGAAAGGAACCAGATGGGTCCTTTTTGGAATTACTTTTCTATCTTTTCTGTCATTTGAAGACAGAATTTAAGGCACTATTATAGAAACAAAGAGGAGATCCTCCCTATACACCGAGCCTACTGGCAACTTGATATGATACTTCCAGGTATCCAGAATGGTGACAAACATGTTGCTGTGGCTTATAAGTCACTTAGTGCCAGATATTTTCATAAAACATCCTAAATATACTTAAAATTTATATTTTCTATACATACAATATTTGCAAATTTTCAAGGAGTCTATTGGACTTAAATTATAAATTAAAGTTTTATTAAATGAAGGTCATATTATTTAATAAAAATTGACTAAGGACATTCACTTAAAGTAGTACTTGGTAAAAGGGTTAATGAGTATATGATAAACATTGAATTGGCTGTTGTTATTTTCTGGCTCATTATCAGTAAAATATGGTCAGAAAATTAAGATATTCTAATGAAAGCCATGGTAAATACATGACAATATATATATATATATGTGTGTGTGTGTGTGTGTGTGTGTGTGTGTTTATTAATCGATAAAATGCACCAAAAATAATGTTATTTGAAAATACCAAAAAGAATACAAATAGGACTACATATCCAAAATCACTTAGTATACCATTTTATATCTCAAAACCATTTAATTTTTTAAATTTAAAATGTTTTGAGAGTAATTCTGAGAAGTAGCAATTCTAATTACCCCTGGATGTTTGTTAACATTTTGGGGACAAAGCTGATACAATTCAGCTTTAAAAATACATCAGTACTATTCATCTACTAACTAATAAAATATTGTTAATATTTATTTGAACCAATATTTATTTTACTTAGGTAGGTGCATGAAAAATTAAGAGTTATTAATTATATTTCAAATGTTATATTGTAAAACACATAAACATGATCAGCCCATTTAAAATTCCAGTGTACAGTAAGTTTCTTTCATGAGTATAGTGTTGCAAAGTATGTGTCTTTACATTTTTGTTTGCTTGTTTTCTAGACTAAAGATTGGAGTGTCAGTAACTGAGAGCAAACAGCTAACTCTTTCATTATATAACTGTCTATCCTATATAACTCACATAAGGGCGATCATGCTGTGTTTGTCTTTCTCTGGATGACTTACTTCACTTAGCATATGCAAAGAGGCATATAAAAAGGTTCAGTTTCACATAATCATAATAGAAGCACAAACCACTACTGAAATTATACATCTACTTGCAACTGATAAATTGCTGTCAATAAAATAAGTTTAAAATAAAACTGTTTTAGTGAAGATATGGAAATAGTAGTGCTTTATGATGCTGTTGGTAGAATGGAGAATGGTGAACTCACTCCAGAAGACAATATGGAGTCATTTAAATATGATTTATTTTATGTTTAATAATGTTAGTCACTTCTCAGTATATTAATCAAATCTATTTTATTGGAGTTTACATTTAATGTAATAGGTTACTAATAAAATTGAATATGATTGAGGAATAAAGAAAAATAATTTTCTTGTGTCAATCACAAGTTTCATAAACAGAAACTACATAAAGAGTAAGAATATAATGAATTCCAAGTTGCTTCCACAAGACATAACTTTTGTCAATCTCTTCTGTTTGCATGTTAATACTTGAAGGTTTATATGTATTCTTATATTGCATTTTGATGAAATTATATTCTCAGTATCTTTCCAAAAGGATTCTAAAACAATTTATGTCATCATATAGAGACACCTTATACATTTAAAAATTCTGTTCAAATTATTTTCTAAAAATTGATGAAATTTCACTTTATTCAATTTATCATTTGCAACATTTGAACTGTGTACAAACCAAAAACATGTTCTTGTTAAAGAATATATTAATGTTAAGATGTTTCAATTTTGAAAAATATCCTATATATCATTAAGTTCACATACAAGTTTCATAAACATCAAAATAATAAGGTAATTGTGTTTTATAAAGTATCATATTTATCTCCAGCCAGGCATGACAACATATGCCTCTAATTCCAGCCCTGGGATATGCAATGACTTCATGCCTCAAAAATATAAACAAAAAAGTTAACAATTCAAAAAGATGTATATTACATATACAGATAAAACCTAATGTGCATAAAAACAACACATAGTAAAGGATTCAAAGCATGTAAATGTTATCAATATTATTGTAAATTTTTAAGTAATTTATAGACCAGGTAGCATTAGTAGAATTAATGCCATCCGATTTAAATGACACATGTAATTTCTAAATAATTTGTTTATCCTAATGTTTGCTGACATGATTTCTTTTCTGATTCTTCCACATAATTGTATTACATAATGCAGCTTAGTACATCAGAGTTGAGCACAGTGACAGGTACTTTGCTATCACAGACTCAATAATTTGAAACAGTCTGAAACTCCAAAGAGTGTTTTCAGAGAATGACTGCTGGGATCCAAACTTGCAGCTGAACATGATTTAGCAAGAATGGATGCAAAATGTTTTTATATAGCTTCCTTATGGCTACACTTTCGACAAGCTTCCGGAATGTAAGCGACTTTAAAAAAAAATCATGCATATCTGTGCACATAAAATTGGTTAAATTTCTGCTTAGTTGAGAAAGGAGCATATGACTAGTTTGAGCTTCTTGCTGACAATGACCATTACCGTGGAGTGGGGGTGGGAAGCTGTCACTGCAAATGTGGAGGGAATGTGGATCTGAAGAACTACATTTGATGGTAAAACGCATGCAGCCTGTGCCTGCAGCATAAAGGCTGCTGTCAGACCTTCAAAAGCTCAACTTGCTACAATTTTCTGAGACTCACATTGCAGATGTGTCAGGCAGAATTTGGCCCACAGTGTTTGGATTAGCAGTAAATCTACTAATCCAACCTAATATCCAAAAGGCTATTGCTAGATCTGGGGGTCATAAATTTACACCAGTCTTTCATCATTCTAGGCCCCAGACGGCCTTAAATGGGCATAAAGAATAATGAGATCTAGGAAGACGTTATTATATTCTTAGGTCAAAATTCACAGCACAATCTCCTTTTCTTTTTTTCAGGCTGGAAGGGATGACTTTCTTGAAGTGCTAATATCCACTGTTGATTGACTCTGCAGACTGCTCTCAGAGTTCACTGTATTTACTTTAGATACAAATAGTATTACTGATAGCTAGAAGGCTGTAACAACGATATCTATTCATGTGGCAATTCACCCAAGCTACTGCATCAAATATAATGCATACTTTTGCTTGCATTTACACTTACAGCTTTATAAAAGTATTATTTTAGCAAGGGAGAGATAAAATATAAAGTTTATCATAATTCCCACTGTGTGCTGTCTATGCATCCTTAAACTTGAAGCTTCATAAATGGCTCTTTTGAAACTGAAAAGTTTTAAGAAAGCAAAATACTACAAAGTTTGAAATGTGTGCTTGTTTAAAACTCCCCTCCACCATCTCTGGCTGAGCATACAGGTGGCCAAGCACAAGAGTTCCTGCCAATTTCTAAAGTTACACTTTTATCCACTAAACAAGCATCCTGATCCGGGTTACCAAACAGGGCACTCAACAGGAGCCCTTGGGCGTGCATATTAAATATCACTTATGCCTCTGTCTGGACTATCCACATTGGGAAGGCTTGATCTCATTCTGTTTCACCCTTTTCCTGTGCTCCCTGGCTTTGGGTAATGAACTTTCCCCAGAGACGTTTCTCAGAAAGGATCTTCATGTAGAACAGTTGATGCACATGCTTCTATTTTAAAAGCCACATGTTCAGCACATTTTGCTTTTGTGAAATGGAATATGGTTTAAGTTTGTTTCAATCAAAAAGAGTTTGGCTGGAAGGACTTATGTCAAAGTGCAAAAGGTTCTATACACAATAAAGGAGGCCTTTTTCCTCCTTCTTTTTCCTTTTATGGCCCAAAGAGGAGAAAATTATAAAACATACTCTTTTGCCTCAACAGTAATTGCTTTATTCTTGTATTATATTGATGAATTTACAAAGCAACTTGTTAAGAAAAATCACTGTTTTATTTATTTTGGATCCAACTGATATATTACAACTCACATCAGGAAAACAGTCCTAGCCTCTACTATGAAACTTAATATGTATTCACTGTAAACAGTCTCAATGTCAGAATTGAGTGGATTATATTAAAAGCCCCTTCTAGGAGTAACTGTTCTATTGTATCTGCCCGGTATTCAGGAAATTCTACTTTTAAACACCTTCCCTGAAACACTATTCATATTCAAAGAGTGTGCCTCTTAATATGCAAAACTTCAACTTAGAATGTGGTTGACAAAATAATAAAGAAAATGAATGATGAATTATTCTGAATCTAATCATTAAATTGAAGACAATTGTAACATAAAAAGCCTTGCATAATTCCAGTTCGAAGGTAAAATTCTTGGAAGCTTACTTCTTCTGAGGAGACAATTTAACTTTTGAAAATCAAGTATGCATTAATTCTCATTCATAAATATCCTGGTTCTATTTTCATCCTTTCAGATATTTTAATGATTTATACATATTTAAAAGCATATCAATGTATTTTGTATCCATGACATGTCTTCAATGAAGTTAACATGGACTTACTGGCTTATTCACCTTATTCAAACACAGTAGTAGTATCTGTGGGATAGACATTGAGAATATTTATTTCAAACAGTTTTTTTGGCAATCTAACTAAGAAAATAAGATAAACATGTATACGTAGTTAGAAGTTAGAAAATAATTAAAAATAGGAATTGAAGAGAGGGCTCAGCTATTAAGAACACTGGTTGGTTGGTCTTGCAGAAAACCCTGGTTCAGTTCACAGTACCCACACGGAGACTCACAACCATCTGTCACTCTAGATCTGAAGATCACATGCCCTATTATAGCCCTCAGAGAAATGCATGCACCTGGTTCACTTGCATATGCTGGGGTAAAACACTTTCACAATACAATAAACATTAATTCTTTTAAAATAATTCTTAAACCACAGCTTACTAAATGTCCTTATGTAAAGATTCAGAGATTAACAATTATAGTAGATTGATGCTGTTTTATAGGTGTTAGTTTATTAAACATTTATTGAATATGTTTTAGCCTGCAGACCGTGTTATTACAATTGACCTTGAGGGGATTTAAATCTTTTTAAGAAGAATCAGTAAAAGGATGTGCTCAGTTTTATAAATCCATAGATGTTGTAGTTAGGTACCAAATCAATGAAGAAGTAAGTTTAAGTCATTTATACTTTACTACCCCACAATTAGTTTCTAAGTGAAATTGATGTCTCATAAACCTTTCAGGAGGTATTACTTCAATCGACATATTATTCTATTTTGTTACTGCTTTTTATATTATGCTTCATTTATAAAATTAATCAATTTGAATTTCAGTGGTTGTGTTTGATTAGTGTGAACTTGCTGCTTATTAAACTCAAAGTTCAATTGAAATTTAAATGGATATGATCACTATCTTCTGAGGAAAAAGAAACAACTGCGAATGAACTAGTTGAGAGCTACTGTATAAAACACAAACCAGCAAGACAAGAGAGAAAGCTTTAAAAAAGAAGTAATGGTTTCCCTCATAGCTTCTTTCTAAATTACCCCATAATTACACCAAAACACCAGAGAGTGCATTGTTACAGACAAAACACGAAACTCTAATGGTGACCACTTATAATGCTAAAAACGTGGATTATTGTTGGAATTGATCACACTACTGCTAAAATTTCTCCTTCTGGGTCCTATTAAACACTTCTAGTATAGTCATATGGCTGGGATTTCAAACTGTCTTTGGGAAGAAAGCCCAGTTTCTTTAGGGATATGTGGGTGATAGAGCTGTGACATCTGTCAACCCTGATGATTGCCAGGAATAATTGAACCAATTTAGTTGTTAAGATGTCTCTTGGTTTCTGGTTTTATCAATAGTGTTTCTTGGCATCTTGGTATCACTTCTTTGTAAAATAAAATAAAGTAAAGCAATGAGAGGAACTCCATCTATTCTTCCTGCTTCCTTTTCCCTTTATGATTTATGATTCTTATGGTAATGGTTAAAATTCTCTTTTTTCATCTATAGTGTTTTTAAAATTCACAAGCACAGGTAAAAATTTTTGCCTATCTATGCTAAGGATAGGACAGGTTGATAAGCAGAATGAAATTCATATTAATTCTTAGCAGCTTTAATACAAACTGTGATCTTATAATATTTTATAGCTCATGAATTTTTGCATTTATGGAAATATAATACTTTCTACTTTTGAAATGGTGTTATATATCATGAATTAAAATTTACTATGAAGAACATCAAATACTTTCACTAAAAAATGCACAAACCCAAGTTTCAAAACAAACCCGTAGACTTTTCATAAAAATACTATAGTTACTTGTGTCAAATCATGTACTTATCCTATTCTACAAGGCTCAACTGTTATATGAGGGTTGGGGCCTGGAGACCTAACCTACTATTCCACGCATCTCCTATTAATTGGCAAGCTGTAGTATGTTTAGGACAATTGTCCCTTCATACTTTGTGTTCATTTTCAAGTGTGGTGTAAGGAAATATTATCTATCTAATCTATGGAATTTTTGCTGCATGTGGAAATATAACTACAAATGAATGAACAAGTTATAGAACACAGGAGGCAATTTGAACAACTGAATTTTCTGTACTCAACTCTAATTTTAATAACTTGTTCTCTTGTTTCATCTACACAATCCTGCTGAGATTCCCATTTAGGTAAGTAGGCAAGACAAAACTCAGGAACAATGTAACAGAATGGATAAATGAAACACATGTCCACGGAGATGGCTCACCAGATAAAGCTGCTGCCTGCCACTAAGTCTGAAAGGTAATGTTAGTTATCCTCAGGCCCCACATGCTGGAAGAAGAGAACCAACTTTGAAAAGCTGCCTTCTGACCTCCATATGTGCACATCCACACCCATGAACACAAACTGAATAAATAAAAATATGGTAATTGTTTAAAATAAAATTCTTTATAATAAAATCCAACCAAATTCATTCTGCATAGATTGAATTTTTAATTTACATATGTGTGTAGCTCTTTCAGAATCTTAGTGTCATTTAAAAATTACATTGTGTGTGTGTGTGTGTGTGTGTGTGTGTGTGTGTAGGTTTATGCCATAATGAACCTGTTGAAGTCAGAAAACAACTTGCATGAATAAGTTCTCTCCTTTCACTATGTGGATTCCAGGGATTAAACTTGGGTCATCGGGCTTGGAAGCAAGTACCTTTACCCAGTGAGCCATCTTAATGTGCTTTTTATTTTAATTTTGATTTCAATTGTATCAATTTTAATTGCATCCAATTTAAATTACATTAATTGAAGTTAAGTTGTATAAACACAGAGATAACCCACATCAAGTTTATAAAATTTATACTTCATGATATATTAGATGTCTTTGAGAATTTATTTTTAACCCTTAAGTGTTCATTTTTGTACTTGTTTTAGATTTCTATTACTGTTATAAATACCATGACCAAATGAAACTTGGGGAGAAAATAGTCTAGTTCACTTTGAAATATATAGTCTTTCATGAAGGAAAGTCAGGGCATAGAAATCAAACAAAATCTGGAGGCAGAAACCATGGAAGAACCTTACTTCCTGGCTAGCTCCTTGTGACTTACTCAGCTTGCTTTCTTAAACATCCCAGGACCACCTGCCTAGACATGTCAGCACCTACAATGGGCCCTCCCACATCAATCATTAATCAAGAAAACATCCCACAGACTTGCCCACAGGAAACATGATGGAAGCATTTTTTTTCATCTGAGTTTCCCCAACCCAGATAATTCTAGCTTGTATCTAGACAACAAAAAAGACAATAAATAAACCGTTTGCATTTGTTTTCAGAACTATTTAGTCTTATTGTGGTTATCCTGAAAGGGGAAACATATTCTCAATGTTTTTAACTTAGTGGTTTGTGAAATAATCTCTAACCATGTTTTTTGTTAATTCCAAATATATTGAAGTTGTGGGATATGTGCATGTAATAGTCATATTATCAGTCTAAAGCAGAGACTAGATGAAATGGTAAGAGCATTTCCTGCTGAATACATTGGTTAGATTACATGCTGTGTCGCTGCGTAGGGAGAAACACTGGAGGGAAAGCATAGGAATAAATACTGACAGTTACTGATTTTTCCTCAAGATTGTGAAAGGATGGCATTTGAATTTTATTTGTCTCCTGACACCATCTATACAGGGCCTTCTGAACTCTTCATTTACACAGTAATTCTATCTTATCATATAGATAAACACATTTTTAATATAATTTTTATCTTTCATACCTTCTCCTCCATAAGTACATATATAACGTTATTGAAAGTGATATTAATTTTCTCATATTGAGTTCATTAGTAGAAAGGATCACAAAGAACATGCTGAGTGCTTTAGTTTCATTTTATCCCTAGATTTATTTATCTTCAAGTATTTGACAAGAATATAAAATAAAAAGATATGAGAGCAGAATTAGAACTATTTTTTTTTTGCACAGGAAGGTGATAATAGGTAATGACAATTATAAATATATATGAACATATTTTTATATGTAATATAAATGTAATCTCTCCATCATAAAGAGATGGAAAAAAGGATTTTGAATATTTTTACTGAAACAAAACAGATTTCTGAAAAACAGATAGCAAGGGAAACTCCCAAGAATCTACAAGCATGATACCAGCTAAGACTCTTAGCAATAGTGGATACATAGCTTGTACTGACTATTTCCTATGATCAGGCAATACTTGTAGTGGTAACCTTTGACATTCAGTCTGCCCTGCCTATGGGACATGCTGGGGTAAGTGTGGCACAGAAATTGAGGGAGTGGGCCAACCAATGACTTGTCTAACTCGAGACCCACACCATGAGACTGAACTCACCCCTGACACTGCCTGAAGTGCCAGGAACCAGAGAGTAGATGATCCAGAGACCTATGATGGAACCAAACATCACTGGAGAAAAAATTGTCAATGTAATGTTGCCTAACAATATTCTACTATACTAAGAGATTGGTGCTTACCCCAATCGACATTAGAGATACTTCTTCCAAAAACTGAGGAAAACAGATGCAGAGACACACAGCCACACATTAGGCAAAACTCAGGGAATCCTACTGAAAAGGGAATAAGGATTGTAGGAACCAGAGGTGTGAAGAATACCACGAGAATGCCCACAGAATCAACTAACCTGCGTTCTTAGGGGCTCAGCGAGACTGAACTGACAGTCAGGGATCCTGTATGAGACTTACCTAGGCACTCTGCATATATGTTACAATTGTGTAGCTTGGTTTTCTTGTGGGACTCCTAACAGTGGGAATAGAGGCTGTCTCTGACTCTTTTACTAGCTTTTAAAAAGTCTACTCCTTATATTGGGGTACCTTGTCAAGATTTAATGTGAGCGGAGGTGCTTAACTGCAACTTAATATGCTATGCTTTGTCAATATTCATGAGAGACCTGCCCTTTTCTGAACAGAAATGGACGAGTGGATGGGGTGCAGAGCGAATGTGGCAGAGGGAATGGGAGGAGAAAAAGGAGGGGGAAGCTGTGGTTAGTATGTAAAATACTGTTTATTCTTTAGTCTTTTATTCTCTGCACCTTGGCCAGTTATGTACATTTGTGTTAATCAGAATCTAGAGTAGATAGAAGCATCTCTGATGAAGATTAAGAAATTTATTTATTCGATGACTATAAATAAAATCATTAAGACTCATTTTCATTCTATTCAGTAAAATAGTAGTACTTTCTCTCCTAAGGTCTGTGACCTTCCTAGTCACCGAGTCTTGACCACACAATGGTGTCAAGTATAAGTTTCTTGTGGAGTGGGACAAAAATTCAACCAGAACATTGTTGGTTATTCTCCTGATGTTTTTTGCCACGATTGCACTATTAAGCACATCTTACAAGTACAGTTTTTACTGTAGTTCTCAGGATTCATAGTTTAGTGAGACAAATTATTACCTTTCTCTTATAATAGTGTGCATAGCACCTTCCAACAATCTGAAACCAAGCCAGTGGGGATGAAGTTTCCAAGTGAGTGCCAGATTCATATCTTCATGCTCTGTGACTCAAGCATATGAAGTCTTCAGCAATAGTTCTTTATAATCAATTTATGTAGAGGAACTCTCAGATTGCCAGTAGTATATAATACTTGGGGGCCTATAGATCTCACTAGTCAACAAGTTCATAAGATATAGACTATTCCTCGCTCTAGGAATTTCATTTTTTTAGCCTGTGATGCTTAGTATGGGTGTTTTCATCCAGTTATAGGGTAACTTCTTGAACTCATGAATATTATCTCCTCTACTTTGCCCTCCCACCTCAACTTAACCCATTCTATTCTATTATTCCCCTTTAAGTCTTAATACTTCTGTGTTCTTTCCTCACTTCTTGGATAACAACCTAATGCCCATTTCTAATTTCTTCTCATCTGACAGAAGACATAATTTTACGAAGACTTCATGTTTGGGGAGATAGAAATTGACCCTCTGGGTAGTCTGTGTAAAATCAAGAATATTGAACAGATTCCCAATTCTACTCTTCTCCAAAGAGTGACCATTAAGTGGTCCCAGTGACTCTATCCTGAATTATTGGTACTTTTGATCAGCAGCAAGACTCCTTGTTTCTCTTTGTTTTCAGCAGTCCACATGTAGTTAAAGTATGCTAAGTCCTACCAAATCTCTAAGATAGGCAAAACGAAATCTCTCTAGTTGGTCCCACAAACCATAGTTTTGGATGTTTGTGCCAACTCAGCCTTCACACAAGAAGTCAAGGGTTGTAGTTTTTTCCTTCTGTGTTCGCATGGAGCAGGAGAAAGTGATTAGACTAGTGATATTTTTGAAAGTACAAATTGCTTTTTGTTATTTGGTTTTGGGTTTTTAGTTATTTGTTTGTTTGAGTTTTTTTTTTTTTGTAGTGAGTCACATGATCATTTTCCTTGTCAATGTGGATATACCAGAAAAACAAACTTTCCTTTTAAAATATTTCTTTCACCAAAATGTCTGAATATTGTGTTTACTTCAATTTCTAGGAGAAACTAGATGTTGAGAATTTTCTCTTTATTGCACATTAATTAACCAAGGAGAAAATATATGGTGGAGGTGTTTCAGAAATTTTCTAACTGGCTTTGACTCAGATGCTTTGGTATTTGTCTGAAAAGTAAGACCCTTTAGCTGACTTGTGGATGTCTCTAAGAGGACTTTGTCTGTGCAATGCTGTTGAATCAGTGTCTCTGTGGTGCACAGGTGTGTCTACTGCATGCTCATCCCATCACCTTGTGAATATCACCTTACAGACTCCTCGGTGGCCTATTTCTCCGTGACCTTTCCCTGATGCAATGACTGAGAATAGTCACTCAAAAGAGTAGCTTTCTGAACTTGCTTTTACCTTCACGATGGCCTAACAAAGCATAGCTCTGTTTTAATTATACTTTTTCCCTATTCATGACTGTTCATTGAGTTGATATAGAGCTTACTACGGTATTATGTTTTATTTTTCTAAGTATTATGGAAGATCATGAAGTATTTTAAGCAGAAAATACAGTTTCCAGAGAGACCACTTAATAGGATATTAGGTTACAGTAGACACGAGAAAATGCAGTTTTGGCAGAGACAATGGCAACAGAAAGGGTAACGTATCCGTGGACTTTTTTCTTGTTTGTTTGTTTTTTACTCTTTGGGGACCTGCCACCCAGCTCCCAAATAAACACATGAAGACTTATTCTTCTGGCCTTAGCTTGACTTGTTTCTATCCCCCTTTATAACTTAAATTATTCCATTTCTCTTTAACTACGTTTTGTCTCTGGGCTTTTTACATTCCATTATCATATATATATATATATACACATATATATATATATATATATGTGTGTGTGTGTGTGTGTGTGTGTGTGTGTGTATTTCCTTCTTACTCCATGCTGGCTGTGTGGCTGACCCTTGGAGTCTTCTCTTCCTCCTTTTCCCACTTATTGCTCTTCTCTCTTGAGCCTAGTTTTCTTCTTTTATTCCTTCTTTCTACCTGACAGTCCCACCTATCCCTCTTCTGCCTAGTTATTGGCTGTTCAGCTCTTTATTAGACCAATCATGAGTTTTAGACAGGCAAAGTAACACAGCTTTACAAGTAAATGAATGCAACACATATTTTGCAACATTGAACAAATATTCCATGGCATAAATGAATGCAACACAATTTAAACTAGTATTTCACCACATGTCTGAGCTATATTTTGAAATTTGGACCAACCTAATTCAATAAAAGAACATACTGAAGATGTGAGATGCTGAATGAAGGTCTAGGGGTTTATTTCTTATTACAGTTAATTCTTTGAGATGCATATTACTCAAGAATATAATTTCTTATCGTTTCCTTTCTCCATAAGTTTTTCCTCATTAGATGAAGAAAACATATAGGAGATAAAAATGCTAAATGTTTCTACATGGTATATAATATCCTCCTGCTTACCTGTTAGTTCCTTTCAGAAAATGCTGCTCCTCTTTATAATAAAATTTCACAAAATAGGATCAATAGTTTTTATTTTCTTTTTGGGATATCATTGATATCATTTACATGCTACTCTTAAGTATAGTCATAACAATGTAATTAACCATCATGTAATATAGCCACACATTACAGAAGATAGCTTTATTATTTCACCAGCTATGCCTAGAGGGGTGTTTTATTTAGATGGGTCTTTTGTCACTGCCTTGGCTGCCAGAGGGGATGTGCATGATCTGGATGGTGAAAAAAAGATGCCCTCTTCCTAATTCTTGCTCCAAGTAGAAATATTTTAAAGCATTTATTATTTGAATAGAATGACCATCCCTGAAGAAGTTGGCTTGTTCACTATTTGAATAGAATGATCATCCCTGAAAGAGGTGGGTCATTTTCTGGTCAGAGGTAGAGGAATAGAGGTATATTATCAGGATTTCATTTCCCTTGTCCAATCTCTACACAAAATTTTGAATTAAATTATCTATGACTGCTATTTACTCTGCCTTCAATCACTTGCTCTATCTACAGCCTAAGGCAAAAGTAAAGGTTAAATGGGAAATAGAGGAAAGTAAAGCTTTTCAGAAATGCAGGGGACTATATATACTAGAATTTTCAACTAGTTATAAAACTAAAAATGAAATGAAACAAATTTCCTCATGAATAACTAGTTTTATTCTTAGGTCTATACTATACATACTTATAGCCACTGAGTTTTTGTTGTTGAGACAGGGACTTTCTATGTAGCCTTGGCTGTTATGAAGCCCTCTATATAGATCAGGTTAGGCTCAAAGTCACAAAGATATGCTTGCCTCCGTCCCTGGAGTGCTGAGATTAAATACATAGCAACACATTGCCACCAAGTTCTTGGCCAAGATAATCAGACACATGTATAAACATATTACTTTTCAACCACTTAATGGGTTTCTGGACTACATGGACACAATTTACTAAGCATTTTGAAATAGGATGAGCAGGATTATGTGACAAACTCATGGGAATTGCCAAGTGACAATAAGTTTTACTTATAAAATTCAACCCAAATGAGTGATTAGTTATCATCTGACTTTTTCAAGAAATAAATCCTAAGATATTTCTTGATCAAGTGAAATAGATATAAATATTCTATGCAACTTGAATGAATTTAACATTTTAAGAAATTGTATATAAAAATATTTGTGGCATAAAAGAAGCAAAGATAAAATGTACTTATTTAAGACAAAGTAGTTTGGGGCAGGGGAGACTGCTCAGTGCTGAGTGATTAAGAGCACAGGTTGCTCCATGAGAAAACCTGTATTTGATTGCCAGCATTCTAGCTCCAGGGAATCTAACACCCTCTTCTGGTTCTATGCACAGAGGTGGTACATAGAAATGTGAAGGCGTAAGTCACAAACAATGCCACACCAACTTGGGATTATGATTAATAGGGTGATATTTATTTAAAGGGGAAAAAACTTACAGATCACTGTCAGCCCTCTGCGTAACCAGGAAGGAAGTCAAGTCACTGGCGGAGCAGGAAGTGAAGAGAGCGAGGAGAGGGAAGTGGCCGCTTTTTTAAAGGGAGAGAGACCACACCCCAAGGGGCTGGTATCTCAGCGGCGATAGGCTGGAGGAGTGGGAGAACCTCCCGTAACACCTCCCCCTTCTGTTTAAATAAGAGAGTTCTAAACCTACTATGAAATTATATACAATAAGTACAAATATCCTATTCTAACTAGCTTAGGTCTTGTATAATAAATAACTTGGCCAAGTCATGAGAGAAAAGTAACTACATCTATATAGTCTTCAACCCCATCGAAGATCTGAGAAGGGAAATAATGTTACCTGGTTAATTAGGAAGTTCAGTAAAACAACTTCCAAAACATGCAACAAATCACAGAGACAACTAGCTACCTAGGCAATCACCCAAAGTCACATTAGCAGCGTTGAAGCAACCAACTTTGGCTAAGGCCTAACATAACTGACACACCATTTTCAAAGGCAAGCAACTTTTCAAAACTATCTTACCCTGTCTTGGCAGGATAAGACAGCCCTGTTTTATCCATTGATGTACGCTCTGTATCTTTGTCAGTGGTTGAGGTATGGGCATTTCTTTGCCCCAAGGCCAGTTCTGCCAAAAGGAAAGGCTCCAGGTGAAATAGATATAAATATTCTATGCAACTTGAATGAATTTAACATTTTAAGAAATTGTATATAAAAATATTTGTGGCATAAAAGAAGCAAAGATAAAATGTACTTATTTAAGACAAAGTAGTTTGGGGCAGGGGAGACTGCTCAGTGCTGAGTGATTAAGAGCACAGGTTGCTCCATGAGAAAACCTGTATTTGATTGCCAGCATTCTAGCTCCAGGGAATCTAACACCCTCTTCTGGTTCTATGCACAGAGGTGGTACATAGAAATGCATGCAGGCAAAACACCATATATATAAAATAATATAAATATACCCCAAATAATTATTAAAATACTGTTTTGTTTTCTTATGTTTCTTAGGCAGCATAATGAAGCTGTCCTGTGATTTGAAGTTAGAATCACTCTGGTTTGAGCATGTATTTGACAATGTTGTGCTTACATATACTTAATTAAGGAACAATGTGAAGATGAAGGCTACACTTTTTATAGAAAATATGTGCATGTTCTATAGAACCTTTGGAATTGATTTTTTTTTGAGGCAGGGTTTCTTTGTATAGCCTTGGCTGTCCTGGAACTAGTTCCTTGATTAGGGTGGCCTTGATGCCTTTAGTGTTATGAAAAGCATTTTGTTTTTATTTATATCAAATTATAAAATTGATGGATATAGCATATAAGTACACAAGCTGAGGATTCCTTTTTCTCAATATGACTGAAATAATTGTATTAGAAATAAAATTTAGCCAAAATAACTATAGACAATAAACAATTTAAGTAAATAAACTGTGTAAAATAATCAGAAAGCAAACAAGACAGTCCAAACTTGAAAGGCAAAGTATCTTGAAGACATGGTAGAATACTGAAGTAATCATGATATTCTCTGCCATTTTTACTCTACAGGGAGTGATCTGATTCTTGGGTAAGCATGGGCTACATGCTGAGGATGCATTCTTTTCTTTGATGGTTTAACAGAGTTTAGGAGAAAAAGAACCTCAGGAAAAGAAGTCACTATATAATTTTTATACTAAAATTCTAAGGGAGGAAATGACAGAAAACACCAAAAGAATGTTAGGGATAGATAAAATGTTGCCCAAAGTTGTAACGCCTATGTAATTATAGTTTATGAAGGATGAAACAAGGATGATCTTAATGTAATACCTAAAATACGCATTTACATATGTATATAAGACAGAAACTTTCAACACTTAGAAATATTTCAAGCTAAACCATCAAAATTTGGCTGCAGATACCCAATGGGAAAATATAATATAAAGCACATCTAGGGAAATCTTTACAAAACAGTACTAAATGAATAGCAGTAGATAATAGCCTATATTAAAGAGCCCAAACATATTAATATTAAGGGAGCAAGAAGTAAGAAGACATGGTTGGATTTTATGATAAAAATAAGTGTCAAGAAGAAATGGAATAACAGATTTTTGTGCATGTATATGGTATATGCTCACACTGTGCAAGTGTGTGGAAGCCTGGGGATAATGAATTAACTGTTCTATCACTTTCTGCTTTATATCCTTGAGACAGGGTCTGTAAATGAACCCTAGTCTAGGTTGGCATCTCCAGTGATCCTCCTCTTTCTGCAGTTCACAGGACTGGGCTATATTGGCATGCATGGGGTACATGCAGCTTTTGGGGGAGTACTGAGGATATAAGTACTGAGGATGTAAGATGCTTGGTAAGTAAATTTACTGTATGAGCCAGCTCCTCAGTTATAGAATAGTAAATTTAAAATAAGAAAGAGATTGAAGGATTCCAGATCTTGTAAAAGAAAATAAAATTGATGTAAGAAAACTTCTTAAAGATAAAAATTGGAAACATGTACAACCTTACACAGTTAATAAGAAAAGGTCTTCAAATTCTAAAATGTTATCTGAAATTGAATCATGTAAAGGAAGTGGGAGTAATGAAGATTATTAAAAATATTTAATAAATTTATATATTATGAATAAATTATAAATTAAATATAATAGCTTATATATTTTACACACTTCATATATGTGTAAATAAAATTCATAACAATAATATAAAGAATGTATGTTCTAGAAAAACAAAAATATATATTAATAAAAATAGATTTAACAAACCCATATTAATATGGGAAAAGAGAAAGATAAAATAATTAATTGAACAAGATTGAACAAATGATAAATATGAGACATAAATAAAGATATCAAAAACTGTATTAAATATCAATAATCCATATCAGAACAAATGAAAATAAAAAAAGTACACCAAATCAAACATCATATATTTAGCATTAAGGAACAGAATGACTGAAAGGAAAAGGTTGAAAATAGAGATGCTGACACTAGTGGATAGAAAATCTAGAGTAGTTAATGCATCACATAAGAAAAAAGAATAAATAATTTTAAAGTCAATGAGCATTGCTGTAAACAATGAGACATTTTATAAAACTCAAGGATTAAGTTCACCAAGAAGGAAAAGAGTTAAATCAAATTTGAATACTACAAATGTAATTTCAAAGTCTATTAAATAAAGCTTAGAATTAAAAAAGAAAGATGAATATATAGGCTGTTCCCATTTGCTCCCTATTGTAATTAGAGCCACTATGAGTGTTGATGAGCAAGCATCTCTGTAGTAAGACATCATACTAGAGTAATAAAAAAAAGTCCTTTGAGAATATGTGCAGTAGTGATATAGCTAACTCATGGGTAACTCTGTTTCTAGCTTTGGGGAAACTTTGTACCGATTTCCATAGTGTCTGCACCATTTGTAAGCCAACTCATAAATGGATAATGAAAATGTGGTACATATATACAATGGGATGTTATTCAGATATTAAAGAAAACCGAAATTCATGTCATTCGTCCTATCTTTCACTTACTGCACATTACAGTGACCTTTTTTAGGGGCACAAACCTATGTACTTCCTACTTTGGGACTTTGCACATACTTTTGTTGTTGCTACAATGCTTTCCTGCCTACCTAAATTTACTTCTACACATTTTATAAGTCATAGCTTAAATGTTTTCTCAAAGAGTGTTTTCTTGGCTTTCACTCAAAATATTCATCAGCTTGTCATCGCTAACTCTCACAATTAGGCACTTGTATTTTCCTTTAAAAGACTTAAATAACTTGAAAGTTATCAATTTATACTGTTTGGTCACTATGTTAAACATATTTCCTTTCTCTTAGATGGTAGACTTCAAAAGGATGAGCTTCAGGTAGTTCGTTTGCTTTCTTATATCTGGTACTTGGTATAAATAGTAGGCATTCAGAAAACATGTGACAAGAGCAATAAATAAAATGAAGCCTTAAATCAAATTTGATTCCTTATTCTTGAGTACCACGACTTAACTAAAATTATTCTAAAAACTAAATTCTTAACTTATTTCTCAAGAGATAAATCACTCATTTTTCCTATTAGATAAAATACGGCATATGCTAAATTTTCTAGGTTTTCTATTTCCAAGTAACAAAACAATACTTTCTATTTTAGCAGGATGTGATTGAGGTAACATTTCTTGTCAGAATCATGTCTGTTTATTTTCTGCATCAGAAGATAGAAAAGTATGATACTTTTCTATCTCCTCTGGTGTTTTATTTTGGATTACATTAATAAGCAAACTAAATATCTACATTGATATTTTAGGTAGACACTATTCACAATATCTACTTCATAAAAAAGTAATGGATATCAAAAATAAAATTAAATAAAACACAGAAAAGAACTGTGTCCAGGAAAATAAATGTTGAAAAATATATATGATACCACATATATAGGATACCCCTCACCCTCCTCTCCATCTACACACACACACACACCAAAAAATCCCAAAAATCTTGTTTACAAATCTTTTGGAATTGTATCAGAAAAAAGATTAATTTTTTTAATCAAATATTTTAAACATTTAATTCACTTGGATTTCAACAAAAACCTTTCCATTGTACTCTTACTCTACTTTCTGAAAGAATGCTTATTGAAAATAAATTGTAACAGACTTACAAGAATGATCTACTAAGAACAAGATCTAGGTCATCACATTAAAAAAAAATAAAAGGTCAGTTTAGTGGGAATTACTGTTTCCTGATGTTTCAAAGGAAATGTTGAAGTTAAGATGACATTGACAAATTGCCACTATTTATTTAAATCATGTAATGCAATCTACCAGTAGTTCTACAATCTGCATTTTTTAAGCAGTTGACCTGACCAACTAATGCAAACAAATTAGCCTCCTGGGTGTTAGCTGTATTGTACAAGCAGTTAAATATTGTAACCTAGCATTACTTGTTGCATAAATTCTACTATTAAAAGCATTTTATTGAAAGTTGTGATAAAATTACAACATGCTAGTTTTTGATATGCTTAGTAACAATCATTAATATCAATTACAAGCTCAAATATATTTAAAATCCAAACAAGAATACATATATAAACAGCATGTTTTCTAGATATTAATCACAGTTCTTTTCATTGCCCCAAAAGATCTTTTGTGTCAAAAATATTATTCCTTGAAATACATTGTGATAGTGTTTCATTTTCTTGGTTATTACAATAAACAAAACAAATTTAATTTTAAGAAAAGAAAGAGTAAATTAAAAATATATAAGTTGCAATCATTCTAAAATGTATGTAAAATTGCTAAACAGATATTTCCTTATAGCATACATTGAAGTGACAATAATCTATAATCCATCCTTAAAGCAAAAAGTCAATTATCAAGCAATAGTCTGACAACTGAAATGTGATTTCTATTCAGATATTTTGTTCTCAACAATCAGCTTTAGATTCATTTGGATGCACAAGTAAAAGGGAATTAATAAAAATGATCATGGTGCTAAACCTTGAAAAGCAAATTTTAAGGGCTCATTTTTGAAAATATCATATGTGATTATGCTTTAACTATGGGATGTATGCTTACCAGTACTGTTAAGACCTCTAGAAGAATAACTACTGAGGAGGCAAAGTAGATTATAAAATAATAAGGAAAAGTTTCTGTTTATACACACACATACACACAGAGCAATAATAATAAATATTATTTCAGTAGGCTTTTATTCTTGATGATAGGAGTTTTATAGAAAATATATATGACTTTAGACAAATAGAATATTAGCATTGTGATATATTTGTATAGAGCCTTCTGTTGAAATAATTAGTTGCCTTTAAAGGACTTATATATTATCTTTACTTTTCCCCCTTAATCATTCAAATTTCCAGTATCATGCAGTTCAATTCAACTTATAACTAAATACATATTGTAAAAATTAATTGCACTAAAAGAGAAAAATGGAAAATTTGCAGTCTATTTCCAGTAGGAACTTAAAAAAGACACAAAAGTTTGATATGTATATATGCATACTTATATGCAAAGCTTTAAGATACGGTTATTTTAGAAAATAAATTACCATAATATAATTACAAATGCATTATTATATATCAAATACATTGCTAACCTTTTCCCATGTATTCTCTCATCTTATTTTCATAGCCACTCTAGGATTCTAATTTTAATCCCATTTTACATAATAAAAACAGACATAGAAAGGTAACATGCAAATCCTTGGTACTAAGATCATATTAGTAAAACTAGGTATTGCTCAAGTATCTGATATTAGATAATTTTATGAAGAGAGAACTTTGAATTTCTGTATAAGAGGACTTTTTTCATATGTGCATTTGACAACAATTTTTGTGAAATTTTTATTGTTTTTATTGAACTATACATATTTCTCCACTCCCCTTTCTTCCTCCCCTCTCTCATTCTATCTTCTCCCATGACCCCCACACTCCCAATTTACTCAAGAGATCTTGTCGTTTTCTCTTTCCTATTTAGATATATTCATGTCTCTCTTAGGGTCCTTTTTGTTTGTCCAAGTTCTCTGGGATTGTGAATTATAAGCGGTTTTTTTTTTTTGCTTTATGTCTAAAAGCCACTTATGAGTGAGTACATGTTTGTATTTCTGGGTCTGAGTTACCTTGCTCAATATGATATTTTCTAGAACCATCCATTTGCCTGTAACTTTCAAGATATCATTATTTTTTTAACTGCTGAGTAGTACTCCATTGTGTAAATGTACCAAATGTTCTTTATCTGTTCTTCAGTTGAGGGGCATTTAGGTTGTTTCCAGGTTCTGGCTATTACAAATAATGCTGCTGTGAACATAGTTGAGCACATTTCCTTATTGTACAAATGAGCTTCCTTTGGGCATATGCCCCAAAGTAGAATTTCTGGGTCTTTAGGTAAATTGTTTCATAATTTTCTAATAAATTATCATACTAGTTTCCAGAGAGGTTATACTTGTCTGCACTCCCACCATCAATGGAGGAGTGCTTCTCTTATCTCACATCCTCTCCAGCATAAGCTAACATCAGTGTTCATAATTTTGATCATTCTGGAAGATTTAAGATGGAATCTCAGAGTTGTTTTGATTTGCATTTCTCTGATGGCTAAGGATGTTGACCATTTCCTTAGGTGTCTTTCAGCCATTTAAGATTTTTCTGTTGAGAGTTCTCTGTTTATGTCTGTACCTCATTATTTTATTGGATTATTTGTTCTCTTGATGTCAAGTTTCTTGAGTTCTTGGTGTATTTTGCAGATCAGTCCTCTGATGTAATTTTTAAATTAGGGTCAATGTAAAATGAGAGTAAAATCAAGAGGCTACAATTGTCAAGTCTGGAATCATAGGACCTATATTCAAAGTTTTGCCACAGCTGTGCTACTTGTCACAGATTTCTAAAATTTCTATTTTGACATTTAACCCATCTATAAAATGCAATTCACATTTGCCTTTCATTTATAGTTTTATGAATACTAAGATAATCCATATTACATTATTAGAATATGTCCTTCACACAACAGTGATAAATAGATTGCAAAAGCTTGTTATAAAACTTCCTTTCTGGTTTTCCCGCCTATATTTGCTGCCTGGCCAATCAGCGTTTATTTATAACATGATTTACAAAATATAGACGATTCTCCCGCACCAGTGTATAAACCACAGTAAATGTGTAAAACATCATGCTAGCAAACAGTGAAGAAAAGCAGATCAAAATTTGACTTGAACAAGTGTCTTAAACTGTCTGGGAGATGTTTAGGTTTAAAACTCTATTCTTAAATCTCCAGTATTTACTTAACTTGGAGTTTACTCCATAAGGGAAGGTTTTTGTCATTATTGTAATTTTATCTTTGTTGTAGGTCTGTTTAGGTTGTTGGTCTTCCCTTGGTTTAATTTAGTAAATTGAATGATTAAAAAAATCATTGATTTCTTTCAGATTTTCTCATGTAATGGTGCAGGATTTTTTACAGTATTCCCTTATAGCAATTTGTGTTTCTTCAGAGTTTGTTAGAATGTTTCTGTTCTTTTATGACTGTCAAATAGGATCATCTCTTTTTTACTTAGGGTTAGTTAGATGAAGAGTCTGCCAGTTTTGTTAATCTTCACAAAGACCCAGCTCTGAAATTCATTAATTCTGTGTACAAATTGGCACCAACATGATAGACTAAATCCCCTTAAAAACCTGAGAGAGCTTAATTTTAAACACAAAAATACAGAGTTTAAGACAGTGTTTTGCTATTTGCTGGCAGTATGCCACAGCTTCTTTAAGAGAGGTTTTCCTGACTCGGCCATAACAAAAGAAAAAAAGGCATGAAGTTTTAAAATGCCGGCTTTCTAGGCTATGCTGCTATTGTGACCTCTGGCTCTTGAGAGAGTCGGAGCATTTGGAAGGGGTTTGTGAGCAGATTTCTGCAGCTTGCTTAAGGAAAGTAGCTGATACCGGCTCAGTGATCCTCTCCTGTGCAGGCAGCAGGATCAGGTCTACTAGGTGTGCACAAGCAGGACAGCATGGCTAATTTCTGCCACTATACACAGAGATGTTCCCAGGCTGCACAGTGCTCTGCATGCAGATTTTTCTGTAACTCGGATAAAAAGGGTTTATGTGCTGCACACTCATTCTCAGGGTTAGAGATGTTCCCAGGCTGCACAGTGCTCTGCATGGCAGATTTTTCTGTGACTCGGATAAAAAGGGTTTATGTGCTGCACACTCATTCTCAGGATTGGAGTGCTGAGCATGGCTCCTGCCTGGCAGTCCCAGAGCTAACACTAGTGATGCTTCCACCACTTTAAAATTCAAGAGAGGTGGAACCAGCATCCAGAACAGCTGCAATCAAGCTGCTTAGCATTTTAAAAACTCTTCAAGACAGTAAAGAATTACAGATTCACAATAGGACAGATTTAGATATAAAAGATTTCTAAATGGGTCACAGTGTTGGATAAATGTACATAGGCTTAGAAAAGAGAAGAGAAAGAGTATAGAGAATCATAAAATTAAGTTAATACTTAAAAAAATGGTAAAGTCTTTAAAGAGACAGAGAACAGATAATCATAGATTAAAGAGAATAAAGAATAATAAGCCACACATAAAGATGGTGAATACACAGAGAGTCTGGATTATAGATATTATTATGTTTTCTTTGAATTTTTTGACTGTAAAGGAGCTAATAAGCACAGAGAGAAATTTTATAGTATGGGATGCTAAGCTAAACCAGCATATATGTTCTTAAAGTACCATGACTTCCAAATTTGGATGTAAGGATATGTTGCTTGGGAAAAGAGATTTTTCTTTTGTTTTCGCAGAAGATGAGAACCTGTGGATTGCATATAGAAAATTTAGTTTGCTAGAACACTGAAAGGTCACTGTGAACACCCAAAAAATACTCTCAGAAAATACTTCACCCAGTAAACATCAGGAAGCAGCATGGAGAGAAATAATTACACCCATATTCCCAAATATTTTCTATAAATATTTATTTACATTTAAAGGGGATATGATATAGATATGAATAATTTGTACTGGTATGGATTTTGGCTTATTGATACAAATTTAAGGTCAATTTTGTTATATGTATATGTATTTCTGATCTTGATTAAGATATTGTGATTGTCTAGTTCATTTAAAAATGTAATGTATAATTAATAAATATAAGTTAATAGATAATCATCTATAATAGTCAAGTTTGTAGTCATATTACATTTTTTAGATATATAGAGATATATTTCAGTTAGATAGTTATTCTTCAAATCTTTCAGAGACCTTCAGAATATGGCATTTAAAATGTTTTAATAACTTGGGACTTTTCATGACAATGAGACATATCTGCTTCTGGCAGCACCAATTACTTCATGAGGAAGATGGGCATTGAAGAGACTCCTTATAGAGTTTTTAGATGAAGTGTACATGCAGGATCCACAGAGAAATGACTGCTGAACTTGCTTAAAGGTTAGACAATCCTTTGGGGTTCCTGCTTCATGAAAGAGTCTGTGAGATGTTCTGCAAGATACTGAAGAAAGCAACTGGAAAACTATCAATATAGGTAGAACTGTGCTTCATGGAAATGTCTGCTGGATACTATGGGCCTGTAGGCTGAATATGGATGCCCCAATGGTACAGAATAACTTTGGGTAACTAGCCAGGCAGCGAGATGTCTCTGTCAATTCTAGAGTTCTTGAAGTTGCTGGCAATGCACTTCCTGTTTACTTAACTAATATTATATCCTTCTGAAGTCTTGGAGTTGAAGAATAGATAGTGATAATATAGATTTCGTTTGTTATGATAAAATATAAAATAGATATAAATATTGTAACTGTAATTTTTATTTCATACCTGTTTTGTTATGTATAATTTTACTATGTTAAAGTTAAAGCCTTCCTTTTAATTTAAACGAAAAAGGAGAGGTGATGTGGGAGTCCCCTCTGTGTGCTGTCATTACTATTAATGAATAAATAAACTGCCTTGGCCTGTTGATAAGGCAGAACCTAGGTAGGCAGGGAAGACAGAACTGAATTCTGGGAGAAAGAAGAGTGAGGCCAGAGAGACACCATGGGGCCACCAGAGACAGACATGCCAAATTTTTGCTGATAAGCCACTGCCATGTGGCAACATACAGATTAATAGAAATTAATATAAGAGTTAAATAGAAATTAATTTAAGAGATTAATAGAAATTAATATAAGAGTTAGCCAATAAGAAGATAGACCTAATGAGCCAAGCAGTGTTTTAATGAATATGGTTTCTGTGAGATTATTTTGGTTCTGGGCAGCTGGGACAAACAAGCAGGTCCATCCTTGCAACTGGCATAACAGTTTTCTTTGTATTTCATTAATATCTGCTTTGGGTTTTATTATTTGTTTTCATCTACTGGTTTGATTTGTTCTTTTCCCCCATTCTTGAGTTGTATCTTTAAGTCATTTATTTGTTCTCTTTCTGAATTTTGAATGTAGACAACTAGAACTATAAAATTCCTTCTTGCAACCTTTTTTGTCCCAGTTTTGTTGTGTTGTATTTTTAATTTCACTTAGTTCCATAAATATCAAGAAAAGGTCACCACCATGTTCATCTGTGAGCCATACCTGTAAGGCATTTTCTTGATTAGTGACTGATGTGGGAGAGAACAGCCCATTCTTGATGTTGCCACCACCCATTACATGTCCTGGGGAGTATCTCTAAAAGCAGGCTGAATAATTCATAAAGAACAAACCAGTAAGAATCACTCCTCCATGGCCTCTGAACAAGCTACTGTTTCCAGATTCCTGCCCTATTTGAGTTACTGCATGGACTTTCTTTGATGATGGACTGTTATAACAATCCATAACCTGAAATTAATTTATTCCTATCCAAGTCACTTTGAACATGATATTTTACCAAAACAGAAGAAACCCTAACTAAAACAATGACATAAAAATAATGAAATCATATATGTAATACTTACATATACATATACACAAATCATTAAACTCTTCTTTAATGCAAAGTCCAGACAAGAACAAATTACATATTTGAAATTTTGTATAAACAAAAATCAGGAGAATGGCAAGATTTTTCAGGAGTTAAAAGTACTTACTTCTCTTGGAAAGGACCTGATGTAGGCTCCTAACACCTATCTGGTGACTAACAACCATTCTATAACTCCATTTCAGAGGAACCAAATGCCGTGTTCTGAAATCTGAAGGCATCAGGTACATACATTCAAGTATGCAAAATACAGATAGATACACATGAAGTAAATAAATCTAATTTTAAAAATTGGAAACAAATGCAATCAGAATTCTGAAAATTTATCAATATCAAGTAGAATAAAAACTTGTGCACTTGAAGAAATATTTTAAATTCAATTCAGACAAAAATTGAGTAAAATAAACAAATAGATTTCTCACACATATATGATAACATATATGTTGTCAGAAGTGGCTTCCAGATGGCTCAGAGAAGAGAAAGACATTGATCATTAGTGTAATAATAGATCAAAATTTATCTAAAGTTTAGAAAGATCAGAAATTATCTTAACCACAAATTGTTATGGACAAACTCTCAAACAGAAAATACCACCAAAGAATTCTTATAATGGTAAAGGAAAGCTGGGTGGTGGTGGCACATGCCTGTAATCCCAGCACTTGGGAGGCAAAGGTAGAAGGATCTCTACCTATCTCTGTTCAGATTTCCCACCTGGCTTTACTCTGCTAATCCATTGGCCATAACAGTTTCTTTATTAACACATGGTAATAAAACATATTCACCGCATACATAGGGAACTTCCCACATCATTCTTAGAGTTTGAGCCAATGTGTTCTACAGAGCAAATTTCAGGATAGTCAGGGCTACACAGAGAAATTCTATCTCACAATAATAAAAGGAGGAAAAAAATGGCAAAGGAAAAATGCCAAGACACATTTATTTCTCCACTAGGCTAACAGCACAATTCAGAACAGACTTCTTATATGTGATGAAAAATTAGATAACAAATTAGATAAAGGCTGACAGATCACCCTACTAAAATATACAACTAAAAATAATATATTGTTCAAAGCTATTAACTATAAATGAAAAAGAAATAATATTTTATAAGAGAAACCAAAATAAAAAGGAGTGTGTTAATATAAGACTGGCCTTGCAAACATAAATGTAAGAGCCCTACATCCAGAAAAAAATTAAAGATAATAACCATTATGAGACCATTTACCTATTTAAAATCTACATGAAGAGCAGCTATAAACAATGAGAAATCTTAAATAATCAAAACTTTAAAAGTATTGTAGATGAAAATTAGAATAAATGATATGAAAATGAAGAAAATAACTTTAAGAAAGGAACAAATAATTTTCAAAAAACAGAAAGAAATTTAACAAAATAACAGGAATATATAATTACTCAGCAATAATCATGAATATATAAAATTCAACAGTTTTAAGACAAAGATTGTATAAATAAGAAAATAAACTGATTATGAGAAACTGATTTCATCAGTAAAAGCACACAGAATTAGAAAAATTTAAATGTAAGGATATTCTTTCTCAAAAGACTAAAAATTGAGCAAGAATATACTTGAGACAAAATACACTTTAAAAAGTTTTGTCTAAAAAAAATAAAAAAAAGTTTTGTCTATTTTTATTTTACCTGTTTGAGTGTGTTGCCTGCACGTATGTATAGCTCCCCTGAAACTGGATTTACAGATGGAGGTGAGGTGCCATGGATGTTGAAAATTGAACCTTGATCTTTTCCAAGAACTTCACATGCTCTTACTAGATGATCCATCACCCCATCCCAGATAAAAATAGACTTTAAGACAACAATTTGTACAAAGGAAAACAAATGACTATGTAATATAAATATTCATTATGATGAATTTATATTCATCTAGTACTAGAGAAGCCAATCTTACATAACAAATGTCAGATTTAAAAGGAGAGTTAATTCTCAAAGAATAATAGTGGGAAATTGCAAACATTGGTTTCATCATTTGATGTTGAGGGAGCTGCGGGGATTCATCCCTGGCACTTGGTCGCCCGCATGGCTTATGCCCCGAAATAATTACACGGAAACTGTATTCTTTTAAACACTGCCTGGCCCTTTAGTTCCAGCCTCTTATTGGCTAGCTCTTACATATTGATCTAACCCATTTCTAATATTCTGTGTAGCCCACGAGGTGGCTTACCAAGGAAGATCTTAACCTGTGTCTGTCTGGAGTGGGAGAATCATGGCGACTCCTTGACTCAGCTTCTTTCTCCCAGCATTCTGTTATGTTTACTCCGCCTATCTAAATTCTACCCTATCAGAGGGCCAAGCAGTTTCTTTATTAATTAACCAATGAAAGCAACAGATAGACAGACGACTCTCCTCCATCAGTTTGACAAATCTATTGAAAAAAACAACAAACACTAGATTGAAAAATATAGAATTAGAGATATTTAAATGGTATGTCAACAAGCAGGTGAAGTTTATACATTTATTTTTTAGAATCTGAAACATTCTTTAGAATAGACTACAAATTAGGCTATGGAACAAGTTTAAACTTTAAAAACCTGAAACTATATATCTTTTCTAACAATAAGAGACTAAAAGTAGAAATCAACTATGGTTGTTAATCATAATTTTAAACTTGACTGTACTGGGAGATGCCTATTTGAGAGATCTTTGGGTATATTTCTAGAGAGGATTAGGTCATGAATGATCTTATTTAATCAGTATTTTTATCTACAGATTGTTAAATTTTTGAAAGATTATTAAAAGTTGGTGAAACCTGGTTATAAGTGTGTGTCTAGGTAATTATTATCTAGACCCTTACTCAGTGTTGTAATAGTGGGAATGAATATAGGCTCAGAGAAAAGAGTTTACTTACATTCCTAGAAAGCAGGTACAAACAAATCTACATTAAGAAGGCAGAAATAAATACCCAATACGTGGGGACAGTTAACTTTGATTGGCAGTTTAATTAGATCAAGAAATGCCTGAGGGCATTGATAAATCACACCTGTGAGCATGTCTACCAGGGTGTTATAAGAGACAATTAACTGAGAGGGGATGACTCACCTTTGAGTGAGTAGCAACATCCTATGGGCTAGCTGCTCAGACTGAAAAGAGACAAAGGGCAAAGCCAGATGAGTAACCATATTTGGGTTTTCCCTGCTTTAGTATTTACCTAGGTGTGAGCAAGTAGCTTTGTGCTTTTGCCACCATGCCATCCCCATTATGATGGACTATACCCTCTAAAATTATAAACTAAAACAAACCCTTTCTCTCCTAATGTTTTTAGCAGGTATTTTCTCCCAGCAAGAAGAAAATCATCCAAATAATCTTTTAATTCATAGTTGATGTCACAAAGCTTTGAGAGTATTAAAACTAAGAAACCACCTTGTAACATAACAGACAATTATCAGATAGTGATCAGTAGAGGAGAACTCTCAGATAGAATATTTATAACTGTTATTTAAAGAAATTCAATGAGTTTGAAGAAAACAGAATAATGTTTTGGTATTCACAAAGAAAGTTCAGCAGGATTGGAAAATAATTTTAAAAATAAAAAAAAATTCTTTAGCTGCACATAATACTTGTTGAAATTAACATTTGATATATTATTACTTTACACATTGCTGTGACAAAAATATCACACTAAAGCAACTGGAGGAAGAGAAGGATTATTTTGGCTCACAATTTGAGGGTGTAATCCATCAAGATGTTTATTGCATGGCAGTAAAATTATGAGTCAGGATCACACTACATTTACATTGAGGAGTAAAGAGATGACTGCTGGTACTTAGCGCTTAGCTCATTTCTTTTTCTTTGTGCAGTCTGGAACTTCAGTCCATATACTTGGGATATCATAGTGTGTGTGTGTGTGTGTGTGTGTGTGTGTGTGTGTGTGTGTGTGTGTGTGTGTGAATGGTGTAAGTGCCTGACTGTCAGTCTGTATGGTGGGAAGTCTTCCCATCTCACTTGACCCAATCTAGAAAATCCCCCACAGACATTTTCACAGGCTTGTCTCCTGGATGCTTCTAGATCCTGTCACTTTTGTTGTAAAAGTAAATCTGATGGCTTGACCTGTCACCTGGGTACCCTGTCACTTTAAGAGACAAGCCCTGCCCACTCCTAATCTCTGCCTTTCTACCAACGCAAGTAGATCTCTGCCTCCTCTCCAGCCTATTCTCTTTCTGTCTGTCCTTTTTCTGAAGAGGCAGCTTCTACATCTCTCCCTTCTCCCTTCTTTCTCTCCTTCCCCCTTTTTCTTCTCTTTCTTTCTCTCTTCTTCTCCCCCCCTAAATAAACTTTATACCCAAGATCTTTCTACATGGCATATGTCTTTCTCTCACCCCCAGGTGACCTGCAGAAACTCAGGTCACTGGCTGCCCCTCATGGGACTGGCCTTGGTTCATCACCATCATGAATGACAACAACTTTGACAATCAAATTAATCATAAGTCTTCCCCTTCTCAATACTGAAACATATCACCTTTCAACCATATATGTCTACATCTTTTCACATAGGCTCATAGCCAATTCTTAGAGAAAATATATTCAGTCCAAGTTCACGAGTTGTTATAGTCTTTAAAGGTTCCAAAGTCCATCAATTGGGAAGATCTTCCCAGCTCAACTATCACTATCAAAAGCCCCTCACAGACATACCCAGATAGTTATTTCCTAAATGATTCCAGATGTGTTGATAGTATTAACTATCATAGTGGGATAAATCAAACTAAAGAATCAGTAAACTCAAATGCAATATGTTTGGAAATAATCATTTGGAAGCAAATTAAGATCAAGAATGAAGGCAGCTCACAAGAATGTTCTTGTTTAGCTTTTAAAGGTAAATAGTTTAAATTTGGTGTACTAGAAAGATATGAAAACACTAAAAGGTTAAAAATAATTCATAGGTGCAAATCAAAACAACTCTGAGATAGCATCTTATGCCTGCCAGAATGGTTAAGATCAAAAATACTACTGACAGCTTATGCTGGAGAGGATGTGGAGTAAGGGGAACACTTCTTCATTGCTGATGAGAGTGTAAACTTGTACACCAACTTTGGAAATCAGTACGGCAATTTCTCAGTAAATTGGGAATCAATATACCTCAAGATCTAGTGATGTGGGAGTCCCCTCTATGTGTTTCTTGTATTGGTTAATGAATAAAGTAACTGCCTTGGTCTGATAGGACAGAACTTAGGTAGGCGGGAGAAAACAGAACTGAATTCTGGGAGGAAGAAAGCAGAGACAGGAAACTCCATAGATCCATTGCCGGAGATAGACATGCTTTGCTGATAAGCCACTGCCACGTGGTGATATACAGATTAATATAAATGGGTGAAATCAAGATGTAAGAATTAGCCAATAAGAAACCAGAACTAATGGGCCAAGCAGTGATTTAATTAATACAATTTCTGTGTGGTTATTTTGGGGCTAAGCTAGTTGGGCAGTTGGGACGAGCATGCAGCCTCCTGCAACAATCTAGCAATACCACTCTTGAACATATATTCAACGGATGCACATTCATATCACAAGGATATTTGCTCAACTATCTTCATAACAGCATTATTCATAATAGTGAGAACCTGGATGGTATGAAAGAATTGTCTGTATTCTGTCAATCATGTTTCAAATAAACACTGATTGGCCAGGAAGAAGTATAGGCAGGAAAACCAGACAGGAAGTAGAAATGATGTAATGAGAACAGGAGAATTCTGGGAAGGAGGAAGTTGATTCTTCCCACTCCTGCCCAGATCACCGAAGCAGCAGGATGTGATCTGTCCCACTGAAAAAAGGTACTGAGCCACATGGCTAACATAGATCAGAAAAATGGGTTAATCAAGATGTGAGAGTTAGCCAGTGAGAGGCTAGAGCTAATGGGCCAATCAGCTTATAACTTATAGAGTTCTCTGTGTTATTTCTTTGGGTCTTGCCAGCTGTGGGATACCAGGCAGGACAGAAACCACAACAACAAACAAGCAAGCTTCCTCCATGTTACAACTGGAAATAACCTAGATATCCCTCAACTGAAGAATGAATAAAGAAAATGTGGTAAATTTACACAATAAAATCTTACTCAGTGATAAAAACAATGACATCTTGTAATTTGTGGGCAAGTGAATAGAACTAGAAACAAAACCATCCTAAATAAGGTAGCCCAGACCGAGAATGACAAACAGTTTGAACTCACTCATAAGTGGATGCTAGACATAAAGCAAAGGATAACCAGACTACGGTCCACAGCCCCTAAGAAGCTGGAAAACAAGGAGGACCCTAAAGAGAGGCATACATGAATCTCCTGGGAAGGTGAAATAGACAATATCTCCTGAGTAAATTGGGAGTGGGGGGAGGGGAAGGATGAGAAAAGAATGCTGATGGGAGATGGGGACTGGGAGATGTACATGAGGGATTGGGAAGGTTGCGATGGGGGAAGGACAGAGAAGAACAAGGAAAATATCTTGATAAAGGGAGCCATTATGTGGTTAGCGAGAAGCTGGGAATGAGGGAAATTACCAGGAACACACAAGGATGACCCAATCTAAGTATCTGAACCATAGCGGAGAGGGTGCCTTAACTGCCCTTCTCCTATAAGCAGATTGAAGACTATCTTGTCATTATAGAAGCTTCATCTAGTAACTGATGGGAACAGATGCAGAAACCCGCAGCTAGGCACTGTGCTGAGTTCCTGGAGTCCAATCATAGAGAAAGAGGGGCAATACTTTGAGCAAAGTGGTCAAGACCACAGTGGAAAAACCCAAGTAAGAGCTGACTGGAGATAGTGGGAGCTCACTGACTCTGGACTGACAGCAGGGGAACTTGCATAGGACCAGACTAGGCCCTCTGAATATGGGTAGCAGCTGTGTGGCTTGAGCAGCTTGTGAAGCCACTGGCAATGAAACCAATATTTGTCACTAGTGCATGAACTGGTACTGGTAGAAATGCTTTCAGCCAGTAGACTTTAAGATGCCAGCCCACTGGACCATGGCCTCTTATACCATAAATGCTGATTTAAAGCATGTGCTTGCTTTCTCTCCTGGATTCTGGATTCGGTTCCTGTTCCCTGTTCATGCAGAGGACTGTGATCTGTGAGTCTACCCCTAAATAAGCAACCCTTTATTATACTCAATTTTGAGACAGCATGGGGTTATTTCATAACTTACATCTTCAAAATGCCTTTTAGGAGCCCATTCCCTATGGAGGAATACCTTGCTCAGCAGAGATACAGGAAGGAGGGTCTTGATCTTACCTCAGGTGATGTTGACTTTCCTTGGGAGGCCTCACCTTTTCTGAGAAATGAATGGGATTGGGGTTGGGGGAGAGCAAACGAGGAGAGGAGGATGAGGGAAACGGGATCTGTATGTAAAATAAAAAAAAAGTTTGTCTTAATAAAATAATAATAGGAAGCTTTTGAATTCCAGAAACTGTTACCATTGTACAGGTATAGAAGGGTTAAAAGCAGCAGTTAAATTTACTTGCTCAAATTCATGAGAAAAAAGACACAAGTTCACAAAAGTGAAATCTAAAGAAATTATTTTCCAGGATATGAGTGCACAAACTTTTTCTTCATTTTGGAACAAATCTTACAGTCTAAGAGGAAATGTCACTGACTTTCACAAAACTATAAAACTTTGAATGGATAAAACTCAAGATTCAAGTACACTTTATCTCTAAGAAGTGTGAATGTAAATTCAAGATATCTTATACAAATGGAAGGCAAATCAAAGATTAGTCACATTTCTCTTAGATAAATGTTAAATAAACTTTAAACCAAAGACAGGAAAGGATGCAAAGATTATTATATGATTATAAAGCATACATCTCAGTAAAAGGAAATAACAAATCTAAATATACAAGGACCCAAAGGATACAAACATATATGAAGAATTTTTTTATTGAGAAAAGGAAAAAAAAAGTTTAAGCCTCCTCCCAACCTCCCATTTCCCTCCCCCTCCTCCCACCCTTCTCCCCATCCCACCACTCCTCTTCCCCTCCCTCTCCAGTCCAAAGAGCAGTCAGGGTTCCCTGCCCTGTGGAAAGTCCAAGGTCCTCCCCCTCCGTCCATGTCTAGGAAGGTGAACATCCAACCTGGCTAGGCTCCCACATAGCCAGAACATGAAGTAGGATCAAAAACCCATGTCATTGTCCTTGGCTTCTCATCAGCCCTCATTGTTCGCCATGTTCAGAGAGTCCGGTTTTATCCCATGCTTTATCAGTCACAGTCCAGCTGGCCTTGGTGAGCTCCCAATAGATCAGCCCCACTGTCTCAGTGGGTTGGTGCATTTAACAGATCTAAAAAGATAGGTATAAGCCAATGCAAAATTAATTGAAATATTTAAAACCCAATTTTTAGAAATTGGCAAACAATCTAGGTAGAATTTCCCCAAAGAAACAGCCTGATAAACATTTATCCTAGATTCAATGTATCTAAAAAACATCAGTATAATAGTATACAGCATCACATTCAATGACTATGGCATGCACATTATTCTTATCAGCACATAAAGGTTGTTTTCCCTGAGATCAAATATGTGATATGTCATAAAGCAAGAATAGAAAATATTTTAGGCAACTATTCTGTATATAATAGTATACAAAAAAGATAAGAAAAAATAATCAGGTAATCAGGATACAAAGACATTAGGTAACAGTTCAATCAAGGAGTAAAAGAAATTGGGGTTTTAAAAATTCCTAAAACAATTGCATATAGAAGCATATTTAATAAAAAAAACTATGAGAAAAAAAAACAGGAGTTGTTAATATCCTGAGATTTGCAAAAGAAAAACTAGTTCCACAATTTTGAGCCAAATTTGAAAAAAGCTTTAATTAAATACTGATCATAAAAAATTAACTCTGTCCAGGTCCACCCCTAGGTTCCTAGGGAATGTCCATAAACCACATTTTCCAAGGGTTTGAAAAGGCAAAATCCACAATTTATTTCATTTGCCATCAGGTACAAAGAGAAACAAGCAGACATTCTGATATATTTTCTGTCTACACACCTTCTGCCTACATGTGATCAAGCACATCTGGTGTATATGGGTCAAACAAAACTTGTTTAGCATAGGGAAATCATGTGGCTTGTTATTTTCCAAGAACTACAGCTCCCAGAATTCCAGAAAGTTATTTTGTCCTTGGCAGCTGGAAATTAAAGGTTAACTTTAATGGTTAATGTTCCACACTTAAGTTGTATTCCGAGTTAAATCCACGACTCTGTGATGGGTACTTGTTTATAATAGGACCTAATAACCATTAACTTAATGGGACCCAGATAGAAATTATTAATTAGTTACAACATCAATGATACAAGAGTCAATAGTAATTAACAGAAGAAGAAGAGCCAAACACCCTGTGGAGGCTGACATCACAGTTATTATCCAGAAAAAGGCTGGAAATGGATGGGGCACAAGTCACGTATTTTATCTCAGGTTCCCCTTTTGTAATGATTCTTTGAGTGCTGTCAGATTCTAATCCCACATGGTTTGTATAGAAAGAGCAATTTTTCTTAAAGTCATATAAACCTTTTTTTCTGCCTAAAGAAGGCCATGCGACCTATCATATTGTAGAACTATTTTAGGCAATGAATCTACCTATTGATAAATCTGAGGCCACTTACCTGGTATGCCAATTAGCATTATAGGCAGCCATTTTGTACCCTATGCCAAGGAGTTTTCTCTGATTTAGCATTTCAGCCTGTTTGGGGACAATGGATGATGTATTCTCTTTGATATCTACTTCCACCTGAAACTAGAATGTCATTGTCAGGTCCTAGGAAGGCAAAAAGGCTAGTCAAAAGCTGGGCAATGAGGCACTCATTCATCAGAAACATTTATTTAGCTGACCGAGCTGAAGAAATAGGGAGCAGTTACATAGGATGGACTGGTAAGCATTAGCTATCATTAAGTTCAGAGCTCAGCTGTTTGCAGTCCACAGATGATCCCTGGATGGTACCAAGTGAAAATATGCTGAGGCAAATATAGAATATGGACAAAAGTTAAAATTTAGCAATTTTAAGGAAGATCTTACCATTGGAACTTTCAGGCCCATTGTCCTACAAATTGAGAAAGAAGGGGAGTGGCAAGACCAGGGATGATATCTCATCCTTGGGAATAGGCAGGTAGGGAAATTTAGGCTGTACTTATCTGGAATACCTTTGACCTGTGAGGGGTTTATCCATGTCTTTTGACTCCTTTGGCTCCCTGAAGTTTACATAAATACTTAATTTACCAAAAAACAGATAAATGTTTCAGATATATTAGCATTGCCACTGTACTGTGCTGAAAGTCCATATTGTAGAAAAAGCTGAACAGCTGTCTATAAGAAGTCTCAGTATAACAATAGCAAAGAGGGGGAAAGAAATCTAAAGCATCTCCCATTATTTATATATCTTAGATGATTTTCTTAAACCTTTATAATTTGAGTAGAATTTAGACATTTTCTTTCCAGCCAGTCATTTGCGAGATACATGAGTAGTTATTATTGAGAGGAACCACTGCAAGGCATGTTTCTTTAGTGAAAAGTTACACCTGAAAACTGTTTATCCCTTAAAATGAAGACTGTTAGCAAGGCCACCCTGTCTGCCTTTTCTTTTCTTTTTTTTTTTTATTCCTTGGGGGTTTTTTTCTTTTAATTTATTTATTTATTAAGGATTTCTGCCTCCTCCCCGCAACCGCCTCCCATTTCCCTCCCCCTCCCCCGATCAAGTCACCCTCCCTCATCTGCTCGAAGAGCAATCAGGGTTCCCTGACCTGTGGGAAGCCCAAAGACCGTGCACCTCTATCCAGGTCTCCTAAGGTGAGCATCCAAACTGCCTAGGCTCCCCCAAAGCCAGTACGTGCAGTAGGATCAAAAACCCACTGTGATTGTTCTTGAGTTCTCAGTATTCCTCGTTGTCCTCTATGTTCAGCTAGTCCGGATTTATCCCATGTTTTTTCAGACCCAGGCCAGCTGGCCTTGGTGAGTTCCCGATAGAACATCCCCATTGTCTCAGTGTGTGGGTGCACCCCTCGCGGTCCTGAGTTCCTTGCTCGTGCTCCATCTCCTTCTGCTCCTGATTTGTCTGCCTTTTCTTAAGGAGAAACCTTTTAGCTCTAGATGAATGAGACTGAAGCCTTGGGGAAGTTGTGGCCAAGCAGACTAAGCTACAGTTTATCTAGCCATCAATACCATCAGAGATCTGAAAAGAATAAATTTTAGCAGAAAGCATAATCCAAATGGCCTATGTATCAAATGAAATAACAAAGACTAGTCTATTACCTAGACATTTATGCCAGGCTACTGGCATCTCCATGGCTTTGTTTTTGATGGTAGAGATACCAGGATGGCATCAGTCTTCAGGCATCAGGCCCAGAAAATGAGAGGATTTCCTGTGGAGGAGGAACATTGTGGTTACTAATTTTACTTGTTATAGGAAAAGTGGGGCAGTCAACATTTCAATTTTCTGCTTGTCCACAGTTTGAGCCAGATTCTAGAGTCAGGTGAGGCATTGGGGCATACTTTTCCAGCGTTAGCATTACCACATGGAGTTGTCATTGTGCCTCCGTCATCTCCTTAGAGACTTTGGGGTCACTGCTAGGAGCTGGGAACCTCTGTCTGTCATAGTAAGTTTTTCTTTTAAACATTCGAAGTGCCATATATTCAGAACATAATTGGCAAATTTGAGGACCATTATCTATTAAGTATATCTGAGCTAAACAATCTTTGTTTGTTTTTATTACTTCCTTTAAACTCAACCTTGAAATCATATACAGGAGGCTAAATAAGACTTTTTCCTGTAATGAACTACATTGGTACTTGTAAAGGGAGATTACACTATTGTTTCCTTGCTTCCCAGACCCAAATAATCACACAAAACTATATTAATTACAACACTACTTGGGCAACGGCTCAGACATATTTCTAGCTAGCTCTTAGATCTTAAACTAACCCATTTCTGTTATTCTATATTTTACCATGAGACGCATGGTTTACTGGTAAGATTCTGGCATCTTTCTCCTTCAGCAGCTACATGGTGTCTGCCTGACTCTGCCTTCTTTCCTTCTTTATCTCTGCTTGGATTTCCTGCCATGCTATATGCTGCCCTGTCATAGGCCAAAGCAGCTTCTTTATTAACCAATGGTAATAAAACATATTCACAGCACACGAAGGGGAATTCCACATCAAGTACTTAGCATGTCTACAAGTGTAGTTCTGAACATACTAAGGCTTAATCATCTTTTAATAAAAATGATTATTTTTATATAAATTTTAATAGTTTATATTAAAAGATAACATTTTCTGTATTGAAGATCTTTTCAATGCCAAAGGAAAAATTTTTAATGATAAATAGAGTCCATAGAGACATTGGCAACTCTCCTGGTCCTTACATAGTGCACTATTACAGAGTTTATAGTTTTATATATATAAATTATAGTTTATAGGTTTTTTTGCTGTTGATTTGTTTTCATTTGTTTTTGTTTTTTTTTCTTTAACTCCAGCTCAAAATAGCTACAGTTTAATAATGTTAACAAAAAAAAAAGATGTTAGTCATTCATTCTTAAATTGGTCTCTGGTATCCTGAATAGACCTTAGGTAAGGGGAAACACTTTGCCAGATTGCTTAGGTCACTATCTTGATGCATCATAAAATGGAACTACCACAGTGTTTAATGTTTGTTGCCCAAAGCTCTGGCCCTAATTTTTAGCCATTTATTTATCTATTTGTCAAAATTATATAAAAACACCATAATAAAATATAAGTTGAAAATATCCCACAGCCTTATAAATTTAAATATTTTAAAGGCTGTTTCTTAAAAGATATTCAGGATTTTTTAACATAAATTTTTCTGTAAAATTACAAACCTTTCTCTTAAAGTAGTTTAGAATCTCTCAACTATCTGCTCCTGAAATATTAAAATAAAGTACCTTTTTTTTTCATTTCAAGGGTGAAGATACAGAACACAATCATAATTTGCACATGACAAAACCAAGCTCCTACAGTGCAAACAATTCATTGCTTAATATCTGGGATTCCTCTGGGGCTTTCCCAAAGGGTTTATGACATTCTCTGGCCTCACCCTTAACAGCACACAGAGCCTGCCTTCTAGTTTCCAGTCAGCTACATCTCATTGTAGCTGATGTTTTCAGCAACTGTCACATGACACCAGTGTCTCCAAAATTGTGGGGTCCCCTACTACACAGTGAGAATGCTCCTCCACAATAAAGAGTCACAGATTATATGACAGACATAATAAATATGCTTTAGAATGGTGCAATACAGTAAGTAGTTCAAGAGACTCCAGAAACAATATAGTTCTATTGTTGCTTTTGGTTGCTTTTTAGAAGATAAAGCTAAGTCTATTACTGAAGACATTGCACACTTTTAATACAAAACTAGGAAGACTTGAACAGGATCTGTTTTGAAAGCCTAATTGTTGAGGTTTTTCCAGTACTAGAAAGTATATACAAACTGTCAACAGAGAGAATTAGGCACTAGTCTTACCCAGCTGTGACACTTAGAAACCACAACAAGGATCAGCTGGGTAAGATACTCCCAAAGGTGCAATAGTGGCCCTCTTATCTTGGTAGCTAATGACTGTCTAGTTAGACATAAGGCCAGCTTACCAGGAAGAAAAACATGCCTGGTATTAGAAACCTGGCCAAATACCTGGGGCTAGTGAGGTCATGAATCTTATAGGATAACTTACTGTCATGAACTTGCTGAAACAGTAAAATTCCTAATTGTATTCTAAATATTCTTCCTTATATCCACAGATATGGTATCTATCATCTATCATTGAGGAAGCTTCTCTTGGAAGCATATAGAGACTATTGTAGGAAAACACAATTGAATAAAATGCAGAGACCAACTGAAATTTTTGTCACACCAACTGATATATCTAAAACAAAAATTCTAACACCTGAGACTCAGGGAATATCAAAGATTGAATGGAAAGATTGTAAGAGCCATGGGACCAGGACGTCTTCTGTGAGATTGTGTCTCCCAGAAAAGACAGGGATGGTACACCCATACTTCAACAATATAGCTAGCTACCCATACAAGACAACACCTATAAGCCCAGTAAACAGTAAAAGTGAAATTTTGTGCTTCACTTGCTGACAAAGAATCACAGACAAGCAACAACTTTTGAGAGAGGAAGAATTAGACTCCTGAGCAGTAGTATTCGTGAATTCGTTGTTCTCTGCTTTCCAGTTATGGATGTGATATTCATTTTCCTGCTGTGATAGAGTGTTGTTCAACTGTGATCCAGAATAAAGCCTTTCTCCTTTGAGGAGATTTTGTGAAATTTTTGTCACAGCAGTATGAAAAGTATCTAATATAGACTGTAAAAGGTATTGTATTGTCTAGAAATGTGATCAAACATCTATTCACCTTACCTAGGAAACAGACAGCCAAACTAGGTGATAATTTTTCTAAATTCCAACATAGTGAATCAAGGAGTTTACTAGAATTGTTGAAAGGATTATGGGGGAGGGATTACTTACTGGTAGCAGAATCACTTAAATGTTGTAACCTTACCTAAAAATAAATCAGAAACACACATTAAAGATGATTTGCAAGGAACATATCCCTGGATTTCTTCCCATAACTTGCAAGGACTTCATCGGCTTGAACGGAGAGTCTTCTCTACAAAGCTTGTGAGATAAGAGAATCATCCAGACAGCTGCACTGTCAGAAGATCTGTTTTCTAACAGAGGTTTCCTGCTTTCATAACTTTGGAGAGATGTCCTATAAATCTTGTTAGTTTCGGGTTTTTAGGATCAGGTTTATTTGCTGAGTTTCATGAGCCTTGTGCCTCCTTTAGGAAGGGATATTTTCAATTTGGAAGAAATTGCTACAGAATACTCTAATATTTCTGTTTCTTACAGACCTCTTTATTTTGTGATGTTCTTTAGCCTTGCAGTTGTAACATATATGTCCAATTATTCCTAAACATTTAGCCATTGTATCACAGAAACAGAAATATCTGCTTTTGAATCTCTGTGTCACATTCTTCATTACAAAATGAAGCTTCTTTCTATGATCAATTGAGACGGACAGAACCGGTAATCTATGAGTATAAACACAAGTACTTAGAAGATCATTTGATAAAGATAATACAACCAATCTACAAAACACTTTACGTGTCTTCTCCACCGGGGTCTATGAAGGACTAGCTACAGATATTTGCATTTTCTTACAGTACCAGATGTGAATTCCTTATATGAATCAGGACATTACTTAAAACAGAAAGCAGGTGGTTGTGATGTAATAGTTATGCTACACTTTCGTTATTGAGTCCAGCTTGTCCTGACATGTTAATACTATAGCACACAAAACTTTTTTTAATTAATTAATTTATTTATTAATTAAAGATTTCTGCCTCCTCCCCACCACCGCCACCCATTTCCCTCCCCTCCTCCGATCAAGTCCCCCTCCCTCATCAGCTCGAAGAGCAATCAGGGTTCCCTGACCTGTGGGAAGTCCAAGGACCACCCACCGCCATCCAGGTTTAGTAGGGTGAGCATCCAAACTGCCTAGGCTCCCCCAAGCAAGTATGTGCAGTAGGATCAAAAACCCATTGCCAGCTGGGCGGTGGTGGCGCATGCCTTTAATCCCAGCACTCCGGAGGCAGAGGCAGGCGGATCTCTGTGAGTTCGAGACCAGCCTGGTCTACAAGAACTATTTCCAGCTCTTTTGGCGCGTGGCATTGGGAGCTGGGTCCCAGTCCTCCGGGCGCCCGGGCGGGCTGCAGTTCCTTTGTTTCTGTGGCCTGCCTGCACCAAGGAGGGTGGCGCTTTGTTTGCCAGCTGCCCAACCAGCACGGAGGCCTGATCTCTCGGCCCCAGGAGAACCAGCGTTGGGGTGAGTTTCTGGCCCGCGGCGCCAGCCAGGGACAGGGATCTCGGGGGTCCCTTGGCCTCCTGTCTTTCTTGGGCTCTCTGCAGGACCTCTATTCCCTGGGAACTGCCTCTTTCTTCCTGGCCCACCCAGCTTCCGTCCAGAGCCCTCCCCACTTGCCCCCCCGCCCTCTTTTGGCGCGTGGCATTGGGAGCTGGGTCCCAGTCCTCCGGGCGCCCGGGCGGGCTGCAGTTCCTTTGTTTCTGTGGCCTGCCTGCACCAAGGAGGGTAGGCGCTTTGTTTGCGAGCTGCCCAACCAGCGCGGAGGCCTGATCTCTCGGCCCCAGGAGAACCAGCGTTGGGGTGAGTTTCTGGCCCGCGGCGCCAGCCAGGGACAGGGATCTCGGGGGTCCCTTGGCCTCCTGTCTTTCTTGGGCTCTCTGCAGGACCTCTATTCCCTGGTTACTGCCTCTTTCTTCCTGGCCCACCCAGCTTCCGTCCAGAGCCCTCCCCACTTGCCCCCCCCCCCCCCCCGCCCTCTTTTGGCGCGTGGCATTGGGAGCTGGGTCCCAGTCCTCCGGGCGCCCGGGCGGGCTGCACTTCCTTTGTTTCTGTGGCCTGCCTGCACCCAGCAGGGTAGGCGCTTTGTTTGCGAGCTGCCCAACCAGCACGGAGGCCTGATCTCTCGGCCCCAGGAGAACCAGCATTGGGGAGAATCAGCATTGGGACGAGCCAGGGTTGGGCACAGAGACCTGATCCCTTGGTGCCAGGAGAGCCAACATTGGGGAGGCCACGTTGGGTAGGCAAGGAGACCTGATCTGGTAAAAGAAGATCCATAAGGGAGTATTTGGAAGAAGAGATGGGCAGACGCCAAGGCAAGAATTCGCCCAACAAACTGAAAAGCAACATGAAGCCACCAGAAACCAGCGACCTCACAACGGAAGGACATGAACACCTTAATCAAGAAGGAGAAAAGATCGACTTCATGAAAGTTATTGACGCCCTTAAACAGCATGTAAAAAACGCCCTTATAGAAATGGATGAGAAATATAACAGAAAGTTTGAAGAATTGAATAAATCAGTGAATGATACCCTAGAAAACCAAGGAAAAACAATCAAACAGATAATGGAAACAGTTCAAGACTTGAAAACTGAAATAGAGGCAAAGAAGAAAACACAAACAGAGGGCCGGCTGGACATGGAAAATCTAGGTAAATGAATAGAGACTACAGAAACAAGCATAACCAGCAGAATACAAGAGATAGAAGAAAGACTCTCAGATTCTGAAGATACCATAGAGAAAATAAACACACTGATCAAAGAAAACAGCAAGTCCAACAAACTCTCATCACAAAACATTCAGGAAATATGGGACACAATAAAAAGACCAAACCTAAGAATAATAGGAGTAGAAGAAGGAGAAGAAGTGCAGCTCAATGGTCCAGAAAATATATTTAATAAAATTATAGAAAAAAACTTTCCCAACCTAAAGAAAGATATACCTATGAAGGTGCAAGAAGCATACAGAACACCGAATAGGCTGGATCAAAAAAAAACATCCCCTCGCCATATAATTATCAAAACACAAAGCATTCAGAATAAGGAAAAAATATTAAGAGCGGCAAAGGAAAAAGGCCAAATTACTTACAAAGGTAAACCTATCAGACTTACACCTGACTTTTCCATGGAAACCATGAAAGCCAGAAGGTCCTGGATAGATGTACTGCAGAAACTGAGAGACCATGGATGCAAGCCCAGATTTCTATACCCAGCCAAGCTTTCGTTCACTATAAATGGAGAAAATAAAATTTTCCAGGATAAAAACAAATTCAAACAATATGCAGCCACAAATCCAGCCTTACAGAAAGTAATAGAAGGAAAATCACTAACCAAGGAGTCCAATAATGACCACAATAACTCAGGCATCTAGAGACCCTTCATCAACACAAACCAAAGAAGGGATACACACAAACTCTACGACTAAAAAAAATGACCGGAGTTAACAACCACTGGTCATTAATATCGCTTAATGTCAATGGTCTCAACTCACCTATAAAAAGGCACAGGCTAAGAGATTGGATAAGAAAACAGGATCCAACATTCTGCTGTTTACAAGAAACACACCTCAACCACAAAGACAGGCACCTACTCAGAGTAAAGGGTTGGGAAAAGGCCTATCAAGCAAATGGACCTAAGAAACAAGCAGGTGTGGCCATACTAATCTCTAACAAAGTTGACTTCAAACTTAAATCAATCAGAAGAGATGGAGAGGGGCATTTTATATTCATAACAGGAACAGTTCATCAGGATGAAGTCTCAATCCTGAACATCTATGCCCCTAATATAAAAGCACCCACGTACATAAAAGAAACATTGCTAAAATTCAAGGCAGCCATCAAACCGCACACACTAATAGTAGGAGACTTCAACACTCCTCTCTCACCAATGGACAGGTCAATCAGACAGAAACCTAGCAGAGAAATAAGACAATTAATGGAGGTAATGAAACAAATGGACTTAACAGACATCTATAGAACATTCCACCCAAATAGGAAAGAATACACCTTCTTCTCTGCAGCCCATGGAACCTTCTCGAAAATCGACCACATAGTCGGTAACAAAGCAAACATCCACAGTTACAAAAAAGTATTACTAACCACCTGTGTCTTATCAGATCACCATGGATTAAAGTTAGAATTCAACAACAAGGCTACCCCCGGAAAGCCCACAAAGTCATGGAAACTGAACAGCCAACTACTGAACCATACCTGGATTAAGGAAGAAATAAAGAAAGAAATTAAAGTCTTCCTGGAATTCAATGAAAATAAAGAAACAACATACTCAAATTTATGGGACACTATGAAATCAGTCCTAAGAGGAAAGTTCATAGCACTTAGTGCCCACTTAAAGAAAACAGAGAAAGCTCACATTGGAGACTTAACAGCCCACCTGAAAGCTCTAGAAAAAAAAGAAGCAGACTCACCTAGGAGGAGTAGGAGACTGGAAATAATCAAACTGAGGGCTGAAATCAATAAAATAGAAACACAGAGAACAATCCAAAGAATCAATGAAACAAAAAGCTGGTTCCTGGAGAAAATCAATAAGATTGACAAACCCCTATCCAAACTAATCAAACGGCAGAGAGAGAATTTGCAAATTAATAAGATCAGAAATGAAAAGGGGGACATAACCACAGACACAGAGGAAATTCAGAGAATCATTAGATCTTACTACAAAAGCCTATATGCCACAAAACTGGAAAATGTAAAGGAAATGGATACTTTCTTAGATAAATATCATTTACCAAAGTTAAATCAGGACCAGGTGAACAATCTAAATAGACCTGTTAGTCGCGAAGAATTAGAAGAGGTTATCAAAAACCTCCCTACCAAAAAAAGCCCAGGACCAGATGGTTTCAATGCGGAATTCTACCAGAACTTCCAAGAAGACCTAATACCTATACTCCTTAATGTATTTCACAATATAGAAACAGAAGGGTCATTACCAAATTCCTTTTATGAAGCTACAGTTACTCTGATACCAAAACCACACAAAGACTCAACCAGGAAAGAGAATTACAGGCCGATCTCACTCATGAATATCGATGCAAAAATCCTCAACAAAATACTGGCAAACCGAATCCAAGAACACATCCGAAAAATTATCCACTATGATCAAGTAGGCTTCATTCCTGAGATGCAGGGCTGGTTCAACATACGAAAATCTATCAATGTAATCCAGCATATAAATAAACTGAAAGAAAAAAACCATATGATCATTTCATTAGATGCTGAAAAAGCATTTGACAAAATTCAACATCCATTTATGTTAAAAGTCTTGGAGAGATTAGGGATACAAGGGTCATACCTAAATATAATAAAAGCTATTTACAGCAAGCCGACAGCTAACATCAAATTAAACGGAGAGAAACTCAAAGCCATCCCGCTTAACTCAGGAACACGACAAGGCTGTCCACTTTCGCCATACCTCTTCAATATAGTGCTGGAAGTTCTAGCAATAGCAATAAGACAACATAATGGGATCAAGGGGATTCGAATTGGAAAGGAAGAAGTCAAACTTTCGTTATTCACAGATGATATGATAGTGTACATAAGCGACCCCCAAAACTCCACCAAAGAACTTTTACAGCTGATAAACAGCTTTAGTAATGTGGCAGGATACAAGATCAACTCCAAAAAATCAGTCGCCCTCTTATACACAAAGGATATGGAAGCAGAGAGGGAAATCAGAGAAGCTTCTCCATTCACGATAGCCACAAACAGCATAAAATATCTTGGGGTAAACCTAACGAAGGAAGTGAAAGATCTATTTGACAAGAACTTTAAGGCATTGAAGAAAGAAATTGATGAGGATACCAAAAAATGGATGGACATCCCTTGCTCTTGGATTGGGAGGATCAACATAGTAAAAATGGCAATTCTACCTAAGGCAATTTAGAGATTCAATGCAATCCCCATCAAGATCCCATCAAAATTCTTTACAGATCTGGAGAGGACAATAATCAACTTTATATGGAAAAACAAAAAACCCAGGATAGCCAAAACAATCCTATACAATAAAGGATCTTCTGGAGGCATTACCATCCCTGACTTCAAACTCTATTACAGAGCTACAGTAATGAAAACAGGGTGGTACTGGCATAAAAACAGAGAAGTCGACCAATGGAATCGTATAGAAGACCCGGATTTTACCCCACAAACCTATGAACACCTCATTTTCGATAAAGGAGCTAAAAGTATACAATGGAAGAAAGAAAGCATCTTCAACAAATGGTGCTGGCACAACTGGATGTCAACCTGTAGAAGAATGAAAATAGACCCATATCTATCACCGTGCACAAAACTCAAGTCCAAATGGATTAAAGACCTCATTATCAGCCCGAAAACACTGAACCTGATAGAAGAGAAAGTGGGAAATACCCTACAACAGATGGGCACAGGTGATCGCTTCTTAGGTATAACCCCAGAAGCACAGGCATTAAGGGCAACATTGAATAAATGGGACCTACTAAAACTGAGAAGCTTCTGTAAAGCAAAGGACACTGTCACTAAGACACAAAGGGAACCTACTGACTGGGAGAAGATCTTCACCAACCCCGCAACAGACAAAGGTCTGATCTCCAAAATATATAGAGAACTCAAGAAACTAGACTTTAAAATGCTAATTAACCCAATTAAAAAATGGGGCACTGAACTGAACAGAGAATTCTCAACAGAAGAACTTCAAATGGCCAAAAGATACTTAAGGTCGTGCTCAATTTCCTTAGCAATCAGGGAAATGCAAATCAAAACAACTTTGAGATACCATCTTACACCTGTCAGAATGGCTAAAGTCAACAACAACAAGGATAGCCTTTGCTGGAGAGGCTGTGGAGGAAGGGGTACCCTCATCCATTGCTGGTGGGAATGCAATCTTGTGCCACCACTGTGGAAGTCAGTGTTTCGGTTTCTCAGGAAATTCGGGATCAACCTACCCCTGGACCCAGCAATACCACTCTTGGGAATTTACCCAAGAGATGCTCTATCACATGTCAAAAGCATTTGTTCAACTATGTTCATAGCAGTATTATTTGTAATAGCCAGAACCTGGAAACAACCTAGATGCCCTTCAATGGAAGAATGGATGAAGAAAGTATGGAATATATACACACTAGAGTACTACGCTGTGGTAAAAAACAATGACTTCTCGAATTTTGCATGCAAATGGATGGAAATAGAAAACACTATCCTGAGTGAGGTATCCCAGACCCAAAAAGAAGAACATGGGATGTACTCACTCATAATTGGTTTCTAGCCATAAATAGAGGTCACAGAATCTACAATTGGCGAACCTAAAGAAGCTAAGTAAGAAGGTGAACACAAGGAAAAACATATCGTTATCCTCTTGGATAAGGGAAGTAGACAAAATTGCCGGGGAGAAAAGTGGGATCTTGGGGGTAGGGTGGGAAGGGGGTAAGGGGAGATGGGGAGAGAAAAGGTAGAAGGGAAGGAGGGGGGACTTGGGGAAATAGGAGGATCGGGATAAAGGAAGGTTGGATAGGGGAGCACGGAACCACAATCCTTAGTTAAGGGACCCACTTTAGGGTGGGCAGGAGAATTGACCCTAGAGGGGCTCCCAGGTGCCCAAGCTGAGGTCCCCAGTTAGTTCCTTGGGCAGCTGAGGATAGGGAACCTGAAATGACCCCATCCTAGCGCAATACTGACGAATATCTTGCATATCATCTTAGAACTTTCATCTGGCGAGGGATGGAGATAGAGACAGAGACCCACACTGGAGCACTGGACTGAGCTCCCAAGGTCCCAATGAGGAGCAGAAGGAGGGAGAACATGAGCAAAGAAGTCGGGACCACGAGGGGTGCACCCACCCACTGAGACAGTGGAGCTGATCTACTGGGAGCTCACCAAGGCCAGCTGGACTATTACCAAAAAAAGCATGGGATAAAACTGAACTCTCTGATCATGACGAACAATGAGGGCTGATGAGACGCCAAGGGCAATGGCACGCAGTTTTGATCCTACGGAATCTGCTGGCTTGGTGGGAGCCTAGCCAGTTTGGATGTTCACCTTCCTAGATATGGACGGAGGAGGGAGGACCTAGGACTTACCACAGGGCAGGGAACCCTGACTGCTCTTTGGACTGGAGAGAGAGGGGGAGAGGAGTGGGGGGAAGGGGAGAGGGGTGGGAGGAGGGGGAGAAGAGTGGGAGGAGAGGGAGAAGAGTGGGAGGAGGGGGAGGGAAAGGGGAGGCTGGGAGGAGGTGGAAATTTGTTTTTTTTTCTTTATTCTTCTTTTATCAATAAAAAAATGTTAAAAAAAAAAAGAACTAGTTCCAGGACAGGCTCCAAAACCACAGAGAAACCCTGTCTCAAAAAACCAAAAAAAAAAAAAACCCAACCCATTGCCATTGTTCTTGAGTTCTCAGTAGTCCTCATATTCCACTATGTTCAGCAAGTCCGGTTTTATCCCATGCTTTTTCAGACCCAGGCCAGCTGGCCTGGGTGAGTTCCCGATAGAACATCCCCATTGTCTCAGTGTGTGGGTGCACCCCTCGCGGTCCCAAGTTCCTTGCTCGTGCACACAAAACTCATAGCTACACAAGATTGCTGGTAACAAATACTTACCCAGTAGGCCTCATGGCAAATACAGCATTATGAAAGCCAACTACCAGAGAGAGTATCTTCAGTTACTTCTAGCTTGATTTCTTTATGTCTTTCATCTAAAGCATGTAGTAACTTCAACAATAGGATCTGACTATGTAATTTGGAAATGCAACCAATAGCAATGGCAAAGCTTCTTCACTGGGAAATGGGTTATCATATAAGATTCTGATTTCTGTTGTATTCTGCTATATATTTACTTGGACATCAGTTGTTCTCACAGGATTAGCCAAGCACTTACCAGTTCTTTTTCCCACTGAGCCATCCATGAAATGAGGTCTCTAAATACAGCTCAGCTATCACTGTAGAGTGTCAGAGGCCAGGTCTCTTGAGTTACTATTATTGTTATAGATTTTATCATAGTCTACTGGCCACTTTTTCCATTTTCTTTTTTTACAGTCACATGATATCAGTGACTACTTGCATTGTTATGGCTACCCACTCACTTTGGTGATCCTATTTGTACCATCTTTTTAACATGCTGTCTGCTTTAGCTATTGATTTAAACATTGGAGGGTGCTCAGTGGCTCAAAACGACACTGACTCATCAGGGAAATTCAAATCAAAATGATTCAGAGATTCCATCTTACACCTGTTAGATGGATAAGGCCAAAAAAAGTACAAATGCAAGCTAATGTGAAGAGGATGTGGAGCAAGGGGAACACCCTTTCATTGCTGGTGGAAGGACAAATTTGTACAGCTACTTTGGAAACCAATATGGTGGTTTGTCAGAAAATTGGAAATCGATCTACCCCAAGACCCAACTACACCAATCTTGAGCATATACCCAATTGATGTTCAATCATACCATGAGGACACTTGTCCAACTATGTATATAGCAGCTATTTTTCATAGTACCCAGAACCCGTAAATAACCTAGATGCCCTACATCTGAAAAATGGGTAAAGGATATATGGTACATCTATAAAATGGAGTTGTTAAAATCAAAGATATCATGAAATTTGAAGGTAAATGATGGAACTTGGAAAAAGTCATTCTGTGTAAGGTAATCCAGTCCCAGAAAGACAAACATGGCTTATACTCACCCATAAGTGGATATTAGCTGTAAAGTAAAGGATAGTCTTTCTACAATCCACAGACACAAAGGGGCTAGGTAACAAGGATGATCCAAGTTGGGGGGGGGGCTCGTGGATCTCCCTGGGAAGGGGAAATAGAAAAGGTCTTTTTGGTGGACTGAGGCTTGGTGAGGATGGGAACATGAGCGATCATTGGAGATGTATTGAGGAGGAGAATAGTGAAAGAGATGTCTCATAGTGGGAGGGGGACATTTCAGCATCAGGTAGAAAGTTGTTGCAAGGGAAACTCAGAGTATTCTAAAAGAATGACTACAGGTAAAAACGTCTAGCAATAGCAGATACATAGCCTGAACTGGCCATCTTCTATGACCAGGCAAGACTTTTGGTGGAGGGACTGGAACACCACGACAGTCATATAACCTTTGAGCTACAGTCTGTCCTGCCTATGGGATATGCTGATGTCAAGGTGGCACAGAAATTGTGGAAGTGACAAACTAGTGCCTGAGACCCATATCATGAGAGTGAGCCCACCTTTGACACTCTCTCAAGTGCCAGGATCCAGAGATTGAATGGCCCAGAGACCTAGGATAGAAACAAACATGACTGAAGAAAAAATGTCATTATAATGATGCCTAACAATATTATGCTGTACTCATAGATTGGTGACTATCTTAATTGTTAAAATATAAAATTCATCCAGTAACTGATAGAAACAGATGAAAAGACCCAAAGATTAACATTAGGCTGATCTCAGAATATCTTTCTGAAGAGTGGAAGGAAGGAGTGTAGGAGCATTGGCTGACTTTTCAGAACCTATTCCTGTGTTACCCTGTCCAGCCTTAATAGAAGGGGCGGAGTTTCGTCCTACTACAACTTGATATGTCATGCTTTGATGATACCCATGGAGGCCTACCCTTTCTGAATGGAAACAGAAGAGGAGTGGATTGGGGGAGGCAGAGGGGAGGTGGGAAATTGGAGGAGAGAAGGGAGGAAAACTTTGGTTAGAATGTAAAATAATTTAATTTAAAAAAGATACTAGTTCTAGGACACTCTATATGGTCATTGGTGACTGAGTATACATCACCTTTATAGGTAGTGATTTTATGTCACTCCCCAAACTGGTGTCATCAAAAAACTTTGGTTTTGGTTTGATTGTAGTATATATAAGCTCTCTGGTTTGTCCTCAGCAAGTGACACTGTATGAGAAAATTGTAGAACCCTTAAGAGACAGAACCTTGGTGGTAGTAATAGGTCAACCTCTAAGTTTTCTTGTCCTACATTACTTCCTGCTCACATCTCTCTAAATGTGGAATTAATGTGATCAGTAAGCTCTCTGTTCCTACCACAATAGATTATGACTTCATGCTCTTGTAAACCAACATGAAACTTTTCTCCCTTAATTTGCGTTTTTTATCGTGTAATTTGTATTTTATGTCAGCAGAAAAGTAACAAAGTCAGGTTCCAAAAAAACATTTAATATATTGTCATAAAAATAGGGCCAAAGATTCGATCTATTGCAGTGATGTATATACAACTAGCTATTGCTGTTCTAACGATGTATTTTGAGCTTCTGACCTTGTTTGTGGATAAGTTGAAAATTGTATTGGAAAAGTTTGGTCAAGCTGTTTCATCCATGCTCTGAGCTATAGTATACCAAGCTTATGGTGACTTTTAATCAACAGGATCATTGTTGTCTGTCATGGTTTGAATGAAAATGACCCCATAGGCTAATTGGGAATAACACTATTATGATGTATGGCCTTGATTGAGTAGGTATGGCCTTGTTGGAGGAAGTATGTCACTAGGGATGGCCTTTGAGGTTTCAGAAGCTCAAGCCAGGCCCAGTGTCTCTCTTTTCCTATTGCCTAACAATCAGGATGTAGGAATCTCAGCTCCTTGTTCAGTATCATGTCTGTCTGTGTGCTGCCATGCTTCCCACCATTCTTCCTACCAGGTTTTCTACCATGACAATGGACTAAAACTCTGAACTATAAGCCAGTCCTTTTAAATGCTTTCCTTAATAAGAGTTATCATGGTTATAGTGTCTCTTCACAGCAATAAAACCCTAACTGAGACAGAAGTTGTTACCAGGAGTGGGGCACTTGGTTTGGACCTAGATTCTAGGGCTATCCAGACTCAGGTTTCTACCCAAACACCTCTTGGTATGGAGTCCATTGAGTCAAGTGGGTCTGTTGCGGGAGGTCCTCCCACTCCTCCAACCTATAGCTGCTGAGATACCAGCCCATTGGGGTGTGGTCTCTCTCCCTTTAAAAAAGCAGCCACTTCCCTTGATCGGTATATCAGAATTAGCCAGTAAGGGCCAGAGCTAAAGGGCCAAGCAGTGATTAAATGAATACAGTGTCTGTGTAATTATTTCGGGGCATAAGCTAGCCGAGCAGGTTGCTGGGGTGTTGGGGACGCAGCCCCACTGCTCCTATTACTACAAATGGCGCCCACGTGGACAACTGCTTCCACATAAAGCCTGAAACAGCTTGGGAAGTAATTCTAGAACAAAATGACAGTGTTGTGCATGGTTTTTTTAGTAGCAGCACTCTCTTGGGTCTACTCAGCTTGCCAGAGGCAAGCAAGCACCTCATCTAAGAGAGGCTTCCTGACTCAGCATTAGCTGCAAAGCCTACAGCTCATTAATAGGTCCTGCCACGAAACACTTAAATGGTGTTGATGAAAAGCTGAACATATGCGGTTTTCAGCCGTAGCAGGAAAAAAAGCTGTGCCATTTAAAATGCCAGCTTTCTGGGCTGTCCGGCCAGGGCAAACTCTGACTCTTTTACGCAGGCGGTTCGTGCAGTTTGCAAGCACAGGCTGCTGAAGCTCGCTTGCTGGCAGGGACATTGAAACACTGTAGACTTGTGGCATTGAATGCGGCTCTGGCTGGTACCTCAGCCACAAGGTTGGAATGGCAGAAAGCTAAGGAATGGACTGGATCTAGCTGGCAAAGCCATGCCTTTAGTCCTACTGATATTGCTCAGTAATTTAAAGGCTCTTGTGGTCAGAAAAAGAGAGATATACAGTAAAGAGAGATTCAAAGACAAAGAAAATTTCTAAATGGTGTACTGTGTGTTAAAAATATATGCAAGCTAAAAGTTGAAGTTCTTAAAATAAAAAAAAAGCAAGAGAGTTGTTGTGTGTGGTAGTACACACCTTTAATCTCAACACTTGGAAGGCAGAGGGAAATTGACCTCTGTGGCTTCAAGGTGTGGTAGTACACGCCTTTAATCACAGTGCCTAAAAGGCAGAGACAGATCTCTGTGAGTTCAAGGTGTAGTAGCAAACACCTTTAATCCCAATGCCTGGGAGGCAGAGACAGGCGGATCTCTGAGAGTTCAAAGACAGCCTGGTCTACAGAGTTATTCCAGGTCAAAGATATACGCTCAAAAAGCAAAAAGTTAACATAGGAATGTCACAGCTTAGATTCTTAAGTGCCTAGTGAGTTAAAGGCACAAATCAAAAGTGCTCCTGGATAGTAAAAAATTGCAGATTCACAATAGGACAGATTCAGACCACTAAATGAGTCACACTGTTGGATGAATGTACATAGGCTTGGGAGAGAGAAGAAAAAGAATATAGAGAATAAAGTTAATGGTTTAAAAAAAAAGGTAAAGTCTTTAAAAAGACAGAGTACAGATAGTTAAGAGATTAAAAGAAATAAAAAAAATAAGCCACATAAAAATGGAAAATTCACAGAGAGTCTGGATTATGTACATTGTGTTTTCTTTAAAATTTTTGACTGTGAAGGAGCTAAGTACAGAGAGACATTTCATTATATGGGCTGCCAAGTGGAACCAGAACGGATATCATGAGGGTATGATTTCAGAATTTGGGTCTAAGGATATGATGCTTTGGAGAGGGTCTTCTTTTGTTTTCACAGAGGACCAGACCCTGTGGATTGCATCTATCCCAGTATGGTATGATAGACCACGCCCTCCTGAAAGGTTGATGTGAACACCCTCAAAGAATTACTTCACTCAACAAAAACTGAGATGACCTTGGCACACAGGTTATACCATGAAAGACCTAATTCACGATGCCCCCATTCAGCAGGAAGCAGTTTGGAGAGAAAAACTGCGCCCATGTTCCCAAATATGGTTTATAAATGTTCTTTTACATTTAAAGGGGGATATGATATAGATATGAACAATTTGCATTAGTATAGATTTTGCTTTATTGATAGAGATTTAAGGTCAATTTTGTTATATGTATATGTATTTCTGATCCTTATTAAGGTATTGTGATTGTGTAGTTCATTTAAAAATGTAATGTATCTAGGTAGTTAATAGATAATCATAATAGTCAAGTTTGTAGTCATGTTAGTTAAGATTTTCTAGATGTGCATAGATATATTTTAGATAGGCATTCTTCATATTTTCAAAGATTATAGAATATGGCATTTTAAATGTTTTAATAACTTAGGGCTTTTCATGACAATGAGACACTCTGCTCCTGGCAGCACCAATCTACTTCAAGAGGAAGATGGGCATCGAAGAGGCTCGTTATGGAGTTTGATAGCCATTTGGGCAAGAAACTGCTCTTGCCTGGAATATTGCATAAACTGGACACAGAGAACCCACAGAGAGAGGACTACTGAACTTGCCTAAGGTGAGATGATCTTTCGGGGTTCCCGATTCATAAAAGAGTCTGTGAGACATTCTGCAGGACACAACAGATAGTGACTGAACTGACTTTGAATTTTCCTGCTTTATGGAAATGTCTGCTGGATACCATGGGCCTGAAGGCTGAAGATGGATGCCCCGACGGTACAGAGGAACTTTGGGTGACTGTCCAGGCAGCGAGATGTCTCTGTCATTTCTAGAGTTTTAAAAGTGGCTTTTTTCTTGTTTGCTTAGGTAATATTGTATCTTTCTGGAGTCTTTGATGGAGTTAAGAATAGTTAGTTATAGTTATAGTTTTCCTTAGTTATGATAAAGATTATTGTAACTTTTACTTGATAACTGTTTTGTTTTATGTAATTTTGCTATGTTAAAGTTAAAGCCTTATTTTTTTTTTGTTTAAACCGAAAAAGGGGAAATGATGGAGGAAGGTCATTGGTTAAATAAAAAGAAACTGCTTGGTCCTCATTGGTTAGAAGATAGGTGGGAGGAGTAAACAGAACAGAACGCTGGGAGGAAGAGGAAGTGAGCTCAGACTCCACAGCTCTCCTCTCCGGAGCAGACACCTCAGAGAGATCCATGCCCCACTCCCAGGCAGACACACGCGATGAAGCTCTGACCTAGAATCTTCCCGGTAAGACCGGTGCTCACAGATTATTAGAGATGGGTTGATCGGTATATCAGAATTAGCCAGTAAGGGCCAGAGCTAAAGGGCCAAGCAGTGATTAAATGAATACAGTGTCCGTGTAATTATTTCGGGGCATAAGCTAGCCGAGCAGGTGGCTGGGGTGTTGGGGACGCAGCCCCGCCGCTCCTATTACTACATGAGTCTTAAGTCAAATCTGATATTGGTTGGTAACTCCCACAGAGTTTGTGCCATCATTGTATTTTTTAGGCAAGATACCATCATAGCTTAAAAATAAGGTTTCTGGATGGGTTGGTATTTACATTTCTCCTTTGGTAGTTTACAGTGTGCCTTCTTTAACCAGACTCTAGATGGTAGTGGCAAAGGCTCTATATATGTATCAGTTCAACTTTTCCATGTTCAATGACATCTTTAGGTGCCGTATCCAGAAATTGGTCATTGCTGTCAGTTTGTGGAAAGCAACCTATAGCCTTCAACAACTTAAGTTGTTTAGTGGTCTCCATGAAACACCATTAGCCAACAGTTCAATTATATGTACCCAATACCTGTACTGTGAGATTTATCTGGTGACAAGAGATGGCCTTACTTGGCAATTTCACTTACATCCCCTTCATATATGTACATGTTTTACAAAAGCTTCTATTGTACTAGATTATCATTACTATTCCTTAAATGATTCTTTATTTTATCTGTCTGCCACCCAATGCAGGTCCTTATCTCCTTTATTCCCTACCACTCACCCATAACTGCCTACTCTAAGTCCCTTTCTTAGGGAAATCTATCACTTATCCCAGCCCTTATTCTATACCTAAACTCGGTGGTTCCAGGGACTGTAGCTTGGTTATCATTTATTTAATGACTAATATTCACATATAAGTGAATACATGCCATATTTGTCTCTCTGGGTATGGCAGAACTCACTCAGGATGGTTTTCTTTCTAGTTTTATCTATTAACCTGCAAACATCCTGGTTTTGTGGTTTTAATGCCTGAGTAATATTTCATTATGCAAATGTACCATGCTTTTTCCATTTATCTGTTGAGAACGTCTAAGTTGTTTCTAATTTCTAGGTATTATAAATAGAGCTGCAATGAACATGGTTTAAAAAGTGTCTTTCTGGTCAGATGAATCATACTTTGTAAACGTTTTTTATATCTTTACTCAATATTTAATTGGATTATTTGTGGGTATTGATATTTATTTCTTTGAATTTGTTTTATACTTTGGATATTAGCCCTCTATTGGATGGTTTCTTTCCATCCTGGAGTATGCTAATTTGTCTAATTGATGGTATTATTTACCTTTCAGAAGCTTTTATAGCTTCATGAGGTTCCACTTATTAATTGCTTATTTTAGTGCTTGTGGTAAAGGTGTTCTGTTTAAAAAAATTATTTCCTGTGTCAATGAGTTCAAGGCTATTTCCTGCTTTTTTTTCCTATCAGGTTCAATGTATCTGGTTTGATGTTGAGGTCTTTAATCTATTTGTAGTTGAGTTTTGTGCAGAGTAATAAATATGGATCTATTTGCATTTTTCTACATGTAGTCCTCCAGTTTGTCCAGTACTTTGTTAAAGATCATATATTTTATTTAAAGCACATTTTTTTGTCTTTTAGTCAAAATTCAGGTTTCATAGGTCTTCATTTCTATCCCATTAATCAACATGCCTATATAATTCTGTAACATAACTCAAAATTGAGGATGTTGTTACTTCCAGCAGTTTTTATTATTCAGGATTTTTTAACTATACTGGGCTTATTGTGTTTCCAAATGAAGCTAAAACATGTACTTTTAGAATCTTGATATGTGTTGGAATTTTGATAGGGATTGCATTAAATCCACAGACTGCTTTTTAATAGGGTGACCATTTTTATTATGCTAATTCTCCCAATCCATGATCAGAGGATCTTTTCATCTTCTAGTATCTTCTTCAAATTTTTTCTGTCGTTGACTTGAAGTTTTTATCATACAAGTCTCTCACTTGTTTGGTTAGAGTTACCTCTATGATATTTTATATTATTTTAGGCTATTGTGAAAGGTGTTGTTTCTCTCACTTTTTTTCCTCAATCCATTTATCATTTGTATATAGGAGGACTATTGATTTTTGTGAGTTAATTTTGTATCCAGGTACTTGCTATAAGTGTTTATCAGTTGTAGGAGTTTCTTGTGAAACTTTTGGGATTATTTATGTATACTATTATATATATGAAAATAATGACACTTTTTTTTAAAATATTTATTTATTTTTTATGTATGCAGTGCTCTGTCAACATGTATCTCTGCAGGCCAGAATTGGGCACCAGATATCATTACAGATGGTTGTGAGCCATCATGTGGTTGCTGGGAATTGAACTCAGGACCTCTGGAAGAGCAGCCAGTGCTCTTAACCTCTGAGCCGTCTCTCCAGCCCCCAATAACGACACTTTTAAAAGGGTTTGAGGGGGTTCAAAGTAGGGAAAAAAGCAGGATTTTCCATCAAGACCTTCTTAGTCCTCCTGGAGTTGGGGCAGAGAGTGAGGAGAGGCCACAACAGGCACTCTAATACAGAGCTGGAGATGAGACAGTGGCTTAGATATGGAGAAGGGGAAAGGGAATGAAAATCTGAAACTCTTCTACCTGATTTTCTGGCAGGTTTGACTGGTGGGTTCTCAAGGAAAGCATGCTGGGGTAATAGAATGAGTGAAGACAAAGGTTAGAGAAAGAGATCTGCATGATCCTCTGAAGAAGGGAACAGAGAGGAAGAGGAGGCCAAAGCAGGTGATCTATTACAGAGCTGTGGGTCAAACTAGCAGACAGGATTTGGAAGCGAGGAGGGAGAGCTGAAGATCTGCAGGTGCTATGCTCATCTGCTTTCCTTGCTCAGTGGTTTTTGGGTTCCCAGGTAACATTTTTTAAAGAGCTGCAGACATATTCCTTTTTCTGCTTTCCATTTTCTTTCATGTCAACTTGGTTATTTGTAGATTTTATGAACCCTATTCCCACGTCAATCAAAATACCTCAGGTTTTGCAGAACCTCTCCTACCTCATAAGGATTATATTCCTCCATTGGTCTCCACAATGCCCTTAAAGCTCCCAACAATTCCCAAGGTCCCTGTTGATTTAATATATTTTTAAAATGTCTTGTTAACACACCGAATTTTGCCCAGAGAATAAGGCAACAAATAATACAGCCTCTCTCATCTCCATTTTCCTCAGCAGTGAATCTCCTTTCTCTAATGTTTTTCAGTTTTAGGTATTAATGTGGACCTTAGATGGTGATAATTATGTGTCCCTAATGGCTCATCCATTAGGAGCTGATTTAGCTAATATTGTCTTAGTCTGTGTAACTTGCATCTTCAGGAAGATTGGGGACTTATACTTAATTTCTCTGTGTTCCCAACACTCAGACTATCTATCCTTGTAAATGTTCCACAGCCTCATGAATCAGAATTTGACAGAATTTTTCATTGTTTGTGTAAAAGTCTGTCTTAAGTAACTTAGCTATTTGGGCTAAAGAAGTAGCTTTGTAGTTAATAGCAGTTGCTGCTCTTATAGAGGACATGGGTTGACTTCCAAGAACCTACATCTGATGGCTCATGATGACCTGCAACAATAGATCCCAGAGACCTGGCAGCTCTCCTACCCTCCAATGGTATTTTCACACACATAATATGCATTCATGCATTCAGGCAAGCACACATGTATATAAAATAATAAATACATGCATGCATACATGCTGTCTTAGGATTTTTATTGCTATAAAGAGACACCATGATCATGGCCACTGTTATAAATACATACATTTAATTGGGGTGGCTTGCTGACAGTTTGAGAGGTTCAATCCATTATCATCATGATGGGAGCATGGTGGCAGGCAGGTTGACATGGTGCTGGAGGAATAATTGAGAGTCCTACATCTTACAGGCAACAGAAAGTCAACTGAAAGTCACACTGATGGAAGCTTTCAGCAAAAGAAACCTCAAAGCCCACTCCCACAGTCACACGCTTTCTCCAACAAAGCTATACCTACTTCAACAAGGCCACATCTCCTAATAATGCCACTTCCCTTGGGATTATGGGGTTCAATTACATCCAAACTACCACACATGCACACATAATTATATAAATAAATAAATAAGTCTTAAAAGTCTTTCCTATTTCAATTATTTCAGGTGATGAGTATTTCCAAAATATCATTGATTATTGTGGTAGGCTAATAGTAAGGCTATCATCAGAATGTTTAATAACGGACTTTATTCTTTTTCTGTATTAAAAGTTTGATCAGTGGTTGAACTTATTCTTTGTTCAGGTATTTCTCATTATTTGACACTTCCTGGAGATTCCAAGACTTTGGAACCCAATCAGGCTATTTAGTACTGATCTTACTTACAATCTTTTCTCTTTGTATATTATCAACTCTAAGAAATGGCAATGAAACACCTCATTCTCCCTCTTTTTTCATTATATAAATCAGATACCATTGTAGAGGTTAATGCCCACTATACTCTTTTTTTCACATAGATCAGCCTCAGTTTTACATTTTAGTTCTTATTGTGGAACCACTTCATCCCAACTTATTTTTGATTAAGTTGGTCCCTGATTAGATGTTTAAGTGTTCCATGCCACTTTTTCTGGACAGATGTGTATAAACATATACTAACTCCAGAGAGGGGATCAACAATAGACTAAATTAAATATTCTGCTGAAGTTCATCTTCATGAAACAATTAGTTTACTTGCATTTTAAATTCATAACTTAAAATTATGAATTTTAGTGAATGGTTAATTGCAGTACAGTGGACTAATCAAAGGTAGTGCATCACCAAAAACCCACTGCAGACTGGATGACAATTCACGAAAGCTATATTATGCCTACATATCTTCACACAATTTATAGTAGCTCAGCAAATCAGTGTCTTTTGCAGGATGCTAGACTTGTCAGTCTCTTCTTTGCTGAAGTGATTTATTTTTACAATATAAGGAGATTCTTACTTATTTGAGCTTTCCTGGACCTGAAAGATGCATTTTCTTCCTGAGCCCTAAGGTTTCTCTCCTCCATCCAGTAAGGTATGTTTTTATCTAGAAGAATTTTTTACTTAGCAAAAGATTATTAGAGAGTGTATTGCCCTTGAAAAAAGAAAATCATGTTGTACTGGAGCATTAGGAAAGATGCCCTGAAGGCAATTCAGACCACATTCAGCACAGGCTCTGTGGTATAAAATTATAAACACAGTTGAAGTGCTTTCACCTGAAAAGAGATACAACATCACTCCTGTTGTACATTCCATTCCATTTCCACTAATTTCAGCTGGCTCACTTAACGAATTGTATATCAGGTCTCGGTTGCCAAGATACTTAAAACTCATTGCAGTTATGGTCTCAGAATGTCCAGCTATAAGGAGCTGACCTTGCTATTATCCTGATGATGTTGGCTAAAATATCAAAGAAGCTTCCACTGGCATATATTTAGAAAGGCCTTGGAACAGGACTGATTCCCTTCAAGAAGTAACTGAAATGCTGATAAGGGAAGCAATTGTGATGAAGAGTATGTTTCAATATAGATCCTGGAATGGTGGTGTCTTAGTTAAAGTTTCTGTTTCTGTGAAGAGACACCAGAATCATGGCAATTCCTATAAAGTAAAAAAAGAAATTAATTTGGTTTGGCATACTGTTTCAGAGATCAATTATCATCATGGCAGCATACAGCAAGACATGGTGGGGGAGAAGGAACTGAGAGGTCTACATCTTGATCTGCAGTCAACAAAAGGTGATTGCCACACTAGGCCTTGCTTGTGCATATAATACTTCAAAGCTCACCTACGCAGTGATACCCTTCCTCCAACAAGGCCACACCTACTCCAACATCTCCTAATAGTTTCACTCCCTATGGGTCAAGCATTCAAATACATGAGTCTATGGGGGCCATTTCTTTTCAAACCACCACAGGTGGTGAAATACAGTCTACAGAAAATAAGTGAACCCAGATCTATAAATGGAGACTGTGCTTTTGTTTCCTGGGCACCCATACCTAAATAATCACACAGAAACTATGTTAATTAAAATACTGCTTGACCCCTTAGCTCAGGCTTATTATAAACTAGCTGTTATACTTGGAAGAGGAAAGGTAGAGAGTCAGTCACTAGTAAGATTCAGAGGAAGCAAGATGAGAATGCCTTACTGAGAAAAGGTAGCAAGCCACATGGCTAAGTATGAATAAGAATTATGAGTTAATTTAATTTAATTTTAGATTTCCAAATGAGTGCATTTAATGCTTTTGTGTACATATGTACATGTGTTTGTGACTGACTACTTGTGTTTGTATAACCTATCAGTGTCTCATCCCTGAGGAAAATTGAATCTCCCTCTTTCAGCATCACTGATTGCATGTATGTAGCATTTCATAGTACAGCTTGGATTATTGCAAAAATTTTCCCACATTTATGTTGACATGTCAACTGGTGTTGTCACTGTACAAGTCTTGCTTAGGCAACCATACTGTTGATATTTCCATCACATCTTTCTGTCACTAGGGCATTCTACCCAATCACATCTAGCTAAACAGCCAAAGGCTGACCCCACAAAACCTATGAGGTAAAATAAATTATTATTGACTTTAAATTATGTCAGGTATTTATTTAGTCACAATAATAAGAAAAGTAACTAATTGAATTAATCAGTCAAATTAAGGTTTTTCATAATTGGAAAGCAAGAAATTCTTCTAAAAGTTTTGTAAGACTACTATTACCCTAAAACTAAAATTGGATATATTAATCAAACAAAGCCAGAAAACTGCAGACAAGCTTAATTAAGGAATAAATGTAGAAAATCCTCATTAAAACATTAGAAAAAAGATTATTTGTCATCACCAAGTGATATTAGTTCAGTATAGTTAGCAATAAAAATAGTATACCATACAAAGAAAATAAAAGAAAAACTATATCCATACTTTTTGTCAACATATTGCTCCACATTCAGGCCAGAATAATCAGACAAATAACAATAATGTAGGTCACTTAAATTGACACTTTGTAGATGACAAGATTGTATACACATATACCCCAAAGAAAAGAACAATTAATGATAATTAGTGAATTTAACATTGTTTCAGAATACTAAACAAACATACAAAAATAGTAGTACTGATATATGCCAACAGTGATCTCTCTGAGTTGGGAATGGAGAAAGTAATCTTATTTAAAAAAACTGTGCAATTTGAAATAACTAAAAACAAATATAGCAAGTGGTTGAAATATCTTTGCAATGAAAATTACAGAACTGACTTAATGCCCACTTCCCCTCTCCATACTGGAGTTTTGTCTTGCCTGAGCCTATGGATGTCTTATGCATTTTCCCTCAGCTGCTACGAATTCATATGTGCAACTGCTTTCCTATGACTATAAAATGCTGTTTCCTTTTATTCTTTCACCATCTATTTCTCACACTCTTTCTCACCCTTTTATGCAATGTTCCCCCACCCCTAGCTAAGGAGAAATTGATAGTTGACGATTAGTGACAAGGGAACTGTCGGTTTCCTTTCGTTTTCTTCCTTTTTTTTTCCAAGACAGGGTTTCTCTGTGTAACACTCTAGACTTTCTTGGAATTATCTTTGTAGAGCAGGCTGCTCTGGAACTCAGAGACCTACCTGTCTCTGCCTCCCAAGTGCTGGAAACTTAGCTACCTAGCCAAGGGTATTGAATTCATTGTTAATGGAGGAGAATAAATACTAAACAAGCATAATTTAAAACAAGAGGCTATAACATTTTCCTTATACTCACAGATAAGTGTACACCTCTCATCAAGGAAACTTTGCTTTAAAGCAGATGGAGAGCATAACGGAAAATGATTTGCAGAGGGGTTTGGATCCCAGTCCCAGTGGATACAACATCTCCAATACAAAACCCACAGGTATTTGTGGAAGTGGGGCCAGAAGGATTGTAAGAGCCTGGTGACCAGGGAGTTTGCTCCTATAAAACCATGAACTAGAACTATAAACTCCTGTTATCTTAGTTATCTATTGCTGTAAAGTTATACTGTGACCATAACTTTCTAAAAGAAAGCATTGAGTTGGGGCTTGTTTACACTTTCAGGGGTTTAGTTAATCACCATTATGACACAGAACATGATAGCAGATAGGCAGACATGTTGCTGAAGGAGTAGATTAGTAGTCTGGATCAGGTAGCAGGAAGAAAGAGCCCCTGAGCTTGAATTGGGCTTTGAAACCTCAAAGCCCAGTCTTAGTAACACACTTCTTCCAATAAGGGCATATCTACTCCAACAATGCCACACCTCCAAACATCTCACAAAAAAAAGAGGGACACTACGGTTGACATCCTTAGATGTTCTGTGATCTCTAAATGTTGAATGCTGGTTCCCTAGTGGGGCAACCCACCACTAAGAGGTGACTGAATTATGAAGGCTCTTATTTAATCTGTGTATTAATTTACTCATGAATTCATAATATGGTAGGACTATTGAATAGTAATAGGAAATAAAAAAGGTCACACCTATTTTGATGAACTAAATCTCTGGAGATTAGCATTTGAGGTGTGTATCTAATCATCTTTTTCTTCCTTTTGCTTTCTTTTAGTGTCCCACTCTGCTACGCTCTTAGCAGGTCAGCATTGACACAAACTTTTGATTGTAGTGTTTTTTCTTTGCCATAGGCACAAAAGCAGTGGCATCAGTCATGCATGAAATGAAACTTCTAAAACTATTAGGCAAAAATAGATCCTTTTTTTTTCTTCAAGTTATTTTTTCACAGCAATGAAAAAACTGAGAAAAGCAAATTGAATACTACTCAGACTTTAAAAAGAAATGTTAGGCAGGGCTAGAGCCATGTGTCAGTGGTTAAGATCACTTGTTGTTGCAGAAGACCCATGTTCAGTTCCTAACATCCATATGATGACTTACAATTTTATATATCTCCAGTTTGATGCCCTTTTCTGGCCTTCATAGAAACCAGGTACACAACAGATTCACAGGCAGGTGTACCTGCAGACCAAACACCCATATACATAAAAATAATATAAGTAAAACAAAATAAAATAAATCTAATAAAAATCCCATTAAAAGTAATGCTAATATTATGTATACAGTATTCTCAGTACTCTGCCTGCAAGCCAGAAGAGGGCACAGATCTCATTACATATGGTTGTGAGCCACCATCTGGTTGCTGGGAATTGAACTCAGGACCTTTGGAAGAGCAGGCGGTGCTCTTAACCACTGAGCCATCTCTCCAGCCCCCTAATGCTAATATATATTACACTATGGATCAACATTAGGAGGCATTATGCTAAATGACAAACTAGTCACAGAGACACAAATATTGCAGATTTACAATCAAATAATGGAAAATAGTGGAGATTCTACTTATCTGAGATATATTAAATAAAACTCACAAGAGAAGTGAGAATAGTGATTATTATGAATTAGGAGACCACTGAGATGTGGCATTTTTCAATGTGATAAAGTTACAATTATTCAGATAAATATAAGTTAAACATTTATGGATCACAGAAAATGTTAAGAATATGTATCTTCTTTTAGATGCTCTTACCACAGCAGCAAAGAGAACATAAAAGCAATAATATATGCATAAGTATTTATGAATATATATGGATCTTTGTGTGTGGATTCATCAAATTGTACATATTGTGCTTGATTTTGTGAATTATTTATAATTTAATATATAATTTTCAAAAATTAATTTTACTAATTGAATTTATTTTTGTTCTGATTCTCACTATACCATTCCTATTAAAGCAAATGCTGCGAAGAATTTGAAAAATGTGACCTGTCCACTTTTGTAGCCTATATAAATTTGAATATGGCCCCTTAGCTTTAAAAAGTAACAAAAAGTGCTGATAAAATTGAATGAGTGAATGGCAAATGAATTATTGTGCACAGTGTAGTCTTGAAGAATAATGAATTGTAAGAAGAATCATGTTATTAATAAAGTTGAAAAGTATAATGAGAAGACATGAACCATGTGTTAATATAGTTTGATTATGTCCAATATATATGTAATAGATTATATCATGTAGCAGAGTTTCATGTATTATATAAATGTTAGAATGCTACTGTTGTTAGTATTATCAGTATGTAAAATGTCTTATAATGTAATGGAAAATGTGCTTCTATGCTAAATCTTAAACTATCCATGTTTCATTGTCAAATAGGAGAGCAGAAAGTTTAAGTAGATTTATAAAGAATCAAATTCACATTAATATGAGTGATAACATTTGAGGTGTTTTAAATGAGCATTTAATTAAAATTTAGTCAAGTGATAATATGGCAATTAAATATCCATTGTTTGCATTAGACTACTTATTGAGCTTAATAAGCACATCAAAGATAGAAATCTACTTGTCCTGAGTTTCCCGCATGAAGAAGCAGGCTATATTAGGAAATTTACAATTGATTTGAAAAGAAACACTAAGGTTGTGACCCAAGCTAATCCATTTCACTGTATTCAATTCACAAAGCAAATATCAACCTCTATTTCTGAGTTGTAACATGAAACTAATCCTTTTCTGGCTATTCGCGACTTCTCTAATTTCTTTTTCATTAGGAATACTAACAACATCTAAAATCCTACAACATGTTGTGGACTTGTGTGTTTCCAATATCCAAGAGACAGGGTCTTTTTAAGAATATATGGAATGTCTATAAAATTCTAATATCAGAGTTTTATTTCCTCTTTCTTTTTCTTCTTTATCCTTAGCTTTATTACATCTTCGGTGCATCTTGAATTAGTGCTCAGTTTTTAAACAAGTATTTATCAGTCATATCCATTCTCAGTATTTTCCTTTGTACTAAGGTAAAGAAATTCTGAAATAAGTGTTTAATATTTGAATGAGGATCATCTTGTAGCACAAGAAAAATATTTTCAGTATCATTTCTGACATAAGTAAACAGAAGTAGTGAAAAACTGGATGGTGTTGGATTCTCTGTTACCATTCTAATCATATTCATTAAAACAGGTGCTTTGAATGTGCCTTTGGGGAAAACATTGACTTCTTATTTGAGCGCTAAAGATAACAAAACACAGAATAGGTGCCTGGCATCTCTGCCTTAATTTTGTGTCTCTTTCCTTTATTATAGGCCACCTGTTTACTTCTGCAGATATGCATGTTAATCTCCCAAGCAGTATCTATTTATGTCTTCCCCTTTCAAAGCTGAACACTGCAGAAATAAGACATTATCTAAGTGTAAAATCAATCTGGATTTCTGAAGAACAAAATCTCAAAGTACAGTCCCTCTCTAGATGAGGACAATTAGACATAGTCAAGGCTACACCTTGGAGCAAGAATACTAACCATTTTACTATCTTAAACAATAAAGCCTTTTTGACAACACAGTTTAGAGCCATGAGACAATGATTAAGGAGACCACATCTAGACTGCATCTATTTTATTATGCATACATCATGTCCTTTAGCCAATTTCTTCTTTATGTAAGTCTGAAGCTCATTTCAGTGCCTAGAAAATGGCCTTGAAATTACTGGTCCCATAATGTGTTCTTCCTTCTGGTGGTATTAATATGTATCACTTGCGTTCAGGCTGCACCTTCCCCTCAGGTGTTTTATATTGTATGAAACAATAGTTAAGAGTTTCTCTTGTCTTGAGAGATTCTACCTTCAAAGCAAGTTTTTTTTTATCCATTTGAGGAGAGAGATGAACATTTATGTGAACATGAACAGCACACAAAATTGGATTCTGGAGGTGGGCTTGACTTTTCAGCTCTACTCGAATCTCTGAGCCAGCACCAGCCTGACTGATAGTAAATTCTTCAACATAATTGCAGCCGGTTTTGGTTTGTTATATCACCTGTTTCCCAGAGAATCTTTTATATTTATCTCCATTTCTAAGTTGTGAATAGTTACAGATGTATATGAACATTAACTCTGTTTCTGAGCATGCTCATGACAGATAGCATAATAGCATCTCATGAAGAAATACTTTGAGATGGTGGCAATATCCTGTTTTTCATCTTGATAGCATGATTAAAATTAGAAACACATTTGTGCTCATTAGTGATAAGCATCATTTGTATGCTAATGAATGATTAATGACTGAAAACTAATTTTTTGTTTTGTAGACAGACTTTGACTATGTAGCTGACTGGCCTGGAGTTCCTATTAGACTAGACTAGCCAAGAACTCTCAGAGTTCTGCCTGCCTCTGCCTTCCAAATGCTGGGACTAAAGGTGAGCAGTGCCACACTTGACTGGGAATTATTTGTAATCTCATAATGAGAACTAGTTGTCTGGGTAATAAAAATTCTTACCACAGGGCCAGAACTTTTAGTGCTACTCAGCCTTCAAACAGGAAAACCATGAAGATTAGGTTAGTCAGGAGTGAACAATGGACAATAGTGTGATCAATTTTGCTTATGTAATGAACATTTTATTAAAATTAAAAAAATAAAATGAATGGTTTGCAAAGCTTTCAGTTTGCTGAACGTGGTGGTATTATGGTATGGAAGACCTATATCCATTTCCTCGTACCTTGCCCTATGTATCTCTTTCATATTATTCCTGAGTGTTAACACATAATGAATAATGAATGGTAAATGAAGTGTTTTCCAGAGTTCTATGATCCGTCAAAGAATAAAAACTAAAGATGGAGGATGGAACCTCTAATTTGTAGCCAACGTGTTACTCAGAAACAGGTTGCAACACAGACTTTCAGAGAAACTGGTCTCCTGGGAGTTTGCTCTGACTCTCATTAGTGTAAGAATTTAATTGATTTTTAGGATATTTTGCTGGTATAAGAAAACTGGTTGGTGTTACTACTGTCTTGTGAGTGCACTGGAAACATAGTCACATCAATTAGCATTTATCTGCATTGTCAGACAATACTAAACTCACAAACTACATTCATTTCTTTGGTTCAGTTTGCCAAGTAGTCCAGATTCTGCTTATCAGCTGACTAGCTATGGCAAACAAAAGTTATTTTATTTTAATCTTTAAAACTTTTTAAATTGCATTTATGCATTATGGTTTTGGGGGTGCATACATGCTGCAGTGTGTATGTCAGAACAGTTGATTCTGTCCTTCTTTCCTGTGGGTTCTAGACATTAAACTGTGGTCATCAAACTTGGGAGGAATCCCCTTTTCCCAGTGAAGATCTCACCAGCAGCATCTGCCATTTTATTCCAATCATCACTACTAACATTAACTCTCATATAATACTTTATACCTCAAGCAATGATTGTATCTGTGTACCTAAGTTTTTATGTAGATTGTTTAGAATGTCTACAAAAGCATTACAGAAGTCAGAGAAGATTTCAAGAGTTTCAAAGAGGCCTTTGTGAAAGGAGGAAGCAGAAAACAAATACAAATGTAAAGAGAATCACTGTAAGTGCTTAGATGTGAAACTAACAAACCCACTTAGAGGTATGCTGCAGACACTGCTACAGAATCAAGGAGCTGGAGCAGAGTCAAGGGGAGTTTCTTAGTTGAATAGAAACAAGGCAGAAATTTATAGAGGCTGTAGCAGTAGGTAGGCTGGGATCCAAATATGCACGTTAGGTAGACAAAAAGACAGTAGGTCCAACTGGATGAATTGGTGGGTGGATGAAAGACAATTCAAGTAGGCAGTGTTAGCAGTGGAGAAAGGCTGAGCTAAAAACACTGGAATAGTCCAGTTTTCTTTGCCTCTTAGTCCCCTATAAACATACTAGGTGTCCAGATAACAGCTCTGTAGGGGTTGTAGTCATGTTTGCATTAGATGTTCTCTTTAGGGAGTATAGGTGAGAGTGTTGAACTCTTTCCTTAGACTCGTATGTTCAATAAATTTTTCTGACATGACAATAACATACACATATATGCTCATGTGATCGAATTTTACTGTGATAAATTTTATGTTGTGACATTTCTTTTCAGTTTTAGAAATGTTATTTATCAGTTTACGCCTTCTGAGTGGAGCCAACTAGATTTCCTTCCCTTGATTGACAGGGTGTAGAGTCATCCTGCCTCTGTTTGCACTCAAAGTGGAGTGGTACTTGTAAAATGTAGTCTCTTATAGCAAGTCACAGCCTGAAAACAACTGTTTTACACAAAAGAAAGTAATTTAAAGAAGGGCACAGTCTGATCTCAATATACCATACTATCCTAACAGAAGAAAAGACATTTTCAAGAGACCCTGGTGCTACAAGACTTGTTTACAAAAGAAAGACTTTGCACCACAAAGCAATAAAATAGTTGGTTTATTCTATAGACAAATATGAGTGACTACAGCCCAGTAAAAGAGATTTATGCTTTCCCAAATTCCGTGTTCCAATGTGGTAACAATTTCATGAAGCTTTTTTTTTGTTGAAACAGAACAAAGAAGTTCATAAATCAAGACACTCTCCAAATACATCGGTAAAAATATCATATGAGGCAGTTGCAAATCAGGGAAAGTTCTTTTTCAGGCCTGAGATGCTATCTGATTGCAGTGTTAGCTTTTAGGTCTGTGGACACTTACGCTAACTTTGTACATTTTCAAAGGTTTCATCTGATATCCAAAGAGATATTAGAATCAGATACAGGGATGGGAAAGAAGTGTCTAATAAAGGGGATAAAGGTAGCCTAAGATGAATTTTAATTGGGCTCAGGATCTGCAACGTTCCCATCTCTCTATGATCTTTGAAGTTCTAGTCGGTTAATCAGCAGAAGGTTCAGTGGGCTGTGCTCCTGCTTTTCATTCACAGAGTACTTTCTCTAAGAATCTAGCTCTGGACAAAGGGAAAGGCTCATCTGGCAAGAGGAAAAACTTGTTTCCTCAGAAAATATTTCATGTATTTCTGATAACAACATCATCAGATCACCTTACTGGACAGGTTGGAGTGAAGACAATGATGAGCCAATGATATGAGGAATCACACCTTACACAGAATTGTGTAGTTATGTAGATTATCTTACCTTCTATTTAACCTAAACCTTATTTCAGCCCCATAAACTTTGGAATCAATCAACCTCTTTAACATTTTTTTCTTTTCCTAATGAGGCCACATTGCATAAATCTCTTTTCATTGCTTTTAACTGTGATTTACCTCTCAAAATGCTATATTAAGGATAGGTGACTGAGCCTAATTCTCTAGTTCTGTCATGGTCTGCTGTAATTGGTTGTTATTTTACTCTTTACTATTTTGGTGGCCCTGCCACCCAGCTCCCAAATAAATCACACACAGAAGCTTTTTCTTACTTATATATGCATGGCCTTAGCTTGGTTTGTTTCTTGACCGCGTTTCTTAACTTAAACAATCCCATCTATCTTTTGCTTCTGACCTCTTACCTTTCTCTATTTCTGTGTGCCTTCTCTCGCCTTCTTATTCCGTGTCTGGCTGTGTGGCTGGGAGGCTGGCCGTTTCTTTCTCTCTCCCCCTCTCATTCCTTGATCCCCCCTTTATTCTTTCTGCCTCCTAGCATTACCTATCCTTTTCTGCCAAGCTACTGGTCTTTGAGCTCTTTATTAGATCAATTAGTTGTTTTAGACAGGCAAAGTAACACAGTTTCACAGAGTTAAAAAATGCAACATAAAAGAATGCGTCTTTGCATCATTAAACAAAAGTTCCGCAGCATAAACAAATGTGACACATCTTAAAATAATAATCTGCAACAGTCTGGGTTTCTAAAAAAATTCTAGTAATATTACGAGAGCCAAGTTTGCCTAGACACCTCTCAAACAATAATCATAAGGAAAAAAGTGTTGGTTGTGAGAAACTCAAATTTATTCAAGCTTCAGCACTGTCAAAAGATAGGGAGAAGTAAAATCTTACACAAGGGAAACTCTTATATACAAAGTGAATTTTGTGAAGAAAATAGGAGTAATAGGAAAAGAAGCTGAAAACTGAGCCACACACCCAGCCTGCATAAATCCCCCCATCACTCAAGGGATATTTTTCCTTAGCTTTTACATCATTATATACTCTTGTAACAACTGACCTTGGTCTGAGATCCAGTATGAGAAATCATTAGAGCAATGTATCATTTGCCTGTTTGTTAAACATTACTGCATATTTAGTTAAAGGATGGGAATAGCAAGTTTTTCATTCACCCTTTGATTGTTCTCAAACACCAACAGATGTTCCGTGTCCTGATAAATTAGACACAATGAGTAGGTTTTCCTGGAGTCATTGTCTTTTCTTTTTACTTTCCTCCAGTAGGTGACATTAGCAGTTCATCCCTCCATTATTTAAAAGCAAGGGTGCTTGAATGTTTGTTTGATTTTACAACTTACAAGGATAAGTTTTAAAAAATGAAAAATGGTCAATGTATCAAGTAGTGATAATCTAATACAAGGTATCATGACACAATGGCATGCTTACTAGCACCTTTACAGATTCTAGATTGTTAATTTTTGACATTATGAATAGAGGTTCCCAAGAAACAAAGCCAAACATGTGATACAGATACCATAGAATTGAGTAATGCATTATAACTGTGTGATTGTAGAGTTATAATACTGTAGAGACAGTGGTAAATTATCTTGAGTTATCAGTGTTAGTACTAATTGTCATTCATTGCCTGCTTATGTGTGTAAATGAATGTCTTTTCAACTACCAGAAAAGTCTCTGGAATATATTACCAAACCTCTTCTAGCATCAACGAGCTAAAAGTTAATAATGTCCTCAAATTAAATCAAAAATATGTCAGAGTTTTCGCCATATTGATACAACGGTCTACCAAGTATTCCCCTTAATTAAAATGGGGAAATGCCTGGTTTATTACTTTCTTTTGTTCTGTGACAGAAAATCATTCTTGTTATTGCTTCTGACTTCGTACATGTTGTATGGAGCAACATGAATCTGTATTCCTGGCGTATGATCTTTTAATTTCTCAGAATCATGAAGTTATGCTTTGCACCCCAGTTTTGCACAGTTATGGGGCCTGCAAGTATGACTAGCTTTTCCTGGATTCATCACTTGGGTTGGCACTAGCTACCAGCATTGGCCCTTTGTGTCATAATTGTCTATGTTTCTCTCTGGGTAGATCATTTTGAATTCTCCCAGGGGCCTGAAGATCTCACTTTTTTATGAGATTAAAGGTTCGTGGGCTTATTTTGAGCTCCTTTTCTGATTCTCTGATAAAACATACTGATAACATAATTTAGAGGAGAAAAATATTTATGTCTGGTTCATAATTTGAGGTACAGTCTTTCTGGTGGAGAAGTGAAGGCAGCAGGAATTTGAAGCAGCCGATCACATTGTATCCACAGTCAGGAAAGAGTTAAAATGAATTTCACTTCTCAGAACACCACTCTCTCTTTTCTTAACACAGCCCAAGATCCAACTAAAGGGGTGATGCTACTCACTTTGAGCAGGTCTCCCTAACTCAATTAAGACAGTTAGGATATTCACACAGAGACATGCTCAAAAGCACTCATCCCAGGAGATTTCAGATCTCCTTCATGTTGAAAACTGAGATTAATGATCACACCTCCACTTCTTGGCTACTTAACACCTGAAGAATATATTTCAAGTCATAACCTTCTCCTTTTTATCCCTATAAGCTCATGATCCTTTTGTAATTTCAAATACATTCAGATCAACATTAAAAATCTCTAAAGTGATAAACAGTCCCAACACTTTAAAAGTCCAATCTCTGAACTGGCTATATACTGGCTTGCTTCAGATGCTCACTAAAACCTCTAGCTCAACCTTTTATTTTCTTTGTCTGAAAAATCAGGACAGGGAAAATGCTGCCAAGTTCTGCTACCCTGAGAAATTATGTGTACAAACACTGGGATATCATTTCTCTAGGAAGTTGCTTTAAAGTAGCAGAGTATCCCTTGTCTTAGGCTTCCTTCTTCCAAATTTATTTGGATTTTCACAAAATGGAGCCTCTGATAGGTGGGGATTCCAGTCAACTTCAGAATACCTTATTTACTGTCATAGTGCACTACAGGAAGTTTATCATGAGTCATGGAGGTATACTAAGCCTTCTCAAGCTTTTCCAGGTTTATTTCAGCTTTTTCAACACCAGTCCAGATGTTATTCTATCTTGAGATTTTCACTGTCTGGCAAGTTAGTCCATTTACCTTCAAACTCCAGCTCACTCCAGGTTTTAATAGATTGACAGAATGAAGCTGTATCCTCAGCCGAATATGACATGGATGGCTCTCAGAGCAGTTTCTGACAGAGTCCTTGTTTGCCTCTCAAGCACTGTCATCCTGCCATCCAATCTCCATGCTTTCTCAGCGTTCTTATCTCCCAATTGTCCATCAGAATGGCCCATTGGCTTTGTTTTAGCATGTGGGGCCTTTTCTTCCCCAAAGCACCAAACTCCTCCATGTTTCAGCCACAAAACAGTTCCAGGACCTTAAGAATCTGGTCAGGTTTATCACAAGTAGTGACCTCATTTTGACCTAATTTTGTCTTGGTACTTTTTCATGTTGCTGTGGTAAAGTACACTGATAAAGGCAATTTAAGGGAGAAGGGGTTTATTTAAGTTCACAATTTGATGTACAAGTCCATTGTATGGGAAACTCAAGGAAGCAGTAGCTTGAAGCTGCTGGCCATATTCAGTCAGGTAATAATAATGAAGGGGGCAATGAAGGCTTGCACTTAGCTCACTTTCTCTTTTTTTCATAATTCATAATCCCAGCTCAAGGAATGATGTTATCTCAATTAACCTAATTAACATCCTCCTTAGGCATGTTTGGAATCTGCTTCCCAAGTGATTCCAGATTTAGCAAGTAGGCAATTGAGATTCATCATCACATCTTCTTATTTTGTTTCAGAGAACTCAACCAGTGCATTTATTTAATTTTGTTTATGAACATTTGGTAAGAGTACTTGTTTATTTGCTAGAAGTGAGCTTTGCTGTTTTTTTGTTTTGTTTTGTCTTGCCAGTCCAATACTTAATTCTACATTTTATCTTATTTTCTCTAATTCCAACCTTTTTTAGGCATTCTGTGAGTGCCTTTTAGCTTAGAAATATTCTGAGTGTTTGAACATAGATATACCAAAATAAGAAGTGTGGGATAACTAAGCCTTAAAGGACCTGATATCCAGTTGGCCTAGACCAATAGTAAGAGAATGCACAGTAGAGCCAGCCTGGGTTTGCCATGGTGCCTTAACAACAGTAGCTGAGTCTGACAAGAGATGATGTTGACCTATAGACAGCAACCACATCACCCCAGCCAGCTCAGCAGATCCTCCCTCCCAGGTGGGTGGGAGATATATAAGGCTTACTCCTTCCTGAAATAAACTGAACTTGTTTCAATCTGTTCCTTGTACCTGCATCATTGATTCTGGGTCTACTTTTCCCTCTCCCCCAAGGGACACTTGCCGGGACCCTAAAACAAAGAAGCATTTGTTTCCTAAAGTCCCAAACCATGGAGGTGTCAGAGGAATTCCCAGGATGTCCAAAGTCTCATAATGAAGGCTAAGTCAATCCTTGTCCATGTCTATAAGTAACTTTATTGGCTCGTATGAGAAGAAACATGTCTTGATGATAGTCTTGAACACTTACATGCTCCTTTAAACATACAGGATAAACCTAAAACACAGTGGGAGGAAGTAACTTCAGGTCGAGACATGAGATAGCTAATTTTATAAGCCCTATCATCACATAAATCTGATAAAATACACAAATCACAACAGCTAGAACAATAGGTTGATGTTTCAGAAAAAATATACCTCCATAAAAATGAGAAATAGAAATTCAAAGAAGTGTAAGTTTAGAGATAAATTGTCTACTTGTACTCCAGCTGTGTTTATGTATGATAATTGTGGAAAATGAAGCTGTAAGTATTTGGAAAAAAATGGGAAAATCTTGTTAAATGTAATAACTTCACATTCCCTTCAGCATAAAATGTACTCCTAAAGTCTTTTTATGTACTAAACTAGAAGCACTTATCATCAAAACTAAAATTTACAAAGGGACAGGCTACTTTGATTCAAATTCAAAGTTATCTAAGCAAAGAAGTGATAAATTCACAAGTAATTAATCAGAAAGCTTTGAAAGCAACAAAAATATTTTAATAAAATATATTAAAGAATATGACATTAATAAATGTCTTTATAAGTTGTGTCAGGGGATACCTTGGTGACACGGGTCAGTGGGTACTGATGGCCCGTGTTTGATAGAAATGACTCTTGAAACTTGTCACCAGACCTCCATATTCATGCTCATGACCTTCACTCATACACACATAAATATCACAATATCCACACGCATACACACAGACCAATAAATATAGTTATTTTTAAACACTCAGTTCTAAAAGTTACATTAGAACCATTCTTAATTAATTTAACTTTTATCAAGCCTCTGTTCTCATCTATTCTTCATTATCTTCATCTTGTTTTCCTCCTTATATACTAACCTATTCTTTGATAATTCCCAAACAGAGAAAATTTACTTATCAAAGGAAATAATTTCAGTTAAGATAGAACCTAGAAATTGATATTATACTTCTACTGTATATCCTCCATGACTAAAAATAGGGTATAAAATATATCTAGATCTTCTGCAATGTGCTACTGTATTTTAAACCACACTATTATTCTACAATACAGAATTTTCTTTTGTGAATCAATTGGAAATGTTCATTTATAAGGGTACTTAGCTTCAAAATATAAAGAACAATACATTGCAAGATCCACGTTCTGACCTCTTACAGAAACTGTTTAAAAGATGTATAATATATGTTTTCATCAAACTCATTTGGGTAGGTTTATATGGTAAAGTCTCTCCCCCCAAAAATGTATTCAAATTAGCCTGCCAATAAAGGAATGATCTTGGAAACTTAATTTAAATTCCTTTTAATTAATAATATAACAAAACGGTTTGTGGAGGGAAAGCTGTAGCTCCAGTAGTTTCAACAGGGTAGAGAAACCTGTCCCAATTTGCCAATTAGAGAGGCAAGTAAAATGGAGGACAGGAAAGGGAACTTGGTCAATCTGGCTAGATTGGGAAATACAACTAAGAATTCACTTATCCCAAGTCTAATTTCATTGTACTAATAGGAAATTTACATTGAAAGATGGGATAGTACAGGAGATATACATTAATAAAGAGTACTAGGCACAGTGCTGTCTCCTTGATCCATAGATATAGTTAGAAGACAGTTTGGCAGCATTTCCATTTAGGAAAACTACAGTAGTCTCTAAGGTCATGACCTCCATAGGCATAAGGCCTCAAGTTTACAAGATCAGGTATGGTTTTCCTCCTGTGGGATGGGTGTCAAATCCAAATAAAAAATAGGTAATTACCCCTAACATTATCATCCCAATATCATTCCAGTAAGCACATACTGCCTAGCATGTCAATAATGTAGCTCCTATTAGAGTAAGCCTATAGATGACCTTTCTTTATTATCAACTTGCATAGTTCTCAGCACTATGAATGCTAGCCAGTAAGAAGGGACCTTCCAGCTCAGTTCTTCCTTGATTTCTCTATGTTTTGTAGTCAACGTGTCTGGTGGCTGTCCTGAGTAATAGGCTATTAGCATCAAGTTCAGCGGGAACCATAGCAATAATCTAGACTGTTTTGGAGGCCTGAGAACTCTCAGATTAACAATCCATGGGAAGATGTACATAGCACTAGCACTGGGATTTAAAGAGTGTGAATTGTCTACCCATGCAGAGTTCCACTACCCAACCTCTCTTTTAAAGAATAACGTTGAGAATGGGAGTTACAGCAATTAGTTTACACTTCATATACCTATGTCATTGTCAAATAACAAACTCTATAATAGTTATTAAATGTTTATGCAATAAACTTAAAAAATAGTAGGTTTCTAATACTTTTGATTACCCTTTCCTTCTTTCTCCCTTTTGGCCTACTTTCTACCTCGATCCTCAGAAAAATCTATCCACACTGAGTATTTAAACACTTTTATGTCATATTATATGTCTTCAAAATACTATACCTGTTGCGGGAGGTCCTCCCACTCCTCCAGCCAATAGCCGCTGAGATACCAGCCCATTGGGGCGTGGTCTCTCTCCCTTTAAAAAAGCAGCCACTTCCCTCTCCTCTCTCTCTTCACTTCCTGCTCTGCCGGCGACTAGACTCCTGGTTGCGTAGAGGGCTGTTGCCTGGGACAGTGATCTGTAAGTTTTTCCCCTTTAAATAAATATCACCCTATTAATCATAATCCCAAATTGGTGTGGCATTGTTTGTGACTTACGCCTTCATATACCCTCTACTTTGAGACCTCTTTTTCTCTCCTTCTCCATGGTGGTATGAATGAGAATGCCCCAGTAGGTTCGTTTGTTTAGTTTCAGTACCGCATAGGATGTGTATATCACATCTCTCCCTCCAGAGGCTCTAGAATCTATATGGAAGAGTAGGCAGAAAGATTATAAGTGGCAGAGGTGTGGCATGACTTCAAGGAAGCAGCATTTTCCAGACACATCAGTGCAGATGCACACATGAATTTGCAGAGATTGAGAAAGCATGACCGACGTCTGCATAAGCCCAAACCAGAAAAAACCCTAGCATGGATGAGAGTAGTTGAAATAAAATCTCACCTGTACCTGAAAATTTATTGTCATTTAATTGTTGCTGGGAGAGAAAAAGTCTATTTCTTCAATGAAGTGATACCAGATTGCGAAAAATGTATCAATTGAATATACTAGGTACTACTTTCTTATTGTTCATCCTATTTCCTGGGCAATAAGAATTGCATGAAGAAATTTCTCATTTGAGCCTTTATCCTTAAAGTACAGTCCCTACTCCTTCTTCTACAAATTTCAGTGTTTCAAAGTGGAAAACATAACGGGAGGTATCATTATACCTGATTTCACACTATACTACAGTACCATAGTAGTTAAAAGCAGCATGCTGCTGCCATAATGAGAGATACCCTTTATTAACGGAATATAATCAAGGACCCAGATATGAGTCTACAAACCTGCAGTCACCTGAATTTAGATGATTCCAAAAACATAAATTAGAGAAAGACAGTATCTTTAACAGATGGTGTTGGGAAAACTGGATATATATACATGTAGAAGAATGAAACTTCTGAAAAACTGCACACAAATCAATTCTAACTCCATCAAATTCTTAATATTAGGCCTGAAACTGAAACTTGTCTTTGCTTTATTATATACAATGTCATCTAGATGTTGAAGTATTGGGTATTTTTTCATTATATTATTCATACTCTGCTTTGTTTGTGCCTGTATTGTAGTAAAGGCTTTTTAAAACAAAGGAAGGATAATGTGGCTTAACAAATATCAGTGTGTACATGTGCAGCCTTATTGTATCCCTGCAACTTCAGTGTCATAGCATCATGGCAACCTATCACACTCGTATATCCTTAGTATTACATTTCTGTACAAGCACATTTGCTTCAGGCCCACTTTTGTTTCAGGCCCAATTTAAAATGGAAGAATAGTTTTACTATTATGTTGTCTCCACAAGGCTGTGGGTGGGCATGTAGAATTCTGAATGTCTTTTTCTTTTTGCTTTGGTTTGGTTTGTTTTTTGTTGTTTTTTTTTTCAAGATGGGGTTTCTCTTGTGTAGAAATCAAAGTCCTGGAACTCACTCTGTAGACCAGGTTAGCCTTAAACTCATAGAGATCCGCCTGCCTCTGCCTCCAAAGTGCTGGAATTTAACAGCAGGTGCCATCACCTCTCAGCTTTTGCATGCCTTTTAAGAGCATCGCCATTGAGGAAACAGTCAAAGCGTTTATAGTGCATTTCTTCTTACCAATATTAAAAGTCTGTGCCACACCCTGAGCCTATGGCTTATAAAATGCTATACTGCCTTCAATAGAAATAAGACCCTATTATGACTAGCTATCTGCTACTGAGGTGAACTCATGGCCAAATTCTCTAAAACAAGATATTGGCAATACTGGGCTTAATAAAAATATGATAATCTGAAGTTTATTGTCACCCATTGGCATTAGGGATATATATATATATATAAGGCTGTCTTCAGGTGGGCCTGGAGATGGGACCATTATGATCTACTAGTGTAAAAATTCCCTAGTCTTATACTGCATTCCAAAGCAAAAATAAAGTACTCCCTGCCTGTGTCTTCTAGTTATAAGGTCCTGTATAGCACGGTAATCTATACAATTCCACATGACAGCTAAAAGTAAACAGACTAAAATAGGGATCCTTCCAATTCTATTAGAACTAACATTACCAACTGTTCCCAGAGTGTATATAAACACTCTGCCTGTGAGCACTGGATATTGGGATATCTGGACTGCTCCATCATCAGAGGACAGATAGTTGAGATGATCCTTTTGGTCCCAAGCAAATATTAATATTAATATTAACCAGTGTTACACTTGTGTTTCACAGCCACAGGGAACTTCACAGTCTTGGGCCATTCCTTAGGCTCATTTTATGTCTAGAAGCAATGCAAGCTAAAATCCAAATTTATTCCATAGGTCTGAAGGTCTCTACATACTTCTGAGGTGAGTATGGGGATCTTGTTTATACATTCTGCTCGCTATATTGATTCCTTGGGTCTCAGCATTACACAATTTCTCACTATGAAAGACCTATTACTGAACTCCAAGACAAAAATTTTCTACTAGATTTTCTGCCTTGCTTCCTATAAGTCTTGTTCATTGTTTTAACAAATTTAGGGAAGAGATGTCTAGGCTGTCTCTTTGCAATTTGTCTAATAAAATTTTAGAAACTTATTATTCAACTACTCTCTTTGAATTAGGGATTATGAACATCTGTTGGCACTGAGCATTCTCATGAAAGCCCCAGTACTGGGTTTCGTGTCTATTGACTGGGCATAATTGTCTTTCTTTTACCCATGTGGCAAATATCCCTCTCCATGCTACCCTGCTCAGATTTGAGAGAGCAATGAAATAATAAAGATGGTCATTTTTTCCCTTCCCTTCTATGTGTGTCTTTCCTATCATTCAACTACAACTGTGAACTATTTTCTCTTATTCTGGCATTCTTAACTCTTGCGAAGATAGCTTCATATATAAATAGCTGTTTCAGTAGGTGTAACTGTGAGGAAATAATTGCCTTAGGATCTTACTCAGCTGCTATCTTACTCTGCCTCCTGAAAAACCTTCCTTAGGTTTTATGTTTTGTATTACTACTTAGCACCTTTCTGTGTTAACTTGAAGATCTCAGATTTAATATTTCTTTCTTTTAGTGGAGGTATAGAAATGATTATGTCCTTTAGCTTATGTTTCTCCCTGATAGTCTTTTCCTCTCCTTCATTTCCCAAGGGCAAACTTGTTAGAGTACTGAGAGTTGGCTTGCAAGTCTTCTGGTAGGAAATCTGATTATTTTACCAATGTTCCTTTTTCTGGAATGAAGTGGTTTTGACATGTTACTTCTTTTTTAAGTCTTTTTTTTTCTTTTATTTTTGAAGTTTGTATTACAGCAGTTCTCAGTTAAGATCTTCCTATGCTTACAAAGGCTTGGATATTTGGGCTTTGTGGATCTGTTTTCATTTCCATATCCAGACACAAACTCCAGAAGTAGGTAGTCACATCTATTAAATGGGAATGGAAGAAATGACAAGTCACAGGCTGTTATCATTGTCAATGAAATACAGGCTGTTTTACACATCTCCACTGTCACCAATACAATAGGAGTATTGTCAGAATTTCATAAAAGGTGCTGGTATTGATCAGTTATTTTTAATGTCACATGTGTGTCAAAATCAACAAAAGAGTCTTCTATGCTTACAGTTTCATAGGCTCCATTTGATGTTCATATAACTCCATTGCATTTAGCTCTGTTTTAAAACTGAATGTCACTGAGAGAAACATGAAGTTGAAGGAAGAATTGGTATTCGAGACAGTAAAAGCAGGATCTTGGACAAAATACATTCTTCAAGGTATACCTCCTCCCCACACTCTGTGCCCTAATTCCACCAACCAGACCTTACTTCATTTATTATTATTATTATTAAAAATTTCCGCCTCCTCCCCACCTCCCATTTCCTTCCCCCTCCCCCCACTCCCATCCCCCTTCCTCTCCAGTCCAAAGAGAGCAGTCAGGGTTCCCTGCCCTGTGGGAAGTTCAAGGTCCTCCCCCCTCCATCCAGGTCTAGGAAGGTGAACATCCAAACAGACTAGGTTCCCTCAAAGTTAGTACATGCACTAGGATCAAAACCCAGTGCCATTGTCCTTGGCTCCTCAGTCAGCCCTCATGTCTGCCACGTTCAGAGAGTCCGGTTTGATCCCAAGCTTTTTCAGTTCCAGTAGAGCTGGCCTTGGTGAGCTCCCATTAGATCAGCCCCACTCTCTCAGTGGGTGGGCGCAAGCTTGGCAGTCCTGATTTCCTTGCTCATGGACTTTACTTCTTAAAGTCGCCTCTAGTCTCCAAAACACCTTAAACTGGAAACTAAGGTATCATGTACTCACTTCTGAAGGAAAATTTAGATACAAACTATAACTTGTAACTTATCCTGGCCACCAAAGGCTGATGACTATCTCATGAAGTTAAATGCATTTACTCTCATCTCAGTTGTTTCCATGGTGCTTAAAGGAAGCAAATCCAAAGTGTCCTTTGAGATTCAAAACAAAATGTCATCTGTAAGGCCTTATAAAATAAAATTAAAAGAGAAAAGTATGTATTTTTCTAGATACAGTTGTGCAGATTAAATACCATCATTTCAAAAACAAGGACTATATTAAGAATCAGAACAAAGCAAGAAGAAATTCATCAGAGAAAATATTAAATTCTGTAGTCTCATACTGTCAAGGACAATCAGTGACATGAAGTAATCCCCAAAATGCTTGGCCAACTCCTTTCCTGTGCCTTTGCTGGCTGTAGCTTACATGATTTCTCTTGTGTGTTAGAATTGCTTTTTTTCTTCTTACTTTGCTCAGCAGGTTTTTCATATTCCAAGCATCTTGAATGTACTGGGGCCTCTATTACACCTACAGCTTCACATTCATGGCTTAGTATATTGGCCTTCTGTTCCTGCTTGTAGAGACTCAGTTCCCTCCAGATACTGTTGGGCCTCTCAGGCTTTCCTTTGAATTCTCCTTGGAAACCTTTATGCCATCAAGTATCTTGTATCTTTGACACCATATCACATGTATTTTATATATATGCAGCAAGACATGCAAGACACCAATGTTACTCATTAGTGTTAGCAGTATCTCGATGTGCTTACACCCTGCCTATTATGGTCTATGGGTGCCTAGACAGTTGAAGACATTAAAATGAATCTTAAGGAAACAATTTCCTAGGAGACCCCATAGGATTAGAACACCCAATGCTGTTTTCAAATAAAATGTTTATATTTCCCCACTTTCGAATCAGCTGGAGAAAGGAGGCTGCTGACTTGGGAGAAAATCCTTTAAGAGCATGGTTCTTATTGTCCCTGCACAAAGTAGTTAGCTTCTCTTAAATGGTGCTAATCTCTTTAAAAAGCAAATCTTGCTTGGCTGCATCTATCACCTTGCTCCCTTAATTTAAAACAGCAAAGTTTTAAAGTATTTCTTCTCTGTTCTTTTCCTTTCCATTTTCATTGTAACCTGAATCAGATCAGCCAGCAATACTCATGGCCTAATTTAGAGGTTAGGCTGTCTTGGATTTTCCTAAACCAGATTAATTTGTCTGTCACCTTTAAACTAAGCTTCCAACAAAGTTTAAAGACATGAACATAATTTAACCAAGATGTTTGTCACATTGCAACATCAATGGCCTCTAGTCTAATTCCCAACAGATTTCTTGTTTTTATCTGAATACTCAGGAACAGGGTATTTACTGTACATATTCCTACTGGCATCGTGGCTTTCTGGCTCCCATTAAAATTGCCTACTAATCTCTGTTTATAGGTTTCAAGGACTTCTCTAATCTCGTTGAAAATTTGATAAATTCCTCTCATAACCCAGTTCTAAAAGCTTCTGAAACACATGGGCATGTTTAGTCACAGTGAAGATGCTACTTAGTGTGAATTTTTCATTGTTTGATTTTTGTCACTTAGACAAAATACTATAAAGCACAAATCTAAGGAGAGCTAGGATTTATCTAGGCTCGTGATTCCACTCTACTGGGTCTATGATTAGGTGGCTCCATTGCTCTGAGCCTAAGCCAATCTTCATGGTGGGGAAAGCATGACTGAATAGCTGCGCTCAAATAGAAGCAGAGACAGTACAGGGATAAATCATTCACAGCATACTTCAGCTCATAAACTTTGTCTAACTATGGACTAGTTCTTAATGGTTTCTTCAAAATGAATTCAACTATGTATCCAATTGATTTAAGTTAAGACCTTCATTATCACATCACCTCTACCAGAGAAAAACAAACTGTCAATACTTGAGCTGTGAACAAAATGCTCTGTTCAAACAAGAGCATTTTTTTTGTCAGCAAAAAGAAATAATTTGTTTGAAATTACCAAGAAACTAAATTATGTATTCCATTTTCTTAGTCTTAGTTTGTGGCCCTGGAATACTCACGATAAAGTCTAGCAAACGTTGATACAGGTTTTGTAATGAGTAATATCAAAATAATGTTTACTAAAAGATCACTTAGAGAAATTGGCATGGTAGCTAGCACTCATCTGCAATCCCAGCCCTCTGGAGGCTGTGGCAGGAAGATTATGAGTTTTATGTCAGCCTGCACTGTAAGGACTTCCAAGAAAGCTTAAACTAATTCTTGCAAGCAAACATGAAACTCAAAAATTTCTAAAAAATGTATCATTAACCCTAAAGTAGGTTTCCAAACATTTTATTAGAGATCATTATATTTAAGTCGTGTTTGAATGATTTTCTAAGTAACTTCCCAAAAATCTTTCCTTCCTTGTCACCTTGTCACAAATGATCACGTTTTTGTTCTCCATACCATAAGAAATTGGATCTGCTTGTGTGTTGGCCTATCACTATGCCATTCTAGGAGGTGCTAAAATCAGCTTGGTACCTAGCTACATTCTTCATTAGCCATGCCTTTTGGTATTCTAATTTGCGTAAATAATTAGACGCTTGTTTTACTTAATACTGTTATTTTAATATGTAGATCCTTTGGTTCTCTCTGTTTTTTTTTAAATATAACTTTTCTATAAAGGTGTCCACAATTAGACAAAAGAGAGATTTAAAGATTTTTTAACTTGCCTCAATTTTGCATATAGGAACACAGAAGGTAAAACCATGGCTTTCTATTGGGCAAAAAATGTGATAATGCTTTCATTTTTCACTCATCAAGATCAAGAGTAGAAGAACAGCACTTATTTAAATAGATATTATGAAATTTCATTGGTAATTTGTAGGAATTTCATAGCCAGTAATGGGGATTTATTCCTGGGAATAATACAAATTATCCTAGTATTCATCAGCCAATACAAGTAGCTACAATGTGGTATTTTTGTTTGATTTGGGGTCACAGACAATTTTATGCTAATTTGTAATGTACTTGTATGAGTCACTCTAAATTGATTCAGTCTGACAACATGTATTCACTGTACTCCTGCCTTTTCCTTTGTTCTGCCCTTAGTGATGGAGAAATGGTAGAAAAGAAAATGTAATTACTCCTGCGAAGGACACATCTAAGTAAAGAGACAAGAGTAACATACAATGTAAAGATAATTCTCATTTTTACTTATGTAGAGTTCCATGTTTGATAATAATTCTTCTTAGATACAGTTTGAGATGATTCTATAGAGACCCTGAGTCAGAGGCTCATGCTGATTTATTGATACAGGGCATGATTAGTGCTATAGAAGCATCTAAAATTAAGAATGCTTTGTCTGTATCTCTGAAGAATGTCTTCTACTACAGAGAATACAGCATAAAACTACTATGTAAACATCAGTGAGGCTTAGGAATAAAATAAAATCTTGTTTTCTGTGTCTTTTTCCATTTGGCCACAGTACAAGCAAATTTTCTGATAGTCTTCATGAGATAGGACAGGTTCATCTATCTCTACCTCACCCAATAGCACCACTCTAGCTCTAGAAAGTTATCAATTGGTGATTATTGCCCTTCAGTTTATGGTATATTTTCTCCTGCATCAATTATAGCTTAAAATAGAAATATATAACAGATGAAGTGTATCACACTTGAAACAATTCAATTATGCCATCTAGGCTTAGATGAGTCACTTTGCTCTTGGAAAGGGTCAAGTGTGTATAAAAACATATTTGCTATTTCTCTGTGTGGCCCAGTTGTAGCAAGAATAGGAAGACATTCTTCATTCATTCATAACTATATGATCTTTTCTCCCAAGCAAATATTTCTTCTGTAATATTGTAATTTCATATTTTCATGGTTCCCTTGTCATACTTTCCTTCCTGAATTAGCAAACAAGAACATTACAAATCAGCTTAGAAAGGCTTTTGGCTCCAGTCAGTGTGCAATGCCCATTTTAATCTAGATATATTTCTGGACTAGAGATAAATATTAGTCATTGGCACACCACTCCTACAATTCCTTGTTGAACACAGATACCAAATAAGATAGAAAATTGAATATCACTGAGCTCAGTTTCTCAAAGATCTCACACGCTACTGAAGGATAAAATTGTCTGCATAAATGAGTTTAATCCATCTCCTGGTTCTATTAAATGTCATAAATAATTCCCCTGCAGGCTCAAACAGGTAAGGTAAGCTAACTGTTCACGAAGCAATTTAATTTAAGCTCATTTTTATTATCAACTTGTAAAGGGTCTCCTTTTTTGATGTACTGATATAACTTGCCTTAATTAAAATATATTCCCATAAGGATATGATACATATATATGCTGTGAAATGGCATGCAAGAGTAGAACTCTTTTTAGATGTGCACCTACTGTGTACTAAATACTATACAAATATTTTGTGAGATAATTTCACTTAATCTATATAACATCTAAGCAAATTAGGTATACCTTGTTTCGTATTTTACCAAAGAGAAAACTGAAGTTTATTTGCCCAAGAAAGTTTACAGAGTTGAAGAGTGACATAGACAGATCTCAAACTCACTATTTGCTGTACACATCATTTCTTCTCCATTATACATGTTTTGTTTAGGATTTGGTACAGAATCTGTGAAATTTTATGTCTTCATTTTATTTTGAACACTTTTGTTTTCACTAAATTTTTCTTTAACAGTTTCATACATGTATATATAATGCCATACAATTACTCTAATTCCTCATGTTCTTTTTGTTATTTCCCACCAATGTTAACACCCCTGACCATTCCTACAAACACCCCTTCCCGAAAATGATGTCTCTTTTTATTAAAAAGTTTTTTCATAGGATCGTACATTCCCCGTACCCCAACTCCTTCCAGATACTCTGCATCTACTCAACTGTCTTCCCTTAAATAACAAAGAAAAGTGAAAACTAATAAACAATAAAGACATACAGAATATTTCATCAATCACAAAATCAGAAACTAAACTATATAAGCAAAACACCAATGAGATGTTTTTAAAAGCCCAAGTAAAATTAGTCAAAAAGTTTTTGATATTATCCTTGGTTTCTTTGTGCTGAAAAACTATAACTGGGCATGAGGCCTATCCTTACGTGTAATTAATATACCCAATCAAGATCCATTGCTCCATCAGAGAAAACTACTTTTTCTTTTGTCAGCTGGCATCAGTAGCAGAGAGCTTCTTAGATAGGTGTGGGAGATGGTGGCTACTTTCCTTCTCAGTGATGGGATCCTATCTGGCATGAATCTGTGCAGGCACTATGCGTGCTGTCACAATCTCTGTCCTTCCACATGTGTATCAGTCCAGTTGAATCTAGAAGACACTATTTCTTATCCATCATCTTTCTGTTTCCTCTTCTGCATAGACCTCTGAGTTTGAATGGAACGGTTTGCTAAAGAAGTCATGTGTAGTACTAAATGCTAAAAGTCTCCCACACTCTGCTATAATGTTCAGTTGTGTGGCACTCATTTACTTAAAAAAAAAAAGAATCATTGTTGTTAATGCCTAAACAAGGCACTCATCTATGGGTATAGTAAAATGTCATTAGGAGCCATTTTATTGCTGATATTTTTTGAAGAATATTAGTATTTGTTTTTCCCATGGGCCCATGGCCTATGCAGTCTCAGATTCTTGACCACTCTAGCATGGGTCCCATCTCATGTATTGACTGTTAAATCTAATCAGAGGATGGTTGATTACTCCACAAAATTTGTGCCTCCATTGTACCTGCATATTTCAAAAGCCAGTGATTGGTTTTACGGTTGGATTGAATATTATATTTCTTCTCTGGTAGCATGCAGACCACCTTTCAATATCATGACTGCCTGTTAGTAGGGGTGAAACCTCTAATTAGGAAAATATTGATTTTTCTTTGCTTAATGAGATATACAAGTGTTGTCTTCAGCTACAGGGCCTTACCATCAATGATGTATTTTCATTTTGTTTTGATCCACAGAGTTTAATTAGAGTTGTCTCTATGACAGTGGGATTGGAAGAATCAATTGGAGCCTGGTGATCTTACCAATGGGTGTAAAACTAAAGACAATGACTTTTATTCTCCTGACTCTTTCAGTAGCCAATAGTTCATTAAGGATAGGTAGGGCTCCATGACTGATTATTGCCAATATCAGTATTTTGTAGGCTCTATTGTAGATAACCATAGCTGCTGTGAGTTCATATTTTAATACTTCTGTCATTCACAGAAGATAACATTACATAGTTTTCTCTAATTTGCATTTTATTGGTCAGTGTTCTCTAAAATAATATAACAAATATATATAATCAGTTTACTTCAATATAGTATCAACAGATGAATCACACTTGAAACATGAAGAACATGGTAGTTGTTTTGATCTAAGTTACTATCAGAAAAATATTGCTCACATTTGGGTTGATTATTTCCTTATCAATTAAGGCAATTATGAAAATTAGTCAATGGTAGCTCTCTCTACTCAGATGTTTCTAATTTGTTGCAAGTTGGCATTAAATGTAACCGTCACACTCTTCCCATTGTCAACTTGACACACAAACATACATGCCATTTTAAAAACCATAACCTTCCACTCCTAGAGCCCCAATTCACATTTTATTTCATAATATAAACCATTATAAATATTTAAATTATTTGATAAAATTTAAAAGTATGAAGTCTACTTTAATAGGTTTCCCAAATTCTTAAAAATCCCAGTACTTTAAAAGTCTTAAGTTTCTTAAACATTGAAAAGTTTCTGTACCACAGTAAGCCTCTCTGCTAATCCAGCAATCTAAATCAGACCAAATCAAACTGAGAGGATTGAGGTGGAGCTTCCACTAGAGCATTCCAGACTCTTTGGGTATATGGATGCCAGGGCCTGAGGTGAAGTTTCCACCAGTACATCCTAGACTCTTTTGGTTTGTGGATGCCAGGGGTTGGAGTAGAGTTTCCACCAGAACATCCCAGACTCTGGGTATATGGATACCATGGGCTGGGGCAGAGCATCCTAGAACAGTAAGTTTCTATGAAGATAAAACCAAATTATTTACTTCCATAATAGTACCAAGTTAGTTAGTATTCTTATTGCAAAAGAGAAAAAGTAGACCACCAGTCCAAAGCAAATCAAATCTAACAGAGCAAATGCCAAAATTTCCAGCACCCAGGACTTGGAATGTCATCTTCTAGGCTCCAAAATGCTTGAGGAGGAAAACCCCTTAAGCAATGCTTACTCTTCTAATGTCCCATAATGTAACTATGATGGTACAGATTTACAACACTTTTCTGCTAAAATTGTCTCAAATGGTGTTCTGTTACATAATAAAAAAACTTCACAAATATCTACTTAATGTATGGCCAAGCATATTTTTAACAAACATGAGAAAAACATTCTTGCCGTTATAAACCTCATGTCTGTAGCTGTCATGTGCCCTTAGCTAATATTTATGACTACCTTCCTCTACTCTCCATTCTTTATTTCCTTCACCTTCACCACGCACTTCAGTGGGTCTTGGTTCTTTTTCTTAGGGGCGAATCATACACTCATCCTTGAAAGGTCTGTTTTGTTTTTGTTTTTGTTTTGTCACCGTGGTTGTGTTGTGTTGTTTGTAGTTTACAATTGACCTTAACCACAGGACAAGGTAACACCAAAAATTGTCCTAAAGGTTCTACTGCATGCTAGACATAGGTTTTTTACCTCAATTTTGGAGAAGGAGTCTAATCCCATGCTACCACAGTAGTCTGTATCAATCACATCTCCTGGCATTGTTATTCATTTGTTAACCAATTCACTCAATGGCATTAGGACTATAAACTAACAGGAGGAAGTCCTAGTTTCCAGTGACTGGCCTCCGGGCATAAGTATTTATCCCCCTGAAACCCAATTGCCTAGGCCCCTATAGCATAATGTTGTGGGAAGAGGAACCAAAACTTTTCTAGTGGATCAATAGAGGTGACAGCAAGTGGCGCTATTCCCATTCTCACCCCTTGGCTCCTGGAACCTTGAATCCTGCTTACAGGAGAAAGAGTACCATATATTAGACACTGGGTCAAGTTTATCTATCAGTGTTTTGCATTCTTTGTCTAGAAGTTCTAAGTCACCCTCTTTAAGGGCCATTACCGTAAGCTTGATAATATTTTGAAGGGACGTGCTGTTTTGCTTTAAGCGTGTGTGCATTATTTTTGTTCTGCACTGTGACTCGTACATCTGGAATCAGTATATTTGTTTAGTTTTTCTTCCATTTCCCTTATTTCTTTTTTCAAAATTTGAGTCACTTTTCTTTTTTCACTTGAGGCATCTGCAACGTCCAAGAGAAATCTGATTCGTAGCAAAGTTGGCAAGCTGTTTGTCTTTGTGAAACTGGTACTCTGGAGCACAGGCTCTATCCTTAGCCTTCCTATTAAATGTCAGCTACTGTCTGCAGTGTCAACACATCTCTGGCTGCTCTTCACCTCCACTGTCCTCTTATGTGGTTCTCTGCACTCGACCTTGAGTCAGACTAGACCCACTCCTGCTTTGAAAGCCTTTGTTGTGGATTTTGCATATCAGGCAACCCACCCTCATTCAGCTGCAGCCTGTTCTCTGCTTCTTTGGTCTCTGGTGTATGTTCTGAGCTGCATGTTTGAGCTCTCTTCCCTCAGAAAGCACTGCACCCTCGCTTCTTCTCCAGCATCCCCTGTATATTGTGGGACCCCTACTGATTTCTTTCTTTATCTTAACTATAACAAGATAAGATAAAAACACAGGGCACTGGGTTTTAAAATTCAGTGAATTGGAATTTAAAATGAAAGCTGTGCGCTTTTAGGAGAATTGTGTATAAATGCTGTTTTGATTATTGAAGAGGACAATACAATGCCAAGATGTCATTTCATTAAATCAAATACCGTTTTTCTCATTGCTTCACATTACAATTTCGGCAGCTTCATCATCACAGTTGACAAGTCTTCAACACAAAATTATTGTAAAGGTTTTATTTCAAATTTCTTAGTATTAGGCTTGAAGTCTCTGTACAGATAAACAAACCGATGCATGGATGCTGTGTGTGCTTAGATGTGTGTATTGAGATGTGAAACACTTTGGAAAATTGAACAATCTGTTTTGTAATGTGAAGAGCCACCAGCTAATTGAATTTTCATATATGACTTATTTTTGTTCTTTCTTGTTGTTTTTCTAAATAGAGTCTGCTTGAAAGAGCATGGAGTAGCAATGGAGAAATCAGTCTGGAGTAAATGAAATGTTACTTCAGTTGTTTTTGAAGGATTATCATCATTGGCCCGGTACTGTAAGGAATCTGCATTTACTTTGTGCTTCTTTCAGGAATTTAAAGCAGATTCTCTATGAGTTAATTAAAAAGGAATATCCTTTTCATAGCTACTCTTTACTCTTCCTCAAACTCAGCCTCCCACAATGTTAACCAAATTGTAAAACAGCAAAAGGCTTTCACTACTGAATTTCTTGTGTTAATTAGGCACAGAGTATTTTCTTGTCCATGCAAATGGCTTACATATGCAAGCTCCAATTCAGTAGGTTTAAATTAAAGAACATGGATGTAAATATAAGGGAAAAATTTGCTACACTGTGGACTACTTTTCTATTTCTTAGTTTTATAGACATGCAAATACACAGGCACACATTTCACAAAAAAAAAACCAGGTTTTAACAGATATTATTTGGAAAGAAAGGAGAGATGCAAAGCATATTTTTATAAATATTCTGGGAAAACTACATTGATTGGCTTATATTGTTAATTATGTAACCAGGTTTTTGTGACAGTTTTCAAAAACTGAAGGTACATCCAGACAAGGGGGTTCAAAATGGTAGTTTAAATTAAATCGCCCCTGTAATGCTGGTTCAAAGAAATGGAGGGCCATGGCACATGTTCTATGTTAAGACAATCTATTAGTGATATTCCAGGTATGTTGAAATCATGTATTTTAGTGATGTCATCTGTACATGACATGTAACATGAGGTACAGTGTTCTTATTGTGTTGCTCATTTTCAGCCCACAACTAGAAGTAATAAACAAATAAGGTAAACTTAGAGGTAAATAAGTATAGTCATATGGATAGATATTGTTAAATAAAACACAACGGGAATTTATTATCATATGTTTTTCCAATAGAAGGAATTTGTGAGCAAATGATTTTTTTCTAATAAAAATTCCCTATTATTATGGACCATTTCCTTTGCTTTTATTTGCAAATGTGATTGTTCATGCAAAGAAGGATGAAATCTTTTCTTTTAATACTAACTATGGAAGTCCCTTTTCTGGCTATTAAGTAAACTATTTTATATCTTTTAATTCATAAAATTCTAGTACTATAAAGTAATACAAATTTGTACATGCATAGCCAATTTACATGCAATTCCAAAGTCTGTAGTTAATAATACCAATTGTGATGCAAGAAAGCAAAGGTGAGACTAATAAGTAAGTCCTAAAAGATGTGTTTATGTTGGAATGTTTTTATAGTCAGCTTTATAACAATAAATCCATGGTGCTTCAATTCCTTCATTTCATCTTACATTACTATTACCAGAACTCAAAATATAAACAAAAAGTAAAAGGGAAAATAAATGAAGAGTTTGGTGCCCTTAGACAATTCCAGCTATTTGTTGATACTATTTCCTTACTTATATTTAATCTGTTTTTCTCTGTTGCTGGTGTTTTGAGCTGATAAATACAACTGGTAGACAACTAAAGAGGTATATGTATTTTATGGCATCCTTTGTGATAATTATGTTGTAAGCAGTTCTATTTCCTTTTATAAATAAATAGTTTAAGTGCCCTTTGAAAAAAGTTCCAAATATTTTAGAAGTCTTAAAACATATACTCATGTTTCCTTTTCTGTGAAGTACTAACCATGATTGTATTCTATCATAGCTGTGCTAACTATTGTAATTCTGAGCACTAAAATACATTATAGATATAGACACGAGTAAATGAGAACCATTAAAGAAAATGTCAAGTTTTTATTCAGTTTTTAAAATTTCTTTTAATAAAAATAACATTTAAAAAATGTGGGTAGAGTACTATAAGAGAAGAAGGCTGATCAGTCGCTGTTGGATTATAATATACAGCTCAACCATTCTTTATTTTAGAAGATAAAATCTGAATGGCAGATAATAGAGCAAGCTAGACATTCAACTTTATTCCTTAAAATGTCTTCAACACTTGCAGAAGTATCAATTTAGGTGAGATCTACACATGAGGATGCATTGAAAATGTTTTGGAATGTTTAAGATCCCATTTTGTTGACACTCTCAGCATCAATTGTGTAGCATAGTCTGGGAACGAGTGTAGCAGAATTGCTAAAATCAAGTCTCAGGTATGAAGAGGGACTTATGACACCCTAGTGATTACAATTTTCTCAAATGTGTAGAAACTCAACAGTCGCTTACATAATGGCCATAACATTGTCTTGCGACAGGAAATGGTATATAAGAAAGCTTTCTTTCTGTTGAATTTCACTTTGAAAATAACTAGTTATTAATTCTTGTGCCTTGCTTGTGTTTAGTAATAAAGATAAATGGTCCCTTCTTTGATACATGTGCTCAGATCCTTCTTATTTTTATAATAAATTCTATAAAGTAATATTTGTTACAGATCAAAGAAATAAGCCCCAATCATTTCACTTCATTGGTTATGCCCCTCCAGCAGACCTTAGCTTAATATAATCAGCAAACATTCTGATCATAGCCCAGTAGATGTTTTTCATGGTCATTTTTTTTTGTCTGTGGGTGCTGAATTTTGTAGTAAAAGAAAGCATCAATCTCTAGGCAAAGAGCCCAGTCTTCTTGGATTCTAAATAGAATCTTATCTAGGACAGCATTACACCTACGGTATATAGTCAGATTTCAATGTAAGCGTTCCTTTCACTGTAGTACTTGATTGCTTTAGTCTGAAGCTCTCCAAAACTGAGCTATTTTGGTGACTAGCACTTGATTTCTGAAGTGGATTAACAAATATGTCTAGTCAGGGAATTCTGCATTTTCTATAAGTCAGAAGTTTTCACAAAGAATATAACATCCCAATATCATAAATCTCATAGTTTTATTTTTAAGGACTCATCCCTCTTGCCTTTGCTTAAGCACTTCCAGAAATCTAGAATATCTTCATCTTCTTCTTTATTTAGGTTCTGTCCGTCACTCCAAATAGCCCGAAATGCAGTGTATACCTTGGACATTGTAGATACCCTCTCTTTTTAAATGTAATTTTCTTTTTTAATATTCTAATATAATTATTTAATATTCCCATTTTCATTTCCTCCCTCCAAATCCACCCATGTACTCCCATATTTTTCTTTCAAATTCACCATCTTTGTTTTTTTCAGAAAAGGTGTTGTCTGCTCATTTATGGATCAGCCCTCATTAGACCGCACATTTGATGTTTTTAGACAAAAGTCCAATGTAAATTTATGAGATTTCATAATAAGACTTTAACAACTTACTTTAATCTATTAAGCATTATGTTCAAACACTGCGATTTGTTATCTAAGTTACATTTTAAAGTGTTTGTTTATATTCTTCATTCGTTTGATAGGTCATCATATATATTTGATATCTGTCTTACATTAGGGTAGTACATTAAGCTCAAGATTTAGAGGCAGTTATTGGTAAGTAGAAATTCTGATTTAGAAACATACTATATCTAGTAAGTTACACTCCCTTGTGTTTTTATTAAACTTTTTAATACCTATAAAGAAATCATACTATTGACAAAAATTTTTCAATAGATTTTAAAAGTTCTAGTTACTTATAAAAACTACCAATTTTGAATCACTTCAAGGACACTGGGTTACAACTGAGCACAGGTTCCTACTTTGGAAGGATATGCATTTATAAGATGGGAATGAAATTTTTACCCCTATTGTAGAATTGCTCACTATTTCACTCAAGTAGATACACAGTCATTAATCCTGGAAATCAATTTTAACATATTTATATGTCTTTTTCTCATAAAATTCACATGTAGATGTTAAAATAGCAACTATAATTCCCTCAAGTGGGGTTTTATTGTATTAAAATTTGTTTTTCAATGTTGTTTTTAAAATGTTTGTCAGATTTCCAGATACTTCTGCAGTACTATTCCAAAACTGTGATTCCCTATATCAGTACATACAGAGAACCAGAGAAGATAAATACAAAATTCTGAAATCAGTGTAATAACAACAGAATTACTTAGCAAAATAGTAAAGTTTAAAAGAATGAAGAGGCTGTAATATGTTCATGTGCTAAAAATAATTTTAACTCTCCTCCTACTCCCTAAATATAACCAGAAGACACAAGAACTGAAGACTGGTGTACATTTCAAATGTTTATGTGTGTGCTGGGTGGGAGTGGGGTAGAAATAGAAACAAAGGCAAAAAGAGAAAAAGAAATGAAAAGGTGATCCTTCTAGGTATTTCACTTAGCTTGGTAATGAATTGGCTTTCACCTGTGTTGACAAAGAACACTTGAGTCCTTCTAGTCACTTGGTAGATCAAAGAAAAGTAAGACAACACAGAAACTCAAATGTTTGATTTTTCTTCTTACATATGTATTTCAAAACAAAAACAGGCTTTCCAAATAGAGGAATTTGGTAAGTTTCATGTGTGCTGCAGCTACTCTGTTTCAAACTTCTGTTTAGATTGGATCCAAATGCTTCATTGACAGACATGGGCACATCCAAATAGTTACTTCGGGATGAAGTGATTCACACTGAAGTTTGACCCATAAGGGCAAGAGAACAGCAAAGTACCTTGGATAACAAACAGCTAACTCTACTTTGCTCCAGATCATTTAGTTGAATAACAAAAAGCAAAAAAATGAACAATAAAACCTATTTTCTGATAACTTCAAAGCATTCTTCCCTCAGCATGTATGGCAGCTTTCATGACACAAGAATCTGAAGCCTGTACTTTTTACATTAAAAGGTAAGGAAACAATCTAAGCATTTAGTCTTTATTTCAGAAGCCTTCCACAAATCCAGATATACAAATATCTATTATAGGCAAGCATGATTACTCAGTGGGAAGAAACTGAACCCCTCTGTACCCTAAGGTCAGTTTTTAGAAGTTGAATTTAGGAGTTAGAATGCAAGGAAGACCAACTGTGTTAGAAGCCATAATCATACTCATAAAATATGAATATGTGCACATAACATACATTGTCAAGCATCTGTCTATTCCCATTGCTTTACATCCGGCAGTTCAGAAAGTCTCCAGATTATAAGAACATTTTACTGTTTCTTTTTTATTCACTTTAGAAACAAGCTGAGTTAACAATGTGTTTTACTGTGAAATATTTTAACCAAAGTTTTGAAAGATATGGTACTTTATATTTATGTACGGTACATAAATAATTTTTAATCCTTATTGCAATATGGCATTTTATAAAGAAGTAGCACTAAGAATGGAATATAAAACAAAATATCATTGTAATTATATTTTAATATTATACCATATCACCCAAGCTGAAGCCCATATGAAGAGGGACAGATTTCTTTAAAACTATATTCAATACATGGATTTCTCTGTGTATGAAAAGAATTATCATCTTGTAACCATATATCGTCTTATAAACTGTGCCATATAACCTTTCTTTGTATCCAATCTCTGTCTCCCTTTATAGAAGTACTGTTTTCCTTTTTCAAATGAAGAAGAGACAACCTTGAATTTTGAAGGATAGGCCTCCCTAAAACATATTGCAAATGAGCTTTCATATTAGTGCAATGAATAAATATTGCCTTTTATGTCATATATGTAATTCTGATTCTTTGAAAAACGTAAGAGTATTTTAGCAGTTGTCAATAATTATAAAAAGTGCCTTCTCACTGAACACAAACCTACAATTTGGTGGTAGGAGATATGCTAATATGGTAAACCATAGTGTTCTTTTTCCTTTACCTGTGGCAACAATAACCTTTGAATTACAGCTGTGCCATTAATCTGGGTCATTGCTCATTTTATCAAAAAATTATTATTGTAGGCTGAAAGGAACATAATACTAATATGAAGTTTAATCTGAAACAAATACAGGGATACTTATTAAATAGGGTAATTTGACTGTAACTTTCTTTGTGAGGGTATATGGTACAAAGAAAGTATAATATATAAGTGAAACAAGAGAAAATGGCAAAGCAGAATATTTTCCCATGGTGTGTGATAAAGAGTGAGCCAGGTGCAAGTCCATTGTCCTTTCCTTGCATTACAGCTTTTTGACAAATGTGCCCGGAAAATGACTTAGGAGTGAAAATGAGTACCCTTGCTTAAATACATGATATGTATGTATGTATGTATGTGTGTGTATTATTCAAAATAAAAAGTCAAATAGGAATGCTAAACTAAACCAGTGCAGAGGACACTTTGAAGACAACAAAGTCTATTTATTTTGCTTTATGAAGAATGAACTATCAATCTGTATTCACTTGGAAAAATCAACTTTTCTTTCCTCCCTCAAAAAATGCTATTGACCATCTAAAGTTTCCCGGAGAAATCTACTGAAACTTGAGATTATTTTTCTATTTCTTAAGGGAGTTTAAAATAAGTAAAGAATTTATAACTGAATACTTTCTACATCAAAGGTAACTAAAGGACATGCACTTTGCTTCCATTTTACCTCTGTATATCAGATTCATTTTAGTGATACAGAGAGTAGTAGATTGGGGTTGGAGGGTAGAGAATAGGGGAGAAGGAAAAATGATCAACTAGAACAAATTATGTTTAAAACTGCCATAATGGAACTTAGTGCTTTTTATGCTAATGAAAACATAAAGCATAAGGAAATTATTGGATTCAATTTATTTACAAAGATAGGAGAGTATATTAATTTAATTTCTGGCTGCAAGTACAAGGTTTTCACTACATAAAATTACAAGAAAATAAGAAATATAGGGAGAAATAATTTGTTTGCTTATAATAAAACATTTCTGAGTGCTTTTTGTTTAAAGAAATATTAAAAGCATTTTTTAAACTATTAAGTAAAAATCTTAACATTAAGTTTTTGTATGTACTACTTACGGTTGGCATTTGAATTTTCTGAATATCCTACAACACAGGAGTAAAGGAAAACAATTATTTTGAAATCATGAGTCTATTATCATCTATTCATTTGGTTGTAGGAGATAGGCTAATACTACAACCCTCGGCATTCTTTCCCCTTACTTGTAGCAGCAATAACTTTTGAATTACAGTTGTGCTGTCAGTCTGGATCATTGCTCATTTTACCATGAGAAATATTATATAAAGACTCAAGGGACAGAATTATAAATTCATTTGTTTATTTGAAGACAGTTTTTTATATTCAGCTGTGCATGGCACTATTTGCGTTTTATGTGCCACATGAAGCTGAAGATAGAAAAGTCTGTGAGTTTGAACAGCCCAAGATGCTTCTGAGTGCTGTATAAACAAAAAGCACAAAACAAGGAGACTGCCATACATCGGTATATGTGATGAGATGGTTTTATATGACAATTACAATGATACACAACTGACTGTGCATGTGACATAAAAGTTTGATTTTTATTTTCTAAGTAAAGAGAAGAGATGGAAAGTTCCCTTCCTTTTTTTCTGCTCTTTTCTAATGAGAGATCTGATCAAAACAGCACACTTGTAAAGATTCGATTTCTTGCCCTATTTGTGGTACTGCATTAAACTAGCAAGGACTCTGAAAGCAAACAGACCACTTAGGAAGTAATTGTCATGTGAAGCATCAGAATGACAATGGCGCTGCCAGTGTACAAACACAGAAAGAAAAGTCAGCCAATTCCAGTGGCTGCTACAGCTGCGGCTTGAAACTGGAACAAGAAAAGGATGGAGTGTTAGTTAGCCACGGAGGGAAGTGAAAGGAAACATTTTTTTTCAAGTTAACTTCAAAAGCTGGTAATATTGTCTTTGATAACAGCAGCAGAAAAATTGAGTGTCTCTGTAGATGCATTGGTGCTGGTGTTGAGTTTCAGTTTTAGTAGAAAAGTTTATGAGAAAGAAAAAAAAACAACAAATTCCAGAGTTTCCGTAATTTGGCAATGCATTTTAACAAAAGGACCAAGGCCTAGGGATTAGAAGCTCCTGTCATATTCGGAGGCCCATCAACAGCCACTTCTCTGGGCCTCCTTTTCTGTGTCAGCAGGCTCAGTGAAACCATACTTCTCTCCCAGGGATATTCACTGTGAGGTAGGGCAAGTGATTAGGGCCTCCGGAGAAGGAAGTGGACATAGAAATCCTAGCTTCATTATGCTCTGCTCAATAATAACCTACTCACAGGGGAACAATGGCAAGAGTTGAAACATCTGAGAAACTGTGCCTAGAAGAAACAGAATAAGACACTTTTGTGATGAAAACAAAACTGGTCTTTTGAGGAGAGAGGGAAGAGTAAATTCAAAAGGCTCCTCCTCAGTACCTTTTTGGTCATCTTGAAGTCTAAAACAATGATGCATGCCTCTAAGTACCCCCTTTTCCCTTTTCATTCACTAAGCTCATTAGAACCTAGAATATGAGTGAAATCATATTCTGCGGGTACCTGGAACAGATGCAATGAAAGGGGCAAAATTTAATTAGCTGTTCTTTCACTTTTGCAAAGGCCACTTGGATTTTTCTCTGTAACACAATGGTACTAACCTTGCTTTCTGTAGAGAATGCTGCTTTTTATTTTCTTAAATTGATACAAAGAAAAAAAAGCATTTGCTTTTATACTACTGTTTAAAATTTACATTAAATTTTCTGTGGGAAACAATAATAAGTTTTTTCAAAGATTGGAAGGAATTACTAGGATTGGAGATTTTTCCCACTTTCTTTTTCCCATTATTTATATATACTCACCTGCTGATGTTTTACAGAACAGAAATTAACTGATAAAATTCTACATTCAATCAAGAGAATAAACATATCCACAATTATGATCCAAAAGATCACCTACTCCTTTATCTGAATTATTTATTTTTCAAGTAGATTACCTAATTAAACTCATCCAGTCATTTCCACGAGATCTCCAAAAAACACATCAATTCATTCAGGCTTGTTTCAGTTTCCCAAAATGGAAAGAAATCATAAAAGACCACATGATTTCTAAATATGTGCTGTCAAGTAAAATCAGCTGAAACAACAGAAGTTGACTTCTCTCTCCTCTGTATGTTTCTTCTGGTACAGAGGGGAAAGCTAGAAGATGGCAAGTTACATTTTCATAAGCAGTGCATCGGGTCACAGTCCGGTTTAAAACTCAACAGGAAATCCACAAAAAATTGCAAAAATCTAAAGCATATTCGTGTTAAAAATCAAAGGGATTGATGCTCTAAAATATTGAAAGTGAAATGGGAGAGTGTCCGAAGATCACATATTTGGAAGTTTATCAGAAATTTTAACTCTAAAAGCATTAATATTATAACTTGCAGCAACGATCTAGAATGAAAATAGACTGAGTTTTTGAAAGTGTTAAGTATATAAAATATTGGAGAGAGAAACTTCAACAACAATAACAATTTCTCTAGATACTGCATCAGTCTTGTTTTTTTTTTAAAAATCCACAATAAAAATATGCAAACCCATCCTAAGGCTTCCTAGATTAAGACATATAATAAATGCAAAACAGGAAGACTGGGATCAGCTTTCAGAAGAATATTTATTTAGTCCTTTGGCTGGAGTTTAAGAATGAAAAGTCATTCATATCATTGCTATCAGACTTGTGGAATGATTTTATAAACTAAATGAAAAGGCCTCAAAATTCAAAAGAAAAATTAAGTGTGTATCTGATATGTGTGTGATCATAGACAAAGTCATTTAAGTACAACTCCTCTCTCACCAAAATATGCCTTATTTTATTTCTCTGAGGTAGCATCACGCATGCATCTCAAAATAAGTAGCTCTTTAGTGTGCTGTTATTTTGTGGTGAATTGGTCACAAAGAGCTCTGATTATAGGGCTGCACGGTTTAGCAGTCAAGGTGTCAGGCTCAGAGACTTAGGAAGTTAGACTAACCTATTAGAATCACATTCTGTTTTCTATGTGCAAGTAATTTCCAGGGTTCAAACACTTCCATTTAGTGGCACTCCAAAATCACTTCCTTTCCTTTATCCTTTCACTTAACAAACCATAAAATTAACACAACCAGTTTTAAAAGTGGCCACATTGTCTGATGTTTTAGACTTTTCCACTTTTATTTATTTTGTTTTGGAAACAGGGTCTTGCTCTGTATCACAGGATCTCTGGAGTTTCCAATCCTAGTGCCTCTCTTTCTGGAGTAGCTGACTATTAAATAGAAAGGAAAAAGAACGCGTGTGGTAATCAAATAAGTGAAGCCTGGTGCTGAAGAGGGTTTATTTTATAATGTGGGATAATTCTGTGTGGTGTAAAGTAGCTCTCCTTCCTTGTCTCAGAACGGGCTTACCTTAGAGATATTTTACTTAAGCCAGGGGAATGTGGTCCAGTTTCTCGCAAATAGTTTCCACAGACTCCCTGGCATTCTAAATCCTGAGCATGTGCCTAAAAACACACATGACTGTGCATACATTGCTGCATATGGTAATTCATTGGAGTATGCTGAGGAAAAACAATCTAGTTTCTACTGGGAGCCAGAAAATCCTTCGAATTAAGGCAAATAACACAAAAACTTTCTGCCACAGCCCAGAGGTCTCTAATGATTTATTAACACTGTGCCAGCCAAGAGCCAGGGACAGCACAGGAGCTACTCATTCTAGAACTTTATTTATCTTACTTTGGAACATTATAGGATACACACGGGGAGAGTTCTAGTAGTACATAGATTGGCTAGTTCCTACAGAACCTTATTTCTTCTTCATAACCCATGTTTCTTATTTCTAGTTGTTTCTCAAATAATTGTCATGAGGGATTTATCTAATAATAAGGACATGTCGGCTATTGAGTAGTATTTTTACGAAGATAACATGTAAGTGGGAGCGGTAAAACTATGAAATGCTAAGGTATTTGTTCTATAGCTGTTCTTCATGTTCCCTTTTCCTCATAACACATATTCCATAAATATAACCTGTTAAGGCTGGCTCTGCTTAACACAATTTTTCTTAACCAATGCAGATTGCCACACTTGTGGAATAAAGAAGATCTTAACATATTCTTGACAACTTGAGGTGAGTTGGTGACAAAACTAATTTAAGTTCGCATAGATTGTCTGTAGCAGATAAAGTAACATTCATGTCAGTATAGGTATAAATTCCACTGGAAGACACCATGAAATATACACAGTTTCAGTTTTATGCTTGTTTTTCTATTTGTAGTCTTTCTAACATAGTACACCTATTCAGTGATTTAATCATTATGTTTGGCCAACAGCTATAAAAAGCCAAAAAGCCTTCTATTAACTTTTATTCTCTGATGTGTTGGGCCTTATCTAACAATATTGATTGAAATTTTCCTAATTTATTTCATCCTTTCTACCTAAGAATTTAAAAATCCAAAGCATGTGTATGATAAAAGGAGGTATATAGGGCAGAAATATTGCTTGGTTGCTACCATACCTGATGATTTGAATTTAATCCCTGGACTCCATATAATTGAATAAGGGAACCAATTCCTTCATAGTCCCCTCTGATCTCCATACTGCCATTATGGCAGACAAATACGCGTGCGCACATACACACACACACACACACACACACACACACTCAGATAATAAATTATAAGGAATCTAGGGTTGAAAATGTAGCCCAGTGGCTGATCACTTGCCAAGTACTTACAAGGCCTTGTTCAAGGTTTCCAGAATGACCACTACCACTGTTACAAATGTTTCCCCAGAAATTTTGAAAAAGTTGAAGACACCCTCAAAACAACTTGTTCTATCTATCTTCTGTCATCTATGATCTAGCTGTCTATCCATCTATCATTTGTCTAGTCTAGTATCTAACAAAATATCATCTTTTGGTCACTCAGGCCTAAGTTTTAGCTAGAAACATAAGATATTTCAAGTGAGGCCTCTAAAGTCTAGAAAATAAGTAGCTCTGATCTTTTCAAAAGAGTTGCCTTATATCACCATCAAAGAGAGTGCCTGATTTAATCATTCTTTATTTCCTGACAGCTCAATTATCACATATTCAGAAGGAATGTGAAATAAAAAGCACGAGGACATACATGTGGAAGCCTCAAGGCCTCTGATAATTTCTATGTATAGAAGAACTTTGTTTGATACAAGCAGATTCCTCACAAAGCACATTAGGACAGATCATAAAATACCATTGTATAGATTTTGAGGAGTGCTAATGGAGCAAATATCCTACTGACAAATGGAATGAAACACTGTAAATAAATGACTTAACTGCCATTAGAATAGGTTATATGTTTTAGGGAATATGATTTCATCCAAATAGAGGAGGCTTAGCTTAGACTACTGACTGCCTGTATTTAGTCATTTTCTTCTTGGGCACACAAGGGGTAGTCAATCCAAATTACCCTTCCTATACAACTCTCTCCTTGTCTCCTGCTTTTTGTTTGCCTATTCATCCCTTGTACAAAGCCTAGCCTATAGAAGGAGTGGCTTGGGGGCGCCCCGAGGCATCTCACAACAATGGCTTTGAGTCCTCCATTTAACTCTTCAACTGATTAATATTCTGTGTAGCCAGAAGCCAGCCTGACTCAGGGCCTTGGCTTAAAGAGCAGATGGATTATGGCCACTGCTCCTCAATTGATTCATTATTTAGGCCATTAATTTTCTTCTCACCAAAAACATCTGGCGTCTGATGCTTGGGGATAAACTGATATTAGCTGCAAGCAAGTTTAATAACAGGTTCATCATCTATGATTGCAGGTTAAAACCACAGACAAGTTCAGAAAGCATGTATTTCAAAAGAAAGGACACAGTATAAACAACTTCATTTAGAGACAATCTAGGAGAAGGAATTCAGTTTATGCTGCTATTTTTTTAGTAATATTCTACCTACTTTTTAGCATTTTGACATTACAGGTCATTGTCCATGCAAACTTCAACATGTAATAGGCATACAAAGTGGATTAGTAAACTGCCTGAAATTGCCCCTAGGACCAGGTGATAAAATAATAGACAAATAAAATCACTTTAGGTTGCAGGATTGTTAAGGATAATTGGAATAAGAATATTTTTGTATTGCAAGACTTTTCATGTTTAATAGCCTTATGTCTCTACTTTCAGATATTAGTAACTCACATTTTTATTATCAACCATATTTTTGCCAAATACATAAGTGGATGTTTATTGCAAATATGCTAGCCTCTCTCTAACTTCCTCTGAAATGAAAACTTCTATTTTTAAATGTTTGTTTTTGAGAATTTTATCCCACCAAAAACCTAGTTTGAGGAAGAATTCTACTATTCATCATTTACAGCTTTAGAATAAATGTGTCCTGCCTCCAATAGAAGATTTGCTGTCACAAACTACTGTTTTACTGGGATCTGAAAGGTCTCTGGCAAAGGTGTTATTAAAGGCACAAAATATGCACACAATGTGTGAGAAACATACACATGTATATGTATGTATTTTTCTGTCACTGGATACTTCCTGCCACCCCTGAGAACTTACGTATATGGATAGCTGGCTAGCCTGTCTCTGTGTCTTTCAGCAGGCAGGTGTTTGGCACCAATCTATAAGAAGGCAAATGCCCAGCTTGGTTGCCAAAAACAAACAGTTGTGTGGGTGGGCCTAGCATGACATTCACAACAGGCATCTGGCTTGGACCATCCCTGTGGGCTATAGCTTCAACATGTTTTCTCCCACTACTCCTCTGTCCCATGCAATGCTTGCTGGAAAGCTGCCCAAAGGTGAATTTTCCAAGAGGGGTGAATGAGCCTGCACCGATCAGCCTCAGGTTTGTAAACCAGCACGCCCTCCAACTCCTAATTCATCAGAAGCTAGGAGGCAGAGACAAGAGCCATTTACTAAGCTAGTGAAGTCTCTATAGAAATGGCTGGTTATTTTAAAGTCTGGAACCCAAGCACGTAGAAAATTTATTTAAATGTATTCTAAAGCAAATAAACTCTTCTCTCAATTTTCTTTGAACCATTCTAAAAGGGATCCTGCCTCTTCTCTCTTTATATTTCTCTTCTTCTCTCTCCTCAGCAATGTTGTTATAGGTTGATTTTCTTTTTAAGGAAGAATAAAAAACATCTGGTTATGTGCAACACAAAAAAAAAATGAGGAAGATAAAGGAAGGAGAAAAACCATGTCTGTCTTTCACTGCTAAAGTCCAAACAAACCAAAAACGCTTTATGGGGAATTTTAATAATTGGAGTGGTCAAAGTAATTTCTGAGGCTAAAAAAAAAAAAAAAGGTCAGCTAGCACCCCATACCCACAACAGACGACATTCAGGGAACTGTTGCAGAGTTGATAATCTTCCTTAGAACTGTAAGGATGTGCAGTTTCTGGGTTTTGTGATTTCACAGACAGCTTTGAGAAAATATATCTTTTACTAAGTCAGGGTTGTAATTCTTTATTCTGTCAAACAGCTTAATGTCATCTTCTGATACCTTAACCTGATGTAACAAAGATTATTTTAGCCCCCAATTAAGATATAATGGCCATGACTTCAGAGAAAACTCCGTTTATTATTATACTGTTAGTCATTTAGTTCTTCTTATTTCCGGTGGCACTCATATTTTAACACACACATGAAGAGCTTCTGGCATATAATTTATTTGAATTTTGAAGAATACCACAAAAAAACCTCTTTTCCAAAGCTTGTGTCTCTCTTTAGTGTCTTTTATAAAGGACTCAATTCTTGGTGCCTCCAATAAATATGTTGCTTTTAAACAATAATTTTATCAGTTCTTTGAGAATTTCATACAGTATATTTTAAACATATTTACCAACCCCATCTCTAAATTCCCCCATAACCACTCTCCTATCCCTTGCCCCAATTTTGAGATTTCTTTTTTCTTTCCCTGTGAAGTTCAGTTAGCTTTAGTAATGGGTTTGGCCTTACATATATGGTCAACTTAACAAGGGTCACATCATTAAAACAAACTGATTCTCCCTTTCCCAGAAGCTATCAAACATCAATGGCTTCTCAGTTGTGCCCACTTCCCTTTCCACCTCTGTGCTAGGTTTTTGTCTGGATGGAGTTTTGACACAACTTGTACATGCTCTCATAATTTAATTACTGTGAGTTCATAAACACTACTGCTATGTTGTATCTAGAAAACACTGTTTCTTTGATGATATTGACCCCACTCTGGATCTTACAATCTTTCTGCTTCATTCTGCTTTCATGATTGTCTTTGAGCCCTGATGGGAAAGGCATAGAATTCCTTCGAAGTTAGCAAATTTTACTTGACAATTGAGGAAAAATTGAAGAAGTACTGGTTGTAGACAAAAGTGACTTTAACCATCTTCAGAATATAGAACACAGTGTGATAGGAAAAAAGCCTTTTCATGTTCCAGCTGAATTCCTTAAGATTTATCATCCTAGCTGGGCGGTGGTGGCACACGCCTTTAATCCCAGAACTCGGGAGGCAGAGGCAGGAGGATCTCTGTGAGTTTGAGTCCAGCCTGGTCTACAAAGGGAGTTCCAGGATAGGCTCCAAAGCTACAGAGAAACCCTGTCTCAAAAACCAAAAGAAAAAAAAAAAGATTTATCATCCTCAACTATATTCTAAGGGTAAAGAATGGGCTACTGATTCCCAAGTTCATTTGTAAGCAGATTGTTTTAAATACTATCTTTTCTCTGAATTGAGGCTGAACATAGAATTAAACATATTGGTCAGAATCAATATTGTTAATTAAAATACAAATCATTCTGCAATATTATTTGCTAAGTCTGGCAAACTTAGTAGGATGGCATAATGCTAAATAGTATACACCAGTATCTGACAGATTGTGGTTTAAACTGTAGTTATGACATGCAGTAGTTACAAAGCCTTGGTAAAATCACTTTAATGTTTCTGTGTCTCTGTGTTTAACTGTAAATGAAGAAGGTGATGTTCAGATCACCAAGCCTTCTAAAAATCAATTAGGTCATCCATGTAAATTGATTAGTCTAAATCACAAATTGTTGCCAGTATTTATTTTAAAAAAACTGGCACTATGAACAGGTTAAGAAGCACAAACTGAAGAGTTTTAGGAAAGAGTTTTGTGAGCACAGTTCTCACCAAGTCCTCTGAATTGCCTGAGTTTCTGAAAGTTAAATTAGTACAAGAGTATTTTTCTCAGTCGTGAGAAGAGCTTTCTTCAGACACTTCAAGTATATACATAATTATATCTTTGCAAATGTAATTTGGATTTATCCACCGCTCATTCAGAACCCCAGTGATCTATCACTTCTCATTATGTCGTCAGTCTTTAGTATATGAGCTTTCAGGATCTTTTAACATTCTGTGCTTTAATTTTCCTAAAATGCAATGTAGCTCTGCCTTATACACCCATACATACTTGATAGGTCCCCCAGCATCACTGTACCATGCAATTGGGGCTCCATTAACATATATCACAGAGTAATATCAAGGACAATTCAGAGAAATTTATTTCACAAATTTCTGGAAACTAGGAAGTCCAAGATCAAGGTTTTCCTGGTGTTGGTTTCTCTTCAACCCTCCTTTTTTGACTTGCAGATCCTATTGTGTTCTCCCGCCATCCTTATGCATCTACATGCTTTAGGTACCATTTTGATTGATGTTACATAATATGTGAAAAAAACAACTTAGAACAGGAAGTATTATCTTTACTCAAAGTCTCAGGAATTTCAGTTCATGATTAACTAATTGATTGCTGCTTAGTATATGGCAAGTGAGAACATTGTAATGCAGAATGTGTACTTTAACAAGCTGTGCACCTCATGGCAGCCAGAAAAGCAGAGGTAAACTTATAATGTGAATCTTCTCATTGCATAATCCCTTTGACACACTTTCTCCCACTAGATACCAATTCCTACTTTCTACCACCTCCCAGTAATGACATTAAATGATGAATGAATCAGTGTTTAATAAATTCACATTATGAGGTACAAACTGTTAGCATATTAACATATGAATCGAAAGATGACAAAATTCAACAGATAATAATCACCCAAATTATAAAACACTAGAATCTGCTTCCCATTGCTCAAAAGAGAGAGACATAATTCAGAAGTAAAAGAAGACTTTTTTTAACTTTTCTGGTTTTGAAAAAAAATGTTGTTTTCTCTCCAAATATAATACCTTTCCACTGAATGAAAATTTCTAATGTTGTAAAAATATAATCTAAGAGTAAGGAAACAATACTGGATTTGTTCTAAGATGTCATTAACCAAGTAATGTATTTTTATTCTCATTTAAATTGATTTTATTTTTAGATTTAAGTTACAAACTATAGATTAAAATCCAAAGCATTCCCAAAGCATGCATATATCTTTATATATTCATAGAAAGAAGAAATTTCATCTCTTCAGTTGAACTCCCAGAAGTTGATTGTGTACCAATGCATCTGCTTCCATTAGTTACTGAGTGAAGGTTCTTTGTTGACAATTAAGGCAGTCACCAATCTGATTACAGGAAAAGGCCAGTTCATGCACCACTCTACTATTGCTAATATTCTTAGGGTCTTCCTCGTGATTTCTTCAGAGTTTCCTTGGCTTAAGATCATGATGTAGAAACTCACAGAGTCAGCTGACATGAGCTATATAGAGTGATAGACTTAGAGGAGCTCATAGACTCTAAAATGATAGCAAGGGAGCCTTAATGGGACTGACCCAGGCCCTTTGCATGTGGGTGACAGTTATGTAGCTTGGTCTGTTTGTGTAGCCACTAGAAGTAGGAATTTTTGGAGGCGTTTACAGTGACCTTCAGGGTGGTCTTGTTCAATAAAGCCCCACCATTCCGGAAGCAATCCACATGTTTTCATCCTCTGTGGAAACAAGAGAAGAACCTCTTTCCCAAAGCAACATATCCTTAGACCCAAATTTGGAAGTCATGATACCTTTGTAATATACATTCTGGTTTAGCTTAGCAGCCCATACAATGAAATGTCTCTCTGTACTTAGCTCCTTCACAGTCAAAAAATTCAAAGAAAACACAATAATATACATAATCTATACTCTGTGAATTTTCCCTTTTTACGTGGCTTATTTTTCTTTACTCCTTTTAATCTATGACTATCTGTACTCTGTATTTTGGAAAGACTTTACCCTTTTTTAAAGCATTTTATTTTATGACTCTCTACACACTTTTTCTTTTCTCTTCCAAGCCTACATCCATTTATCCAACACTGTGACTCATCTGAGTTTGTCTTTATTGCATATCTGTAATTCTTTACTGTCCTAGAGTACTTTTTAAAATGCTAAACACTTCTTAAAACTTAAGCTGTGCCATTACTATGGTATATACAGTACTTCCTACTTGTCTGCCATTTAACACTTATGCTATACCATTATTATATTGTTATTTCTGCTTGCCAGCCTAGTCCAGCATGGTGGAGCCACTCATACCAGCCAATCCACGTCGCCATCAAGCAAGCCACAGCATACTGCTCACAAACCCCATCCAAATGCTCCATCTCCCAAAAAAGCCAGAGGTCATTCTGGCAGCAGGGCTCAGAAAGTTGACATTTCGAAATGACATGGCTTTTCTGCTAATGCTGAGTCAGGAAAAACTCTCTTAAAGGAGTCATGCCTCTGCTTGTTTCTAGTAAACTGAACCCATCTAAGAAAATGCCTCCAACAAACCATGCTTAACTCCATTCTTTTGTGTCTAGAATTAAAAACTTCTCAGGTTTTAATGTAGATGTAGTTACCCACATTGGGTGCCAATCTGTTGGAAGGAGCTCACTTGATGGTTCCTAGGCTCCCAGCTAGCTTATACTCAGAATAATCACACAGAAACTGTATTATTTAAATCACTGTTTGGTCCATTACCTCTAGCTTCTTATTGCCTAACACTTACATATTAATTTAACCCATTTCAATTAATCTGTGTATTGCCACGTGACTGTGGATTACTGTCTAAAGTTTCAGCATATCTGTCTCCAGCGGCAGCTCCATGGCTTCCCTCTGACTCTGACCTTCTTTCTACCAGCATTCAGCCTCACATTCCTTGCATTCCTAAGTTCTTTGCTATAGGTCCAACGCAATTTCTTTATCCATTAATGGTAATCACAGCACACAGAGCGGACTCCCACATCAGTCCCTGGCACAAAAACTGGCTTTTTGGAACCTATTTCCTTTGGTAGGATGCCTTGTTCAGCCTTAATGCAAAGGGGAGGAGCTTGGTTCTGAAATACCCTTTCTGAGGAGTAGAAGGAGTGGGTACAAAGAAGGTAGGGGAGGGAACAAGAGGAGACAAGGAGAAGAAGGTAAACTTTGGTAGATATGTAAAGTAAATAAAAGTTAATAAGAAAGGGAGAAAACTCATCTTCATTCCTCAAAATCTTCTTTTTCTACTTTTCTTTCTATTCCATTAGCCACTGAGAAATCAATGTAAATTTTTACTGTATCCCTTGTTTCTACTTTTCCAGAATGTCAAATAGGTAAAGTCAGTCAATATGTATCCTTTCCATACTAGCTACTTTCAGCTAATAACAATCTTTAAAATTCTTTCAAGTTTCACAATTTGACAAGACTTAAATTCCTTTAACTGTTGAATAACACCTCCCTATCTAAATGTAGTACATTTTATCTAACCAAACACCTATTGAGAGAACTTATGATTGCTTCCATGTTTTGATGGATAAATACCATAGAGAGTACTTATTGGTTCATATGATAAAATTATGTTTAGTTATATATTAGAAACTGATAAAAATTTTATGTTATTTATAATTTATTGTATAGTTGACAAATAATTGGAATATAAAGATAACATTAAATTAAAAACAGCACATTGTATATATACATATAGCTCTGTAGTATGAAACTATTGTTTTGAACACTGGCAGAACAATACATTATATCCATGTGGTATAGGCATACTTTTATTTTGAGACTAAACTAGGACTGAATCTGAGACCTTTCTCACTCCAGTGTATCTTCTGTCAATGGTAACTTGTAATTTTACTATTATGAAAAAACTCCATTGCCAAGAATTAAAAGACTTACAATGTTCTTATTCTAAATTCATGCAAGTCTAAAAAAGGTGTGGGCATATGATTTCCCATGGATGTTGCCCCTAAGGGAACACAAATATATCCCTAAAACTTGCTTTGCTTACTTTTATCAGAAATTGAATTATTTTTTGCAAAACACAAAGGAGCAGTGATACTTTAATTTGGTATAAAATTTAATTCACTAATTTTCTTGGTGTCTATGTCAGACTCAGAGTTTTCAATATGTGATTAAAACACTATAAACAATACCAATTTTCAAACTCAGAAAAATGAAAGGCTCATAGCAAATATGTTTTGTGGACCGAAGTCTTTCTTTAAAATTTCTGATTCTTTATTAAAAGATCTTTATTGGACATTAATTAGCATATTGATTTTCTTGATAAAATATGTAAAGCAAACTGGAACTAGATCACTATTGGGAAAATAGTGGTTGTACTAGCATTTCCGTTATTGCTATAAAATGCACAACAATTATGACCTAACAAGATGATAAAGCAATTATCATTTGTTGCCTATGACCTGTGTAAAGCCTGTGTCATTGAATATTTATAATTATTTGACAATGAAGCAGATACATATATCCATTCAGTGCATGTAAGTAAAAGGCAAAATATTGTTGTTAACTTCAAAATATTTTATTTTTATTTCTTGTTTTTGAGTGAATGCATATATGAATGTACATGTGCCATACACACAGAAATACTCACAGACATTCATATTGTCATCAAAAACATCATTAAAGAATTGATGTATTTAGCTCTAAAATACAAGTTATAGCAAAATAAACCTTGCTACTTAATAGTCTATAACTTCTGAAAGACAGAATCTAAAAGTATGTAAGTACATAAAATTCCACACAAGAACATATTCAAATGAGAATAGAGTTTTCTGTCCAACCTGGTATTGTTGGAATAGTGTATAGGTGAGTAGTAAAAATTCAATGATAGGGACAGTCTAAATTTCTACTATTTGGCTAAAATCTAGCCAAAAGTATCAGGACATTCATTCTTAGAAATCTTTGAAACTATACCTGATTATGTTTATCAAAACAACCAAAAGAGTTATGGGCTTCACATGAGCTAGCTGTCATTATTTTAAACCCGTTTTTTCTTTTAAAAAATTTACTTAAATATTTTTATGTGTGTGGGTTTTTGTTTGCATATATGTATATGTACCACATGTGTGCCTGACACCTGAAGAGCTAACAAAAGGTCTTCACATTGGATCCCTTGGAACTGTAATTATAGATGGTTATGAGCTTCCCTCTCGGTGCTTGTGGTAGAACCCAGGTCTTCTAGAAGATTAGCCAGTGAGTTTACCCACTCAGCCAGCTTTCTAGCCCCTAAAGACATTTTCTTAAGCAGTAGATTAGAAATCATTTACAAAAGTAATGATTCTTTACTATTTTGCTTCGCATGAGCAAGAATTTCAGTCTAGGTAATATTTTTCTATGAAACTAGAGAAAGAAATTGAATTAAGGAATAGTTGTAATTTTTCATCTCAATTTTAAAATTTACATAATATCTGATTTTTCAAAGTCACTGGATCTATTTTTCCTCTTCTATATACACTACTTATGGTAATAATTCCAAGCTCGCAGGATTATTTAAGAGGATGAATCAAGATTTATCTTAGACAAAGATTGTGAGCTACATTTGAACTAACTTCTCAAATGGGTTAATTGGTTCATCTGGTCAATTAAACTTAGAATTAACAACAGACTTGTAATGATTTGAAAGCCTTTAGAAGGCCCTAAAACATTGAAATATTCCAGTATAATAATTTTTCTTACTTGTTGGAGGGTGGTCTGTAGAATTAACCAGACTAGCTTTAGTATAAAATATTTAGCTTTAATAAGGGTAAGAAAAGGTGGACTTACAAAGCCAGAGTTCCTGTGAAGCACAGGAAAATCAAAGAGGAAGCAGGAAGCACACCCACAAGATTTTATAAGTAAATATTAGCCTAAGGGGATCACACCCTACAAACAAGGTGATTGGCTGGGCTTCCCCTTCATCTCCCCCTTTTGTCTAAATAAGACAGAACCAAACCAAATACAACTATATACAATAGGAACAAATAATAAATATAAAATTACAAATAACAAGCAATATTAAGCAAGAAACATATAACAAAAGTTTTACTAAACACTCTATTTCAAGGAGTCTAAATTATGTAGAGAGTAACTACTATTATCAAATCTTCAACTCCATCAAGGATCTGAGAAGGGAAGTGATATTTCTTAAGCAACCAGGAAGTACAAACGAGAAACTTTCAAAATGTGCAAGAAATGACAGAGACAACTGACTACCTGGGCAATCACCCAAAGTCTCATTTGCAATGTTGAGAAAACTAACTTTGGCTAAGGCCTAACATAACTGACAAACCATTATCAAAGGCAAGTAACTATTTTAGAACTATCCTACCCTGTCTTGGCAAGATAAGACAATCCTGTTTTATCCACTTATGGATATTTTGTTTCTTTGTCAGTAGTAGAGATATGGGCTTTTCTTTACCCAAAGGCCAGTTCTGCCAAGAAGACAAGCTCCCAGTGGAGTGTCTTTGGTTCTCAACGTTCTCTTGGGAGAAGAGCAGTGTTGCCAGGAGTGATTGTGTCTCGTTGTCACGGAATTCTAGATTAGATTAAAGGCCATTTTCTACAGCACTTCAAAGAGGTTGAAGGTTATATTATCTATCATAAATATAATCTCTAGGTATCTAAAAAACCTGATTATCATAAATATAAATATGACAAACATATATGACTATTGATTTATAATTCTCGATACCTATCTAACTTGAGAACTAAGAGAATATACAACTGTGCAAATTATGAGGACAATGATCTCTAAATGTAAACAATGTCATTACATAAATAATATCAGAGGTAGAAATGTACATTGCAATATGGTAAATATATCAATACAATATATGTATATTTTAAACAGAGGTATAAACATACTCTCATACAACAAATAGAGGTAGGAGCATACTCACATACAATGTTCAATATATCAATAAACAAGGATCAGCACCAATACAATTTTCTAAAAACAATAATTCACAAATACCAATCATCTCATCAAACCAGTTAATCCCCCCTTTTTGTAATAAACACCCCTAATCCAATAAAATACCTCCTCCATCCCCTCAACCCTATACTAACCACTAAATGAGGTCCCTAACCCTGAGGGCAAACTCTGTTAGAAGAGGGGACATCGTCCTCTAAGATTGTTTCTGCACTTATTCATTGCTGTTTTCTTCTTTCACTAAACATTGACAATATACATTTACTTAGCATCATACAGAACTTGCAATCTCTTAAAGTACACACAGGTGGAATCCAAATTAAAAGGCTGGAAGTCTAATCATATAAAATTTCTCATTCCTGCCTTTCTGTTTAAATTATATTGACCACTATTCTGTTTGAATAGGGAATAGATGTGAGGTCCATATCTCATTAATCCTACTATCAGTAATCCTGGCCAATCCATGAGAAGAGTTATTGTTTTCATCCATAAAGTCTATAATTCTATCACTTATTTCAATCATGCATGTGTGCACAAATGTAGACACAGTTTTAATTGTTTTTTTCTTTGTAACTTTATGTTTTGAATTGAAGTTAAGCACTCAGATACACTCAGAAAATCATAAGAAGCCTTTAGGCAAGTAAAAGAAAATGTACTTTTGGACACTGCTCATTAGCTAACAAATGAGTGTCCACTTTGACCCTCCAGTGCTGGACAAGCTCATATCAGATTTAGAGAAATAAATTAAATTTTAGAGTTAAAAAATGGTACTCTCATAGTTGACTTTTGCAAAGCCTCCTGGAGATCAAAGATCAAAATATTAGTTGCTGTTTCATTAAGGGCAACATGCACTGTTTGACTTTCTACTTTAATAATAACTAGTCTCATTTCCTCCAGATATCATTATTGTGAAAGATTCTGTAGAAAACAGAAAGCTCTAACAAAGCTTCCATTAAATCAAAGAGCAATAAACAAACAGAACCAATTGATACGTCAGAGCCATGGAATGTGTTTTATCTCTCACAGTTTTCTCCTGTGTGCCTGCACTAGTACAGTACTTAGGTACAAACCAATTGATCAGCAGGGAGCTGTTACCTTAATTATAAAATGAAACAACTTTGCTAATGTAATCTAAAAGCCTTGTTAGTTCATATTCCATACGTGTAGTCCTGAATGAGCTCCAAATACAAATCCTTATAGGGCTACTGTCGCCTGCTTGCGATGTGATGGCTTGAAACAGGCCACACTTATTTAAGCACTCCGGTTTTATTCCTGAATTTTATTTATTTGTTTGGAACCTCTGCCTTTGCCCTTGGGGTGGAGAGAGAGTGCTAACAAACCCTGAGTCCCAAGCAGCATGCACTTCTGAATAGTTCATTCATGGGGAACCATTTGTTTGAGGAGGCCTTTTGTCTGATTATTGGCCCTCACCGTTAGGGCTCAGGCAGAGATGTGATGAGCCTTGCAGGAAAAATTAAAGAAGATGTAAACAGTAAATGCAGACATTTTGCAACATAGCTAAAAATAAATTGCACTACAGGCAATTATGCAAGTTTTACTGGATACATTAAAAAGACATTAAATGCACAGCTGTTTTAAGTGTCTTTTAAGCTGATAAATTAACTGTCTAATAAATTGTAAGATTTGTCAGCTAATAATGCTATTTTATCTGCTTTAACATATGCCTTCCTAGTTCATGAAGCATTATTGTAAGTGCCAAAAGGAGATAATGTGCATTTTACAGTGTTATGTCTTAAGTGGAATGGATCATTGGCCATGAAGAAGTGTGTTAATAAATCTCCTAGGCTTTGTTAATTGCACTCAATGAAGTGTCACTGTTAAAACACAAAAGATGTGATAGAGAAAGCTGAACATAATGTCTTTTAGTTTTACAATTAACAGTTCACTAGGCAAATCGACCAAAAAGACCATAATTTGTTGAAGCCTTATTAACTTACATTTTCCTAGTCAAGGTCATAATTGTGGATGGCTTAAAGCTATCTTTTAATGCTTATTGTGAAGAGTAACCTTGCTGGGAGAAGAAATGTTTTCCTTCTGAATGGCACAAGATGCCGACCAGATTCAAGACAAATAAAGCAACATTCTTTTAAACAATAGTCTTTCAAAATCATTCATTATGGAACATCTATATTTACCATAACATTCAGAAAATATAATTTTGAATTATTTGTCTCAAAATTATAAGAAGAATAGAATATATTATTCATTATAAAATCAAAGGACACTACTTTCAAGGTCATTAAGAATACAAGAAACAATGATAATAGGATAATTTCTAGTGTGTGAACTTGACTTAACTTTTTCCATTTAAACCCATATAACAGCCCCTAGTATACACAATACAATAATTTGACATTAAATCTCTTTCCTTTAAGTTTTGAGAAACTTACAATGAGAGGCAGATTGTTTCTATATCAGAACAAGAACTATTTCATTTTCTCTTTATTTCTCTAAAGATATACCTTTGATCAAATGCCAGTCAGCTTGCAAGTGTACTCTTATAGAAGCATGGATTACATCTTTAGTAACAATACTTCAACAAAAATTCCCACAAACTAGAAAAGTAAAAAAGAAACTGTAAACTACCTGTAAAATTGAATGATACTTCAACTTTGGGGCAACTATTTGATTTTTTGTGTGTGTGTGTGTGTTTGCATTTGTATAAAATTGACCAAAGTCTTAAGTTTGGGGCAATTCAAGAATCTCTACAACAGACTCTATTTTCTTCTTGACTCACTGCACTGTTTACCATTACTCAATTTATGCAGCTGTAAATTGAAACGATCAGATATTTTGAGCTACAGAGTGATTCTTAGAGTCAAAGAAGAAATTCATGAGAAAGTGTTTTAAAATAGTAAATTACCACACTTACTTTTAATTGTATTATATAAATCATATAAGCTGTGACATACAAAGCATTTTCACACCTTCTGTCTCCATGTTCACAATAATCTTTGATGAAGGCATAATAAATAGCTCAGATGAAATATATGGCTTTCTCTGCTAGATATAGTAATTCTGTAACAATATATGATACAAAGTTTTTCTTTTTCCTTGGTTATTTGTTATCTGGTTATATAATCACATTGGTAATATAGTAGAGGCAACTAAATAAAGCTCAAAGAAATCATTACTTCCCAAGGCCACTCAGTAATTCCAGGTGGGAAAAACCCTAAGTCCTTAGATATACTTCATCTAAAGTAATAAAATAAAAACCCTTTTTTGAATGCGAAACAGTCTTCAATCAGTCTAAATGTTCATTCACATAATTGCATTGCTTCCTTTACATCGCACAGAAAATCAGAATGAAACAACAGGTCAAATGTTAGAAACAATTGTAAGAATTATAACAGTCATGTTGATATTTCGGTTAGGTGGGATGAAACAACTATAGTGAAAGAGGTTCAACTCTTTTGTGCTACATTCAATGTGCTATTTAAACAGCTCTGCCTCTGATAGCTTCATTTTATGGCTGGACCACCCCAAAGAAATGGGAAGTCCCAATTATCCTCACCACCAGTCTTTTCTTTGACAGAGCATGAATGGGATGATTTGATCTTAAGTGGAGATTATGCACTAGGCAATGCTGAGCAGTCTTCAAATGAGCCTCATTAAGGAGAAAACCAGCCTGTTTGACAGATTTTTTTTTCCTTAAAACTTTTAGACCACACTTACTTCTTAATCATTGTTTCTACTTCATATTAGAAACTGCAGGGAAAGAAATATCATTAGCTCTCTTATTGTTGCCGTTCGAAGGCTATGTAGAAAAGAAAAAAATATACATGAATAGTGTTCAATTTATATGAGATTTCTATGTTTGAAACTGTTGGACACACAGATGTGAAAATTAGAGGTACTTATAAATGTAGATATAGTGAAGCAAATTTTTAAAGTAGATAGAATGTTGGTGCCAAAATAAGAAATTTTAAGAAGTCAAATAAAAGAGGAAATGAAGTGGAGGAGTAAGAAATGAAATGGAAAATTATAGCATCTAACTTGCAGAAATAAGATATGCAGCAATTTAGACTCCATATATATCAGTAGAATTCTTATATGTCATGTAATTTTTACAATTTAATAATTATAAATATGCATGACATTACTTCCATTTTTGCTATTAGAATAAATGGCAACAGCAGCAGTAGAGGACATACTAGGTAGTAAGTGCTAGTTTAAACATTTGTTAGTATCAGCTAATTTAATCTTGACAGTGATGTAATAATTACCAGATTACATATTAGTCCACATTATACAAATGAAGAATGAAGTACAGTGATTAGGTAACTTCTTCTAGATCATAACACTGATTATTTTAAGGAATAGACTGTCTAAGGGTAAAGCTAAAGATTTTACTGCACAACATGCTATCTTCCTGCTGTTTTCTAACAATAGATTGGAATTTTCTATTCTCTATTTGAGTATTTTGATTGCTTACTCAAGTCCTTATTGCAAGAATATTGAGTTATTATCTGAAAGAGTTGCCATGGCTAATTTTAGAATTATGGACCAATGTGGATCAAAATCCTCAATGACATATATCAACAGTATGATGTAGAAAGGAACATAGTATGATTTGACTTTGAAGTCTTAATAGACAGAAATGTTCCAGAAGAAAGTTACTAAAATGCTGGTCTACTCATATTACTCCTGAAAGGTAAAGAGGTAAGAAATCCTGTCAGAAAGAATTGATGGAACTTTGAGTATGGAACAGTATTATTGCTCTTGAATTCTGTTTTAAGATAGTGGAAGAACTGTCATGTGAAATGTCAGTAAGACCTGTATCACTATGTAGGTCAGTGGACAAATCTTGGAATTGATTGGCAATTTAGCGTGTTTATTTTAATATAATGTGTTTAATACTTCTTTTGGAATTTCATACATGTGTATAAAATGTTTTGATCAAATATTCACCTATTCTTCCCCCTAATGTTTCCCAGATCCCTCCTAAGCTCTTCTTGTGTGTTCTTTGTTAATGATGATGAATTAGCAAAGACTAATAAAAATTTAGAAGAGTCAAGACTAAGAAGTCCAGTAATGGTCTCAAAATATCTTTCTTCCTTTGAGTTAATCCACCATTTCATTGGACTTAGACACTCTCAGAGGGCCGGCTGTGTCCTAGGCAAAATTATGCACACAATCCTTTTGTTTGACCTCCTGCTAACACATCGGACTGCCTAGTTCATTTACCTTATCTACCATTCTTTTTTGGCTTTTCAAGACAGAGTTTCACTGTAGCTTTGGAGCCTGTCTTGGTACTAGCTCTTGTAGACTAGGCTGGTCTCAAACTCACTGAGATCTATGTGCCTCTGCTTCTGCCTCCCTAGTGCTGGGATTAAAAGGTGTGCACCACCACTGCCCGGCTCAACTACCATTTTTTTATTAAGATGAAGTGCAATCTACTTGTTGACTCTGTGTCTGAGTCTTCCTATACCTTTGTTCCATGATCTTCTTTCTTAGGTTCTCTAATGTTCCAGGAACTTAGATATTATTCCAAGAAAAGCATATATAATGGGTAAATTATTTTACACAGTCTATTTCCTGTATAGAGTAAATGATTCAGAGGATGGTAGGTAACTCAGAATGTAAGAAAATACCTCTGCTGATTTAATGTCCTCAAAAGAAAGAGGGGGGAATCAGTAGGCAGCAGAGTTAATGGGTTGTAAGGAAATGTTTTCATATATTATTTCAATCATATTCCCTAAACCAATGTATGCTAAACATAGTTAGTTCACAGAAAAAGTGAAAACATGAAGAGAAATTTTGTAGAATCTTCTATATCAACAGGAATATGTAAAATAGTATAGCTTAATCTTTCTGGGATATTAATATCTCTCGATATTAGTAACACTAAAATTACTTTCATCCAAATAATATCACTGGAATGTTTTTCCATAATTTTGCACAGTATAGGTGAGAATGGAATGATTATTATTATTATTCAAATGAGAAAATGATTGAAGCCTGAAATTTAAATAAGTGATAGATCTTACATGCATTGGGTTAGGGAGAAAATCATGGGAACATGAAACAAACAAGAGCATATACTCAAACTTATCTTTCAATGGTATTTTACAGAAATAGTTCTAAGTTATAAATAAATATTTACCAAGTTACTACTAGCAAGTAGTTCTATTCTAGACAATGTATGCAAATAATCTTTTAAGTTCCTTTGAAAAATACTATTAGTTAGGGTTATCACCCCAGGGTTACAGATAAGGAACTAAGACTCTTAGTGATTACTGACTTGACTCAGCATCATCAGGAAATTAAAGAGCAAAAATGTTAGGGAAGATTTATTTTAATATAGATTATAACAGTTTCTCATCATAGTCACAATCTGTACATCATATTAGTGCTTTAAAAAGACTTATATACTTTTAAACTCTTCATATTATCTTCTCTTTTTAATCATTTGTTAAATTTATGTGTAACATTCACTTATTGGTTCAAATGTTCAGTTATCTAAGCTGCAACAAAGGTAAATTTTTGTTAAAGAAGATAATATGTATAACATATAACTAAATATGTTACTTAGTGTATAACACACATGATTCAAATAAAAAAGGGAACCCCAGTGAAAGTCAAGTCTCTGGTTTGATAAAGACTGCCAGCTTCAAAGAAATTCAAAATGCAAATACTAACATCATTGAACTCATCTAAAGGATATTCTCTTATTTTATTCATACAATTGTATGCATATAAAAATGTAAATATATACATATAAATATACAGTATGTTTGTGTATTCATTTAAGTCAATATAGATATAAAAATTTCATTAGTATAAGTTTAACTATAAATATGCTTTTGCATGCAATGTATATGAATACATTAAAGTAGCTTTGACAAAAGGCAAAGTTGCTAGAAATGTGATTTATAGAACTTGTGTTATAGGCATTTTGTTATTTTGGTACACATTTCTTAGTTGTTCTGTTCTCACAGTAGTTGCATTTTGTCATACCACATCTAAGTACCAGTTTCACCACAAGGTTTTTAGCATGAGATGCAATAAAACATGTAAAATAATTAAAATATTTTAGGGAACATGATCTCTCCTTGATTTATTTTGTTTTTTTTGCTATTTCTTATTTTTAAAGACAGTATGATGATATCATGTTTGTACAAATAAAGCTTGCCTGAAGATCAGAGAGAAGAGCTAGCCAATAGTTAACTATAGAAGACTGGAGGTTTGTATAGACAGACAGAAAGTATTATGGCTGGACAGAGAGAAAAAGTAATAAGGTGGGAGGAGACAGGAATGTAGACTCTTTTCAGTTGGGAAGTTGAGTAGATAATATGGCTGTGGTTTTGCTCCTTTGTCTCTGCTTTCTCAACACCTATTAGAACTCTTGCTATATATTGGATCCTGGAAAGTGAACCCTAGCAAAGAGCTTGCAGTAGTGTGTGTGTGTGTGTGTGTGTGTGTGTGTGTGTGTGTGTGTAGAATGTAACAAGAAATATCTCAAAAGCAAAAGAATTCAACTTAACAAAAAGAACTAATTGAATCTTTTCTCGCATTGTATGGGAAACACCATTATCTGGAGCGCCTATATTCTATGCTGATGCAAATAAACCAGTTAAGGCAGGTAACAAATTAGAAAGTTTAAGTAGATCTAAACCCCTATTATTCTCTCTAAAAGTCAGAATTATATGCTATTCTCATGCCAAGACAAATAGGACAACCCTTCAGAACATCCTGCTTCACAGAAAGGTCTGTCAGATATGCTATGCCTGTAGACCAAAGATGAGTACCCCAACTTTGCAGAGCAACCTTAGGTGACTTTCCAGGTAGCCAGCTGTTTCTGTCATTTCTCACATTTTTTGGAAGTCGTTTGCTCACACTTCCTGATTACTTGTGTAATATTATTTCCTTCTTAGATCACTGATGGAGTTGAAGACTTCAAAGTTATAATTTTGGTTTTTCTTGTTACCAGATTCAGAAAAGAAATCTACTAAAAAAATCTAAAGAGTGTAACATTGAGAGACATAAAAAGATAGTTTTGGTAATGCAAGTTAGAATAGAAAGCGAATTAGGTACAACTTTTGAACTTACCAAGACAGGATAGATTTGGAATATTTTATCTGAATTTATCAATTGTTAACGAACTAGACATTTTATATATTTATTGACTGTATATACTTTATATAGTTGTTGTGCTTATTATATATACTTTTTCTTATATTACTTATATCCTCTTTTCTAAAAAAAATTTAGAGGAAAATAAGGAAATGTGATGATATCTTGTTTGAACAAACAATGTTTGTCTGAAGTTCAGAGTGCAGAGCTAGCCACTAGCTAACCATAGATGTCTTGAGGTCTGTATAGTCAGACAGGATGTGAAATGGCTGGATGAAGAAAGGAAGAGATAAGGTGGGAAGAGATAGGAATTCTCTCTTTTTGGCTGAGAAGTTGAGTATGTAAGGTAGCTTTGGTTTTGCTCCTTGGTCACTCTGATCTCTCAGCATTTTTCCCTATGTCTGACTCTGTACTTTTTTTTATTAAGACCTATTAGAACTCATGCTACAAGATAGGCTTTCTCTATGTAGCACTGGCTATCCTGGAACTCACTCTGCAGGCCAGGCTCTTCTTGAACTCAGGAGTTCTCCTTTCTCTGACTCCCAAGTGTTAAGCTTAAAGGTGTATGAGACCATGTCTTTATGAGCTATCCTCATTTTAATTTGTACATATTTTCATATTAGTGATGTATCACATTTCATGTTATATATTTATTATATTTTTACTGTACACAACCTATACATATCATCTACATATTTTAATTCTTTATTTTTTCATATTGATTTTTAGAATTAGAGTAGGAAATCATTCTTTGTAGGTCTTCAGCATATATTTTTCTTGTCATTTGCATTTTCTCTTTATCATACTACTTTTTTAGTGTACATTTTGTTAAAAATTTTTATCATACCACAGTTAGCTCATACTAAAGGTTCATAGTTTTTTTTATTAATGCAAAAAAATTAATGATTCCAAAATATAATTATTATGCTTCCTTATAGGCACAATACACAACTTTAAAAAGACAAGTTCTTGAATTGACTATGATGAAAAAAAAAAAACCTTGGCTGTGGGAGACATATCATCTGAGTTGTTTCTAACCTATAGCAAATAATTTAAGAAAACAATTATAAAAATGAATGCATGATAAATCAAACCTACTTTAGTCACTTACCAAGGATAGAATTAACATTTGTAGGACACGGAGCCAAAGGGTAGAAAAATATACTTAGATACAAGTCATGAACATGAAAATAAGGTGACAAAGAAAAGTTAAGTGTTGACATGACATCAGAAATTTTGAGATAAGAAGTTAAGGCTTGTGTTAACTGGAAGTGTCTCTTGTGGTGTGGCAATCTGATTCTGTACTGGACAATAAATATCAGATGGTACAGTTTTTGTCATGCCCAAATCAATTTACTTCCTCAGAAAGAAGTTCACCTTTCTGACAGAACTGTTTTTCAGAGAAAAAAGATGTAGGCTTTCATATTATATCATAGCTATAGGAAAAATGCATGTATTTCCTCCTGTTAAACCCCAAAAGGCTTGGCGGTTTTTGCAGAAATGATCAATTATGACTTAAAACAGATATTTATCTGTAATACAATGAATGAATGAGGGGGTGAAATTACTGAAATGATGTTAAACATTTTTACCAAACAAAAGGCTTTGATAAATCTTAGATGCAGCTTTATTTCTCTGGGAAATTGAAATAATTCTTTTGGTAGATGAACACAAACCAATTTTAATGCAATGCAACCAGTCCACAAGAGATTCAATTTCAGGAATGTGAAGAATGCTGCCTTATTTCGGAATGCCAGGTGGTTCCTCTAAAAGTCCTTTTGCTAAGGATTGTTAAAGGACACATATTTCTTTCTTTTATTCTTCCCATCTTATTAGGATTAAATGAAAGTTTGTGTTTACCTATACAATTTTGCTTTGTTACCAGACATTTTGAGGATTCTTTTCATGGTCACCAGATGGTACCAACGAAACCGATGTCCTCTCTTGGCCTTCTTAGTCTGAATAGCAAAATAATTTAGAAAAGACTCAAACAGAAACTGGAAGACGATCTTATTAAAGTGTAAAGAAAAACCCAGAGAAGGCAATCTGGAAAAATCATCAGCTAACAAGTGGTGGAAAATGGAGAAGAAACGGGTTTAAAGCTGTGGTGTTTGAGAAAGAATAACGAAGCACCAAGTACTAGAAAAACATATTTAAATTCTGGCCAGCATCTGAAAGAAGAGATTAAAAGGGGGAGAGGAAGGAAGGAAGGGAGGGAGGGAGGAAATGTTGCAGAGATGGGCAGACCCACTAATTCTCCTCATAGCTGGTTTGCATGCTTGTAGGGACTGTACTGGGGAGCATCATTAGTTCTGGGAAGAATAATGATTATCTCTTTAAAGGGACAATTACTGCATTTACCTATTCACCCTGGCTGAAGGTGAACCTGCCTTTCTCGGATAGACAGTGCCTTCCTGAAGAGTGATCTTTATGTAAGGTGAGTAACTTAACCAGATTAGAGAATTCATCCTATTTATCACTAGTTTTACCCATAAGGCCTTTGCTACAGCCATGCCAATTACAATGGTGGTGATGGTCAGCAAATATGAATGATGTCCATAGTAACTACATGAAAAGCTGAGTTATGTGAACATTGAAAGACTGTGATAATGTATTTGCAATCTCTTTCTTCTCATTGGTTAAAAACCTGTTTGACTCTAAATTAGTCATGAACAGTAAGTGATAGATATGTTAGGATTGAGTCACTCCCTTTGCTTGGAGACCACTCTTCGAGGAAGACACTGTCACTCCTAGGAAGGCACGTTCACCTTCAGCCACACTGAACAGATAAAGACAATATACGGTACAATGATTAGTCTTTAAAATTTTGAAACCTAGGCAAAAGTTGTTAAGCACCTTGCTGCTTGTCCCAAGTCATGTTTTCACTCTTGTGTACTACAAATATCCATTACTGTTGCTTCGATTAGTTAGTTGCTATGAAGTCAACTACTGACTGGACAAAAATTGCTGAGTTAATGGCATCCTTAGTAATTGAATTGTACATGCACATAACTCAAAACAAAAACCTCAATCCTGATTCACACCCCCAGTTTAGAAAACAAAGCCATGACTTTATAATTAAATTTAATCTCAACGTTACTTTATTTTGATAACTTCAGATAAGTTTCTAAATTTTTCTGGTACTTTATTTCTTCATTTTTTGATTAACTGTACCTAATGCATGGGGATTTTCAATGTATTTAATGTGAAAACAAAGTAAAATTGTCAAAATTACTTATGTACTTTCAATAAACACTAGGCATTATTATATTTATGCTTCTATCAATGATATGAAGTAAATATGTTTATCCCTATGATTAGCATGCAGAGGAAATATTGCTTATAGGCAGAAAATTTTTTAAGTTATTAAAAGTTTTTCTTTAATCATCAAGTTTTTATAAAAACTTAGAATAAGAAAGTCCACATGACTAAGAGAACTGACTAGGAAGAAGTAAATGTACTTGTGTCAAGGCTCTATGATTTCTAGCTCTGTAAACTTGGAAAAGTCACTTATAATTTTTGTCATAATGCATTTTATGAAATAAAAATGTTTAAAAAGATTTTGATATGTACGTTTGAATTAAAACAAGATGCCACTTGGTCTTTGCTAATGACTTTAAATGCAGAGCACATAATTCTGTAATATGACCAACCCTCTATAAAAGGGTCCTCTTGAAATGATTGATCAGAGTCTCCATAAATTCAGTGGAAACCTGTATCAGTGGAAACACATATATTAATGATTATTATGCTTGAAGCACTGTTTACATACAGATGTACTCCATTAATCACCTGAAATGCTTTACAAAAAAACTTTATAATGTTGCATTTTCAAATTATAGTAAATCTATTTCCCGATAATCACCCCAGAGTAAAAATTTTTAAGGTACCACATAGTATTTCCACTTATTAATGGGGTACAGTATGATGACTCATTTTAGTCATAAAATGTACAAAAATAGTCAAGATAATTAGTATTTCTATTTCTTCAAATATTTGTTATTTCTACAGATTAAAATATTTATACTCTTCTAGGTCTTTTCCTGGGCCTTAATTGCTACTGCAACACTATCAGAACAGTTGAAGCCATACTTTTAAGTAAATGCAACTTGTTCTCTTTATATAACACAAATGCATTACTTGGATGCCTCATACACATTATTTACAAAACACATCAGTATCAACAACAATCCTTTAAATTGGTGTCTAAAATTGAAACTTTGTAATTTTCCTTTTTCATACAAAAATTAAAGCATGAACAGTAAAAATATTAATTATATTTTAACTGACATATTATATTGATATAAAAAAAACATGGTGAAATTGTGTAAAAGTGAATTCCAATGTAGTATTTCTATATATATTTTATAACAAAATGTGAGCTTCTAAAATATTAAATATTGTTTTTCCTACAACTAAATAAATTATTCTTTTGATACATTTGCACAAAGATTTAGTTTTTCAATCATATATTTAATATATGCTATCAATTTATTGTTCACCAATTCAAACATCTCAGTTTTAGTTTTTAGCATAATTATGATTTAATATATAGAAACTTAATTTTATTTTTTGCTATTTTCTATGACCCAAAATAAACATTGGACACATGTTAAGAAATTTATGGCATTACTTTTTTTCTTTTTATTAAAAAGATTTTTTTCTCAGATAATATATCCTGATTACAGTTTTCCCTCCCTTTACTGCTTTCACCTCCTCCCTTCCTCACATGTAGATCTACTCCTTTTTTGTCTTTCATTAGAAAATACATAGGTCTAATATTTGTCTGTGGGTCTCTGTATTTGCTCCCATCAGCTGCTCGAAAAAGCCCATTTGATGACATTTGGGCTAAACTCCTATCTGCAGAAGAGGTGGAGGAAAGATAGTAGGTGCCGGAAGGGTTGAGAACACCAGGAGAACATGGGCCATAGAATCAACTAAGCAAAGCTCATAGGCACTCCCAGAGATGGAAATGGCAACCACAGAGCTTGCATGAGTGGTACTAGCCTGATGGAGGAAGGTCATTGGCTAATAAAGAAACTGCCTTGGCCCATTTTATAGGTTAAAACATAGGTGGGTGGAGTAAACAGAACAGAATGCTGGGAGGAAGAGGAAGTGAGCTCAGACTCAATAGCTCTCCCCTCTGAGGCAGACGCGATGAAGCTCTGACCTAGGATGGACGTAGGCTAGAATCTTCCTGGTAAGCGCACCTCGTTATATTAATACACACATTAATAGAAATGGGCCAGGCAGTGTTTAAATGACTACAATTTGTGTGTTGTTATTTCGGGGTATAAGCTAGCCAGGCGCCCAGGAGCTGGCAGTAGGAGCACAGCCTGCAGCTCCTACAACACTAGCCCTTCTGCATACATGCTATGGTTCTTTAGCTTGGGGTTTTTTGCTGGACACCTAACACTGGTAGTGTAGATGTCTTTGACTCTTTCTCCTTATGTGGAACCTCTTTTTTCCCAATGGTTTTCCTTGTTCAGCCTTGATATGAGGATTTGTGCCTAGTCTTATTGCATTTTGTAAAGCTGTGTTTGATTGATGTCTGCAGGAGTACTGTTCTTTTATTGCCAGGCCTCCTTAGCCTTATTCCCCATGGAAAGGTGAATGCGTTATCCACCCATTCTGCAGTCTCATGACATAGGCCAATCAGACGCTATAGGCAGCCAAATCAAAGCAGGAATTCAGTTTATTACTGTGAGCATCAGATTATACAGGTTAAGTGACATCATGTGATTTGGGGTTATCTCCAGCCCATGAAAGACAGCCAAGCCCTCCCACTGGCTGGAGGGGTGTCTTCCTAGATTTTGCTATCTCTTCCTCACTGGGTAGCATTTACTATTCTTCAAACTCAAGCCATGTTTTTCTCTGTCCTACAGAACTCGAGATACAGGTCCTGAGATAATTTTAGCCCAACACTTTATGATGGGAAACCAAGTATCAGTGGATCTGGAAGAGAGAAGATTTGGGGGTTGGGGATAACGGGGAGGCTGTGGTAAGGATGTATTGTATGAGAAAAAGAATAAACAAGCCAAAATAATAAAATGATATCATGTCAAATTTTGTAAATAAAAATAAGAACAGGAAATAAACAAAAATAATGCATGCAGGTTTCTGATGGTTAATAGTGAACTTTGGGCTGACAAGGGAGGGGGACTTAATTGGGGGAGGGGAAGGGAAATGGGAGGCAGCAGCGGGGAAGAGACAGAAATATTTAATAAATAAATAAATTATAAATTAAAAAAAGATAATGGGAAAAAAAGAAGTACTTAACGGCTATTATAAATTGGAAAAAGACTGGAACAGAAATGTAAAAGAAAGCAAATGGTCCCAAATATAAATTAACTTTCAATAAAAAAAATAGTGAAATAAAATAAAACAAAACAAAATACAGTAAGATAAAACAAAAACTACCACATGATGTGGGATACCTGTCTATGCTGTGAATATGTTTTATTGCCATTAGTTAATAAAGAAGTTGCTTTCAGTCAATGCCTAACAGAATAGAGCTAGGTGGGAAAGCTAAACTAATGTTGGGAGAAAGTAGGTGGAGTCAGAGAGAAGCCATGTAGCCCCGACCAGAGACAGATGTTGGATGCCAGACATAACTTTACCCAGTAAGCCACAGCCACATGGCAATGCACAGACTAATGGAGATGGGTTAGTTTAGGATGTAAGAGCTAGCCAATAAGAAGTTAGAGCTAAAGGGCCAAGGAGTGATTTAAATAATATAGCTTCTGCGTGATTATTTTTAGTCAGGGTAGTCAGGGAATAAATGAATAATCACGGTCAACAACTGCATTAGAATTAGACTAAACAAACAGAATAAAAATAAACACAAAAAGGTGTAAGAAATGGAGAGCCACTGGTTTACACTCACAGGAATCCTTAAAAACTCTAAACTGGGAGCCATAATATATATGCAAAGGACCTGGTGTAGAACTGTGCATTCCTTGTTCATGTCAACATTCTATATTGACCTTATTTGTTTTCATATTGCACTAATTATTACACTTTAGAAATTAATATTTTTCATATATATATATATGAATACATGTTATCTGTGGGGATGATGGTGGAGGCAAGTATATAATTCAGATCCACCCCCTTTCCTTCAGCTGGATTTATGTGCAACTGTAGGGCACCTGGCATGGGTGCGAGAAATCAAATTCCAATGCTCTGGAAGAGCAGCAGGTGCTTCTAAACACTGCAACATCTCTCTAGTATCTACTTACTTCCCTATATTCAACAATGTTTTCATCTTATTTATAGGTTTTGCATGTATACAAGTTTCATTTTGTGTAATTTTAATTGAATTTTTATTTTTCAGTCATAATACCTACTTGGCCCAAGCTAATATTGAACAGTAGTTGTAAAAAATGTAGTAAAAAAGACAAAATACATTGATTTTTAATATAGACAACAGTATTAATATAGTATAAATTGTTCTCCATTTGAAAGATTCTTGGTGTAAAATAAAGGTTATGCTGATACATTCATCTTAGTGGGAGATGATGTAGTATTAATTAAATTGGGATTATACTTTTGGAAACTTCCTAGGCTATGATAGTGATTTTCCAGGACCACTGTAGAATACTAAAGATTTTAAGATTTCCTTAGTGGTTTTGTTTTACTCATTCATTTTTGGAATTTCATACATAAAATTTTCTTTATTTTTCTGCTGGGCTGACAAAGGCTGTATTTCTTCCTGCTGAACTGTTTATAGTACATGATATTTTCCCATGCTCACTATTTGATCTCTAAGTCAATGTTCATATAATAAATTAAGATTTAAGAATTTCATCTTAACTGTTCAAACTGTGGAATTAATAAAAATAGTGTCGATATTCAAGCTCTTGTTTTGGTCAAAAATTATATTAAATAAAATTTGTTGTGTTTTTTCATATTAATTTATACATGATCAAGAGAAACATGCCACATTCATGTTTTTGTTTACCACATGCTATTTCCCTCTTCTCCTAGCTTTATTTCTTTTAAACTGCTCTTATTTTATATGTGTGCTCTTGTATTTGCACCAGAATAAGCCAGCAACAACTGTGGGAGTTAGTTCTCTTTTTACTGTGTGGGATCAAGCTCACATTATAATGCTTGGTAACAAGTGCCTTTACCCACTGAAGAATTCTCGTTTCTCAGAATTATTTCTTTTCTACTTCATATTTTAAACTTCTTTTTCTTTATTGTTGTTTAAGTTGTCTTTAATTTTTTTCCAGGGGTGATAGGATTCAAAAGTGATTGCATCAAATGTATACAATTTGACTATAATTTGAGGAAAAATGTATACTTAAGTAAATAAGCAAACAAAAATTAGAATCTTTGTTTTAACCTGATTTTGAATTTTTCAAAATATTTGTCAAATTTACAAAGAAAAATTATACTGTATTATTAATGACAAGCAATATTATTCATTCAAAATTATCTAAATAAATTGAGCTATGTAGTAACCTAAAACTTTATTGTGACTTTTAAGTAAAACTATTTGCATTTTGAATATTCCTACATTTAACTATTTAAAAAGGTCAACCTTTTGTATCATGAAGAAAAAATGTGATCAATATCACAGAATAATTAATAACATTTTACGTAAAAAATACTGACATTTATAACATTTGTGAGGATGGAGGTGAAAAGTTATTCAATTTACCTTATCACTATCTGGGAAAATTTATAGGAGTTGTCCCCACAAGCCCAAAATGGTAACTATTTCAACAATGGCACAAATGAGCAGGTCATTTCAAATGGAACTATTTTTTCTTTATTTAATCATGTTCCCTCTTCATGTCTGGCTGGTGACTCCTGTGACTCTGACCTCCTTCTTCCCAGCATTCTCTCTGCCTTGAAAATCATGACTGGCCATCAGCCAATCAGCTTTTTATTAACAATAAGAGCAATACTTATTTACAGTGTATAAATATCACAGCATCACTTACCTAGTTTGATGAACCTTAGAGGTACAGTGGCACCTTCACATCCCCTAACTCCACCAGTCGTCAGGAGAGAGAGAAAGGCTAATGGATATACTAAGACACATCTATCAAATCTCTATTTTTAACTTCACCTTCCTTTTATTCAATTGTTCCTATTCCTAACTGGCATTTGGGCCATGCCTTGAGTTTCCTCCTCCCTCATCTATCTACTGATTCTATCACCCAAACTACTTTAAGATAGATATCCACCGTGATCCTTAACTTTACCATCTATTCATAGTCTGTATCTATTTCAGCATATTTTCACCCAGCTAGCAGAGACCATCTAGGAATCAATGTTGGCCCTGTAACTGTTCCAGACCCAGATTGCCTTCCTAGTCTTTGTGGTTGTCTTAGCTAGAATTCATGTTGTTGTGATGAAAGACCAAAATCAATACAATTTGGGGAGGACAGAGTTATTATACTTCCATATCACTGTTCATCACTGAAGAATATCAAGACCAGAACTCAAACAGGATAGGGACTTGGAGACAGGAGTTAATAATGTGGTCATGGAAGTGTGTTGTTTACTGGCTTACTCCACATGGCTTGCTCAGCATCTCTTATAGAACCCAGGGCCACCAACCCAGAGATGACACCACCCACAATGGCCTTCCTGGGTCTTCCCTCATCAATCACTAATTAAGAAAATACCTTACATCCGGATTTTATGGTGGCATTTCCTCAACTGTGGTTCATACCTTTCAGATAATTCCAGCTTGTGTCAAGTTGACATAAAACTAGCCAGCACAGTGGTCTTGCAAAACCAAAGTGCCCTTGATTTCTTGATTGTGGAAAGAGGGGCACTTGCATCTTCCTCAATGAAGAAATGTTTCTGCTGTGTGAATCAACCAAGCTAAATGAAAGAAATGATTAAAAACATATCAATCACCTTACAATCTATGTTCTCCAGGGACTGACTCCAATGTAAGATTCTTGTTACAGTCCTCTCTGGGGCCCTGGCTGCTACTTTTTCTTAGCCCTTTGGTCTCTATCCCTCTCATAATAATGTTTGCTCCCTGTCTATTCAGGTTCTTTCAAGACAGATTTAGTGAAATAACATAAAGGTCATTAAACTAGATCACTCGGTTGGAATTTCCTCATGTCTCCTATCATTACTTGCTGACTTGATCCACTGCTTTGGATCAGTATTTCAGACCCCCCACCTCTTCTTAAGCCCTCAGTCAACAAGAAGTAGTCAGGGGATTATCACCACCCCTTATCAAAAACAAAAGGCCGGAATGTTAGGCCCAAAGTCCACCCCCCCCCCTAAAAAAATGACAGTGCTGGTAACAATATCCTAAAATGAAACACTCTGAGTGTGTAAACAGGAATGTTATTGGATAGACAGAAGCCTAAATTCAGCATTCCTCAGGAATCACATAAGATTTACCGGAACATTTCTTAATCTTCTCCCAAAAGTTGACTACCTCTGGCAAGGGTGTCATCTAGCACCTATTAGTCCACATAGCCTGTATCAACTCAAAAGCGCCCTACCTTCTTATTGTATAAAAATTTCCCCAATTCCAGAACAGTATGCTAATAGAATTGATTTTCAACTGTCTGTGGGTTAAGGATTATAAAGTGCATGTATAAGTACCATGTCAAGTATTCGATGTGATAATATAATTTAAATGAGCAAATACAAACCTACTACATAGTGACTGGCCAATACACATTTCTTTTGTTTCATTTGTAAGCTTTCTTAAATTAAAGACTTATTTTACAAAATTATCAGCAGTACTTTAGGCCCTAAAGGTGAATGAATGGGTGGAGACCTATAACCTAAAATTTTAGTGGCAAATTTGTGCAAAGAAAGCCACGATAATTTTTTGAAGGCCAAAACATATATTATTTTTTCTCTACATTCCCTCCATGCCTTTAGCTTCTTTAGAATTCAAACAGTTTTCCACTGGAGGTAAAGTTTTTTCTTTTAACTACACTAGAACATGTCAGAGATTTCACAAATTAGCCATCATTAAATCCACTTAAGAAAATTCAGAAACCCTAGATCCTTCAGGGGGAAAAAATGGATCTAATGACTCTATTCTTCTATAAGTGAGAGAAATAAAGATTCTTTGTTTCTCCCTCAATTGATTATATCTCCCTTCAATGATTATTTAAAACTTCAAGACACAAGAAGCTACTCACAGATCAATTCTCTGTGTTTCGAGGGCCTCTGGAGCATTTTCCCCACTTACGATGTACTTTTCTAATTTTTCCTTAATTTATTTTTTTTTACTTTTTCACATGTGTGCATACATACTCACACACAATTTTGTGACTATATTCACCATCCCTATTATCCTCTGGTATCCCCTTACCTCTAAATATCTTCTTTCCAATTTGCCCCTAAGTTGCTACATTCTTTAAGTAAATTACAGCAAAAATAAATGGTCAATAGAGTCAACATAGTGTAGAGCCTCATAACACCTCCTTTGTCCACAGTGGAATGTTGAAGGGCCAGTCTTGTACAGTTATCCATAGCTTCTTTGTGTTTTTGATTGAATCAGACAGATCTTATCTGTATCGCCTCTAACCTTTAATGCAATATGACATTTGCTTTATCAACTACTTACCACCTTAAAGTCAAACCTCTGGTCCCCCCCCCCAATATTTTTCTCTGATCAAATCACTTGAAAACCATTGAGGACATACAAGGCTAACTTCATTAATTCATTTCTATGCATACTTATAGAATATGCTGACCTGATTAAATTTTTAGATAGACTTCCACAGATGATGTTGATTTAAAAAATATTTTGAATGGCTTATATTCTCCAATGTAGACACTCCTATAAAAGTGAATAAATATACTGAGTGTGTGTTTCTTTCCCCTGCTTTATCTTCTGTCAAAAATATGTGGGTGAACCTTGTTTTAAAAAATAGAGTTATTTAGTTTACTCTCTGCTATATTATACAAATATAGCATGAATATTTTTGCTTATTTGAAATCATACTGTATGTTAATTGATTAACTTATTGTCAGTTTAGGAATATGAATAATAAAAGTGGTTTATCAAAATTTCAAAATGCTGAAATTGTGGCAGTCCCTGGTCATGCTAACTTAGCATTTGCCTTACTCTACACGTCCATGTCCTAGCCTAGCCTTGTTCCTCCCTAATTCTTCTTACAGAACAGGACTCCTGCAGCTATTAATGCCATATTTTATGTCTTTATCATTTATGTTTCTTTAGATACATAGTTATTCTCACTCATTACTGCTATTGGTAACAGCTTAGCATTCCAAATGATTTCATGGCCTGAAGTCAAGCCTCTGCCAAAATGTTTTCTCTGATCAAATCATTTTACATTGTCTTTTCCTTAAATTCATATAGTGATGATCATCTCAATTCACTTTCATTTTTAATATAAACATCATGCCTTGGGTTTATAGTTTTGAATTCTCAGTAGTTTTAATATGTATTTGCCTTGTTTAGCCATATGTGACTTTAAGGGCCTTAGAGTTTGTGCTTGTATTTGTACACTTCTCCATGTTCAATATTACCTATCTCAGGACCTGGGTTGTGAATAGTAAATTTGTGGTAAATGGTTATGAAATAATTCTCATGCGTTAAGACATAAAGATACTTAAATGCTTTGATTTTTTAGAGACTAACATTTTAGCTAATATAAATGTTACTTTTTGTAACTTTTAAACTTCTTTCAGCAATAATGTTGGTAGAAAATCTATATACAACTTGCCAGAGACTATTTACAATCTATTTATTCACATATGTTCTTGTATATTGCCCCAGAAGTGTTGACACTGGAAAACTTGAAATACGTATTTCTACTGCATACTCTAATTTACCTAAGCAGGAGCATATGTAAAAAAATATACCATATGGTGGTTCTGAATTAGAAGAAGAATTTCTGCTTACAGTTTCATTGTTTTCTTACCCCGTTGGGAATTTAAGAAAATATTATATGGCTTCATATAAATCAAAGATTTCCTCACAACTGGCATTCCCTGCTTGTCCTCAGTTTTAACCAACACAATGAGCTCCTCTTCTGCATGGTTTGTTGTGCCTAAACTATAGAATTCTGGGAGTAGAAACAAGCAATCTTGTTCAAGCTTTCCTAAGCCTGCATAATAGCAGATAGCAAACCATCTGTGCTGGCTGTTTTCTAAAGATGTCATGAGTCTAGGCACTGCATACTTGTAGGCTAGATTCCTCTGGACCCCTTAGAATGTGAATGTAACTCATGCTGAATTCAATTCTATTGAAAACTGTGATGAAATTATTTTCCAGTACGTAATCAATGGAAATCAACCATGAAAGTAAAATGTGAATCTTTTCAAACATTTCTTTGTGTTGGAAGCTAATTAACTGACAAAAGTTTCAGAGCATAGTAGATGAGACTGTGAGAATCACTTCCAAAATGTTGGATAAACAGAACTTATTTCCCTGTTATAACATTATTAGTCCTGTTCTAAGATCTCAGTTTGAGTGAAAAAGGGGAAATTGTATCTTAAAACTTATCATAATTTATACATAGCTTTCTAAAATATTCTAAACATTCCCTTCAACTTCGTATAACCTAGCCTGTTGTTCACAGACTGTGAACTTACAAAAACTTCCCTGGAGGACTAAACACCCTCATTCTTTTTGAACATTTAAATTTTTTTGTAATTAGGAAAATACTAACCTAAGCTAATTAACATTATGGAAATATTAAACTGGGATCATATATTGGAGAGTAAAAAAGACCTCATTTTAAAAACAGATATTGACATAGAATATATGAGAAAAGAAATATCATCAGAAAAGAAGCTTGTAAAAAGAAAATAGCTCCTGTGCATATAACTCCATATGTTATTCTGGTATTTTTCCTATTTTATCATTGGTTATTATTAATTGTTACTGTTTCACTTATACTTCAGGCTTCATGATAGCTATGTACATACAAGATAATCACGGAACCAACAAAATAAGACACTAAAAGTGAAAGTGAAACTTACATATGTAAAATTAAGTAAAGTTTTGGAGCTGAAGAAATATAAAAAGTAATTTGTACTGATTTAATTTATCAAAATTGCAAAGACTATTCTAAAACATATTTTTTTGATTTTCACAAAAGACTATAGTCAGAGTTATAGTCACTGTTTAATACAATTTGCACACAAAAATTATTCTAAACAAAATATTGCACTACGATGTAGGCAAAATAAGATAGATGGAGCTCTTGATACTGCATCTGCTTGACTTGCTGTGCAAGCAGTGCATATGCTTTTGAGTTTCTTAAATTTCACCTATCAAGCAAAGCAAGGATAAATCACTAAATTTTTCCTAATGCCTAGAACCCATTAGAAGCTCATTAAAGGATGATTGTTGTTATCTACTTGTATCTGAAATGGTGAACTCCTTCCTTTTTCTCCCATGATACTCTGTTATTATTTTATTGCTAGATTTATCATTGCTTTTTACGTATCAGATATTTGTTTCCCTCTTGAGAAAAATAGTCTAGTGTTTCATTTCTATTTCTAGTGTGCGACACAGCACATGGCACATTTGGGATGCCTGGTTAAGATTTTTTATCTACATAATATTTTCATTATTTGGAAATTTCACATAATGCACCTTGATCACATTTATCTCCCAGTGTCCACATGTGCACCCCACCCTTATGTCCACTGCCAAAACAAATAATAAGAAAAAAATACCAAGTCAAGAATTAGAGAAAATCAAACACAAGAATTATTCCCAAGAACTTTCTAGATATATTTATTCACACTTAGCTTTGATACTACAATCTAATCTATTATATATAATGAGAACAAAGATAATAATAAATAATAATATTGTATTATCAATGTTTAAAATTGCAGGGACCTTTAAGCATTTTAACTTATACCTAAATTGTGCTAAAATAATATCAAAAGAGACAAAGGCAAAACCTTGGACTATGATCCCAAAGAATATGCTCACATTCTTCATATTGTGCTAAGTAATTGAGTACAAAGTTTGAGGGAAAGAAAGATAATGTATGTAAAGCATTTTACCAGAATTCTTGAGTCATACCAAGGTTTTAATAAATATCAGAGCAAGGGAATGAAAGTAGCAGAAAAGGGAAGAGGGAGGGGTACTGGGTGAAGGAGAGAAAGAGCTAGAGGAAGCTAACAATTTTATACCAGGGGCAATAAGAGGTCAATCTCAATTTGTTCCTGGGATGGCCATTGCTAATTCTCCCTCTGCCTTCCTTGAAGGAATTTTAAAAGAAAGTGGGAAAAAATCTCTGTTTATCATATCGGAATAATCCTTATTAAAATAATGATTGTATTGTCAGTTATTGATGAAGAAACTCTTGAGTTGATGGTGAAATTCTTTCTTCTGGGAGGTGGTTTTATGTAGCTCTGACTAGTGCCAGATTCTTGAAATCCTGATTCTCTTTCCTGCAATATCCAAGTGTTGGGAATACAGCAATTTACCTGCAAACCCAGTTGATAAGGAGCTTTAGAAAAGCTAACAAATAAACTAATTTTTACTAATTAAATTAGTTAGGAAATATGTACTTTGAGAATGTCTATAATTTGAATTAGATACATTGTAATTCTACTAGGAAATAGGTGAACTGTCTCAGAAGTGTTTGCACATAAATATAATTTTAAAAAGATAAGTCCCCAATGAGATCTTTTTTACTATGTGTAAAAATATGATCATTACTTAATTCATATTTTTATTCTTTACTTTTTCATCTCTTTCAAGAAAGTATTCTTTGTCATGTAAGAAACTATTTTGAAGATAATTTGTGTTAGCTTACTTTTGAATTGCACTTTATCTTAGTATTTCTTTTTATTGAGGTATATTCTTCAGGATTCACAAAGAGAAAAATATCTAGAAAAATCAAGAAGATGAAAATTGTAGCTTAGTGGATATGAAAAAATAAGTTGGTCATTTAGTATAATCATCAATAGTAAAAATTAAATTAAATAAATTTTAGTTATGAAGCATCCATTCTTTATTCATGAAGTACAGACCCACAATTGATCACTGTGTAATTCTGTAGACAATCAAAACACTAAAATCTTATGAGTGGGTTCACTGTTTTAAGTGATAAGTGATCACTGCCTCCCTCTCTATCTTTGTTTAACAGCTATTTAATTCCAAAACAGTGTTCAAAACATTATTAACTTATTCTTAGGTTTATCTCTTTTGTCTTTCAAGAAAATATAAGAGCATGCTAAACATTGTGTGGCAAAGGAGGGAGCCCGACTTTTGGAAGGAATATTGTTGAAAATCTGAATTCACATAGAACTTTCACATTCTGTTTGAGGTCTATTGAGGTTGGATCTCTCTTTTGCTTTGATATGTAAATTGAGATATTACTTTCCCCCAGAGGACCCTAAGTATCTGCCAAAGCACATAAGAGTAGATGGCCTTCAGGGTGGAAGCCAAGCTTCCTAGAAGAGCAGTCAAAGCCAAGTTTGTTTTGGGACTGCACAATAAAATGCCTCCATTAATAGTTTTTGTTTCCAATAAAAATGTTTATATATTTACTCGGTTACTTATCTTGGTTAGCCAATAGTTAGAAAACAATTTTTTTTCTTGTTCTTTTTTCTGGTTAATGTGTTTTAAGCTTAAAGCCTGCTTCAAAGATACTGTTTATGCTTTTTTTTTATATATTTCATAAAGCAACACCTATTCTTTAACCAAAAGAGATCTTAGCAATTACATACACATACCATACACACAGATATAGATAGATAAGATTTATTTATTTATTATGTTTCTGTGTGAATTCATTTACATGAGTGTGCATGGCTGCAGAGGCCAAAAAGTGTTGTCAGATCCCCTGTTCCAAAGCTACAGGAAATTATAAAGCCATCCTACACGGGTGCAGCAAACTGAACTCAGATCCTTCGCAAGAGCAGAATATTCCCTTGACTGTCGAGCAATCTGTGTAGCTCCAATAGATACATGTTTTTTCTTGTGGATTATTTTGTAGTACTTCCTACTTATGTATTATACAAGTAATATGGTGAGAATAAATAGTTTCAGTGCTTTTATTAATGTCATATTATTGATATCTTTTCCTAACTTGATAGATTTTATTTTAGATTAAATTCTGAAATATTTACTTAGTGATTCTGATGATTAAAATTTATTTAGTTATTTAATTAGTGATACTGATGACTATTTTAATAGTTTTTACTTCCATGATAAATGTTTATGTATATATACTCAGTCATATAAAAGTTGAATAATATTAAGTAAATTTGTTAGTTATATAGTTATATAGTCATGTCATCATTACACCATTTAATAATTTGAAATTAAATCATATTAATTTATGAAGAAATGTCTCATATATGTACTCAAAATCGCTTAATTTTAAACTGATGATTTTCCAAATGAAAATTTGAAATAATAAATATAAATTAAATATCCTTAATGTAGGAATAATACTTTCATTTGGTAATACAACATGCATCTTTTTGTAGTTACATAAATTAAAACTAAAGTTAGCTAGTGTTTTTCCATTTCCCGTCCAGGTTTCTTTCCCTATTTATATCTTTTTTTTCTCCTCTCCTTTACTGTTTTTCATTTCATTTCAAATAACCCTTTTACCTCTCAGTCTTATAGTTTTTTATTTTCTCTCTTGTTTGAATTATAAAAGCCACTTTTGGTTTCTAAAATCATTTTTGCTCAAAGAATACAATGCTCACAGACATTTAAAACGTATAATCATAAAATCATGAAACAATGCAGATAAAAATACCAACAATAGCTGGGTGGTGGTGGCGCATGCCTTTAATCCTAGCACTCAGGAGGCATTTGTAGGTGAATCTCTATGAGTTCGAGGGCAGCCTGGTCTAAAAAAGCTTGTCCCAGGACAGGTTCCAAAGCAACGCAGAGAAACACTGTTGAAAATAAAACAAAACAAAATATCAATAACATCTCCTTTCTTAATTTCAAATGTATTATCTTTGAAAGTTTAGTCAATTAAGACCTAAATATATTTTGCTAACAACACTTTGAAGAAATAAACAATCTTTTGTGATTAGATAAAGGCATTATCAAAATCAGAAAAAAACAGGAAAAGTGAAATTTCATTGGTTTTATTTCTTTATTTATTTTTCAAGATGTCTCCATGTCTTTATTTAGGAGCTGGTTGGTGGCCCAAAAGAAAGCCTGTTACAATATAGTGAGTTCCTGGTCAGTCAGTGCTACACAAAAGACCCTATCTAATATATATGTAAACATATATACACTTTTTTAAAAAATAGAGCCATAGCCAGGTTGTAGTGGCACATGCCTTTAGTCCCAGTACTTATGAGGCAGAGACAGAAGGATCTCTGTGAGTTCAAGACCAGCCTGCTCTACAGAGCAAGTTCCATGTCAGCCAGGACTGCCACAGAAAACCTGTCTCAAGAAAAAAAGAAAGAAAAAAAAAAAAGAAACAACAACAAAATAAAGCCAGGTATGGTGGTTCTAATACTTGGGAGGCAGATAGATCTTTGGAAGTTTGAGTGCCCCCAGCCTGGTCTACACAGAGTTTGAAACCAGCCTTCTTAAATTAAACCTGTATCTTAAAATTGTCCTGAAAGCTAGGGTAAACATTGCATATTTGCTAAAATTCCATCTCAAAATATAATTCAATGATAATTAAAAAGTACCATGTAGAATTTATGAAATATGTTAGTTTCTAAAATGCATATTAATATTCTGTGGGAGGTTTACATAACACTGTCTGGCTCATGTGAATTGGTAGTCAGATGAGTTTATCTCTAGACATTACTAAACAATGAAAGGTTAACTGAAAAATACAGAGGCCTGAAGTATAACAGAGGGAATCTCATTTGTCTAGTATTTTTTGCCTCATTTCTCCTCTTTCATTTACAATGGCTGAGCTTCAGTGTCATGAAAATAATCATTTTCAGATAGTGATTGAAAAAGACAGGTGCTTGTTTATAAAATTGCAAATTAAAGGCAAATTGCAAGTAGTTAAAATATATATAGACTCTCGGAAACTATAGAGGCTCTTACTGAGTGGAGTTGACATCCAGAAACATCTGGAAATTTCAATTTGGTGGTCATTTCCACAAGCACAACATTTTCAATGGATCATTTTCACTTATTTTTATTTTTTAAGAATAAATTCAGATTCTTAGAAGTTTGTCAAATGCTGTATAGCTTTGAAAAATATAGTAGCTGTGTTAATAGATGTGGTAACATGTTCTTATTAGCATATAAGGACTCACAAGTAAGAAATATTAAAATAAAACTTTGTACTTCGTAAAAAATGTATTTAATACCAACTGTCACCAACTATAAGAGGTGTAAATACTATGAAAGTCAACAACATAAACTCGTCAAACAGATTCAATAAAATCTAGCTATAAATGGAGAAAAATAACTTTTTATATATCTGAAGCTTTTGTTTTTATAGTAAACATACCAAAACATTAACTGTCACATTTGTGACATAATCATTTGGACTGATTGTTGAGGACTGGCCTCAACATAAACACTTCTTACCAAGGTAGGGCCAAGGGAAAATAAAGACACAAACCACAAAACTGTATGAGGAGAGAGTTTCAAGGATTATTCAGATTCCCAAATCACCTGCCTTTATTTTTCCACAGCTTTTATACCAAAGGTAAACTGGGGGACAAGCTAACAAGGGCTTTATTAATATGACAGCAGGAGACTTCCCGTTATCAGCATTCTGTTACCTAGGGAGGATGACTCAAGTCACGTTTTACTCAGAAACACTTGGTCAAGTAAGCAGAAAACACCCCCTCCCCAGGTGATCTTATAGTTACAATGGAAGGAGTGGAAGGAAGTACATTGGTATATCCTGACCATCTGTCAGGATGGCACCGAGTTGTCTTAACTTCAAAAAAGCCAGGCAACCAATTCCTGTGTTAGAAGGTACAAAATACTCTTACTAGTCTCTCAAACTCTCTGAATGCCAGACAATGGTGAGAAATGGGCCTGCATTTCTTGGCCTCCACAGAAAATGCCTTTTAGACAGTATCTACAGAGTATTCAAAATTCTTTCAAACATGTGTAAGCATTCAGTATCTTCTTACTTCTCTGCATTCCAGTTCCCAGTGCCTAGGATTAAAAAAAATGAAAAAATTCTTTTTTATGGATTACAGATTTGACATACTGGAATCATCTCACATTGAATTTGGTTGCTACCACATTAATTTCCAATCATGCTCCTAATAATTGTTTCATTCAGTTAAAGTTTCAGGGGCTTTAAAAATCCTTTCCATAGACTAGTGTTATTTAGGTGGCTGCCTACAGACGATTCTACCTCTGTAAGATTTAACAAATACATTATATATATATATATATATATATATATATATATATATATATATATATATATATATATATATGGAGAGAGAGAGCATTAGTCATTCTGTGCATTGAAACTATACTTAAATAGATATACAAAATACTATATAAGGATTCTAAGATTTTAACAAATCAGAATTTACTATCTACATATTTAGACATGATTTTTACATGAGACATTATAGTAGGTGCTTCTCCTTAATGATTTAGTTTTATTAATTTTGTTTTAGAGAATTGAGTGTTTGAATAAGAACTATGTTTGTGAAAAGTAAACAGCCACCCAATAGTGGGTCTTAAAGTGAATGTAAAGAGAAAATATGGGCATTTTTATGATGTAGAATACAATAGAAAATAGAACAGTATTATATAAGAATATTCAGGTTTTTGAGACAATTATTTGTTCTCTATGAAAAACAGTTCATGGTACAGTTGAGGCATGTGGCAATTTTTTTTGTAACATTCTGTGAATTCACAACAGTGATTTCCATATTGACTGCATTAGTTTGCAGTCCCACCAGAAATAAATGCCCTTTCTCCACACCCTTGCCTGCATTGTTATTGGTTATTTTCTTGATCTTTGCCATTTTATCTGGAGTGGGATGAAATCCCAAAAGTTTTAATTTGCATTTCAGTAATAGCTAAAATATTTTTAGCCATTTCTATGTTTTATTTGAAAATTTCATTTAGATCTCTAGCCCATTTTTAATTGTTTTTATTGAGCTATATATATTTTCTCTGTTCACCTCCCTTTCTCCCCTTTCCCCTTCTACCCTCTCCCATGATCTCCACGTTCTCAGTTTACTCTGGAGACTTTGTCTTTTTCTACTTCCCATGGAGATTTGTTCCATATATGTCTCTCTTAGGGTCCTCTTCGTTGTCTATATTCTCTGCCCTAGCCCATTTTTAAGTGAGTCATTTATTTCATGATTCCTTATTGTTTGACTTCTTTGTATTTGTAAATGTTAATCCTCTATCATATGTATAGCTGGAAAAATTATTTTACATGTTGCAAGCTGCTTCTTCTTCTTCTTCTTCTTCTTCTTCTTCTTCTTCTTCTTCTTCTTCTTCTTCTTCTTCTTCTTCTTCTTCTTCTTCCTCCTCCTCCTCCTCCTCCTCTTCTTTTCTTCTTCTTCTTCTCCTCCTCATCATCATCCTCATCCTCTTCCTCTCCTTCTTCCTTCTTTTTCTTCTAGCATAACCACAGTGCTGTCTTGATTTTCCTCTTGCACCCTCTCATTCTGTGTAATTCTGTATGTTTAGTGTTGATGGAGGAAGGTCATTGGTTAAATAAAAAGAAACTGCTTGGCCCTCATTGGTTAGAAGATAGGTGGGAGTAGTAAACAGAACAGAACGCTAGAAGGAAGAGGAAGTGAGCTCAGACTCCACAGCTCTCCTCTCAGGAGCAGATGCCTCAGAGAGACGCCATGCTCCCAGCTCCCAGGCAGACTCATGTGATGAAGCTCCGACCCAGGATGGATATAGGCTAGAATCTTCCCAGTAAGCGCACCTAGGGGCGCTACACAGATGATTAGAAACGGGCTAAATTAATATGTGAGAATTAGCCTAGAAGAGGCTAGATAGAAATGGGCCAAGCAGTGATTAAATGAATACAGTTTGTGTGTTGTTATTTCGGGCATAAGCTAGTCAGGCGGCTGGGGTGTTGGGGACGCAGCCCCACCACTCCTATTACTACATAGTGTTTTAACTTTTATATGCTATAGGTCTTCTTCTTTATTTTTTTTCTGATTCCAGACTATTTCGTATAAGTTTCTTGTATCTGTAGAGCTATGCCTTTTCTTAATTTGAAGAAGTTCTTTTGTTGTTTGTTTGTTTTCCTGAGGAAAGCCAGTGGCCAAGGTGTGTCTCTAGAACTAGGGATGCTGTTGCTCTGGAGTCCTACCACGGAAAGTAGTGTACAAGCTGCATGTCTGCAGTTAGTACATAGTGATGATACTGTCAGACTTAAGAGATCCAACAAGGAAAACAGACGGATGAGCTGTGCCTCCAGAGCTTGACTTAATTTTCTAACTTTTTACTAACATCTTATTTAACTTTAGGAAAACTGTTAAACTATAGATAAACAGCATTGAATTGGAAGGTACAAGTTATTTTTTGCATAACACATGGCTCTTGATATTAATTTTACAGTTTTCTAATTTACTTAAATTAATTTTGTATATCATTTTGAAAATCATAGGCAAGAATTTTAATCAGCATGAATTTATATCATCAAACTACATTATAATTTACATTGTAAAGATTTAAAAAAATCCCATTTTTCTGGCCAGAGCTAATGTTACTTCTTTTAGAAACAACTTTGCTTACTTAAACTGTCAGGGGTAGCTTTCTTGGTGGAAGAGAAGTCTTTAAGAGTGATAGAAAAGTAAGCCCTTAGTTTGTCTTGGAAAGTAAACAGTAGTTTCATGGCAGGACATAGTAGAGGGAAAGAGTCAGTGGGTGCTAACTGAGGTGAAGTTTAGTAATATGGCTAAATGATATAAAATTTCATCTTCATAGGTAAAATACCCAGTGAAATATTCCTATGTGTGGGATAATCTACCATTTTATAAGCTTAAGAACATCTTCAGTGTTTTGATGTTCCTATTTAGAAACATCCAGCAGAGCATTGTAGGATCGCCAGTAAGTGTACAAATGGATATTACAGGATTCAGCCAGATTTTTTTTTTCTAATAGATCAACAGAAGGTGGTAAGGTTCCAGGAGCCTCTTCCCCACTAGTAGGTACCCACCATGAGGGCTTGATTTTTGTGGGCCCATTGCCAGTTGTACTGGCTGCTTGAACTTAGATTACATTTCATAGACTTTCTCCATTTCTTCTTGCTTTTACATTATTTCTGATTCTTCTGAAATTTTCCTTTACTTTCAATGGCATGGTATAAATGTTTAGAACCAATTCCTCATCCATCATTTATTATCAGTGTTTTATACAGCCATGTGTCCCTGAATTCATCTTTGTTCACTTCAAAGAAAGGCTATTCTGAATACAATTGCTTGTGGATATAAAGACAGGTATTTTAAAGGCAGTTTGATGCTATGCCAAGATGGATAATCAACTGTATTAGAATCACCTCTAGGACCTATTATCTTTTCAGGCATGGATTTTGAACCATTGTGTGTGTGTGTGTGTGTGTGTGTGTGTGTGTGTGTGTGTGTGTGTGTATTATTCCATTCAATTACTGCCTTCCTATTAAATTTGAATCAGCATTCTTCTATTTCTCTTAGACTGGCATTGGAACTGTTGGCACTCCTGGTTCTCTGGTATTAGTCTAAAATTAGATAATTATATCAGCACTTTATGTCTCTGACTTATACACAGCATACCATGTCTATGTCTTTGTGTATGTGTGCTTGTGTGTGTTTTCTGTTGTCTCTATTTCTCTAAAAAAATCCCAAGGGAACACTGTTAAGAGTTGTTTATAAAAATCACATCTAAGGCAAAGGAAACAATTTTTCCTTTGCTTTATTCTGCATTTAAAGAGGGATGGTAAGTCAAATAGATCTCTTTGGATTTGGGAGGTAACAATATCATCATATAAATAGATTACTCCAACCTATTGAACAAAAGATGTAGAAAATTCACAATTTGCTGAAGCTCTGAACAAGAGTGTACTCTGCAATGAGTCCCGACTTCTGTGCAAGCTGATCTTCAAATTCGACAGTGAAATTCACCACATCCAATGGTCTTTAAAATGTCCTTGGCAAATAGCAAGGCTATTTTTGAATCATAGCAAAAGTCTTTAGCTATGTGAATTTCTCCCATCCTTGAGAGATAATTATTCCTCACTTGATGCAAAGGTTCACTGTGTTACAGAGAAATTGAATGCATAACCATGAACAATCCTGTTACGATAAGATCTTAGGTTTTTACCCTGAACTGAGTATTCTTTAATACACAAAAACATAAGATTTGACAGAGCAGCAGTTCAGTGTTCATCATAAAACACAAGTGGTACATAAAAACTCAGGTTCAATGTGATTGGACAGAATGAAAGAAATGATATGGGGAATTTATGCAAATACTCACAGTCTATCTCTCTTGCAACATAGTAATCTTTTCTAGTTCACCTGTATAACTTTATGAAGAATTCCTTATGATCAGCAAACTTGGGAAGAAAAACATCAGATGTTCTTTCATATTTTTATTTTGTTTTGTGCTTTACTTTTGTAAGACATATATTCATTGCCCATATTATTAACTTCCATTGGGATATTTTATATAAATATATAATGTACACTGACCTTGTTTTCCCTATAGGTTTATTACTTTCACTTTTCTCTCCCTTCTGTATTCCAGAGATCATTTATTCACTTATTAGTCATATACAATCTGCAGTGCAAATCACATGTTCCCTAAGATCACTAAGAATGTTTTTCAGGACAAAATCATAAATATATTTAAAATATAATGAGATTTGTACTTTTAAATTTTTCTTGCTTTATTATGTGGCTCTTTTAAAAATATATTAATGCATAAGATATATAATGATATTATATTCCACAAGACTAAATATATATATATGCATACACACAATATACATGCATTGTATAAATACGTGCACACACATGTACATGTAAGTCAGAGGACAATTTCTGAGAGTCAGTTCACTGCTCTCATCATGTTAGTCCCAGGGATCAAACTCATTTTAAGCTTTTGAAGAAAGCATATTTATCAGCTGATTTATCTTTCAATGTCAGTTATGTAATTGTTGAACACAAACTTTGCAGATGATATTGTACTGTAATGTCAAATGTTTGGACAGGCCTCTAAACAGTTTACCTGTTTTCATCTTGTGTATACATGGATGATTTATAAAATATATGATTCAAAAATAAAAGAAAACATCTTTTGGAGCTGGAGTTAATTCACCTAATTTGATAATCTCCAGTTGCATAATTTTTATGTAATCAATATAATTTTATTTTTCTTTATAGCTGAAACACACATAGAAACACATACATGTATCTAACTAAACTTTTCTTTATACATTCATCTGTTGTTAACTAAGTTGGTTCATAATTTAGTTGTTGTCTGTGTTTTGGAGACAGGGTCTTATTAGCTTTGAGTGTCCTGGAACTCACTACGTAGACCAGGGTGGCCTTGAAATCAGAGAGTTCCTCCTCCTTCTGCCTGTTGAGTGCTGGGATTAAGGGTTTTCACACCTTTAATTAAAGGTTTCACACCACCAAACCCAGCAACTCAGCTATTATCAGTAGTGTAAAAGATTAATATGGGTATGGAAGTGTCTCGGTGATATATTGACTTGAAGTCTTTTTGATAGATACTTAGTAGTAGTATTTCTGATTAAATGGTAGACCTAAATGCATGTTTTTGGAAGAACATTTATGCTGATTTCTGTAGTGACTAATTTATTTTATAGCCTAACCAACAGTGTCTACGTGTTCTCTTTCCCACATATCCTTTCTAGCACTTGCTGTTATATATTTTCTGAACGATTAGCTTTCTGACTAGGGTGCCTTTATTCTACAGCGCTAGCAGGTCTCCACCTCGAAATCCTCTTTCTCAGCCTCACATGTACTGAGGGTAAAGGCATTAGCTACCACATATAAAGTACAAATAGTTTCAAAATGGATAAGGAATAGATTCTGAAGATCAACTTTTTTAATTTAGCTAGGGGATAGTAACTAGTTTAATTATGTAGCTCATGTTGAAGTTATTTTGACCGTGTTGTTAGCCTACAGATGAATTCACTTTAAAAGGGATCATCCTCATCAAGATAGTAATACAAACAATTCATATTTTTAAATTGAAAGTCCTTAAGGACAAAATTAAAGCTGTATTATTTTTTAATTACTATTGCATAAAACTTGGGTCTTATACTTGGTAAATACGCACCCTATCATTAAGCCACATGCTGACATACTGCCTCCAAACCAAAATTTCTCAGTACATGGTATCAACTGATATTAACTATCTGCTCTATAAATTTTTTATACAGCCTCCCAACAATAAAATCATATAATCCAATTTCTTAACATATTCTCATTATCTACTACATTTATGCACACACATATAAAGCTCTCTCTATGTCTATCTATTTATATCTATCTATCTATCTATCTATCTATCTATCTATCTATCTATCTATCTATCTATCTATCTATCTAGGGGGATGTAGAACAGAATGACATAATAGATACAATTACACATTTTCATATGTTTTTAATTTTTCTTTTCCATAGTTTTTATTAATTTTATTTCATCTATATACATCCCAAATTCAGCTTCCACTCACCCCCTCCCATTCCTTGCCACAGTTCTCTTCTGCCCCCTTCCCCAATCCATCTTTTCTCCACCTATGTTCAGAAAGGGGTAGGTCTCCTGTGGGTTCCAACAAAGCATGGCCTTTCCAGTTGAGGTAGGACTAAGCATCTCTCCTTGTATTAAGGCTGAGCAAGGCAACCCAGTATTAGAAACAGGTTCCTAAAAGCCAGGCAAAGTATTAGAGACAGGTCCTGTTCCCACTGCCTGGAATACCACAAGTAGACCAAGCCACACAATCATCACACATGTGCAGAGATCCTAGGCTTGTCCCACACAGGTTCTCTAGCAAACATTCCATAGTCTGTAAACTCCCATGAGTAGGCTAGTTGCTTCTGTGGATTCTCTTTTGATGATCCTGGCTCCCCTGGCTTATACAATCCTTCCTTTCCTCAACAGGATTCCCTAGGGTGGGCCCAGTGATTGGCTTTGGATCTCTGCATCTGTTTCTATCAGTTCCTGGAGTAAGGCTCTCCTATGAGAACCAATCTGATTAAAGGAAATGGCCAGTTCAGGCTACCTATACATTTTTGCTAGGAATCTGAGCTTGGGTCATCTTTGTAGATTTGTGGGAATTTCCTTTGCATCAGGTTTCTCCCTGACCCTGAAATTTCCTCTCCTTCCCAATCAAGACATCTTTTTCAGTATTCTCTCCCTCCCTCCCATCCATCCCTCAACAGCATCCCTTGTGTTCCCATACCCATCTGCCCCTAGTGTACCCAAGGGATTTCTTCTATTTCTAGTTCCCAGGGAAGTCCATGTATCTCACTTTGGGCCTTTCTTGTTACCTAGTGTTTCTGGGACTGTGGATTGTAGCATGGATATCCTTTACTTTAAAGCTAATATTCACTTATCAGTGACCACATACAATGTTTGTCTTTCTCAGTCTGGGTTACCTTACTTAGAATGGTTATTTTCTAGTTCTATTTATTTGCCTTCAAATTTCTTAAGGTCATTTTTTTAGACAACTGAGTAATATTCCATTATGTAAATTGCCACATTTTCTTTATCTATTCTTTGGTTGAGGCTCATGTAGATTGCTTCCAGGTTCTAACTATTACACATAAAGCTGATAGAAACATAGTTGAGCTAGCGTTCTTGTGATAGGATTGAGCATCCTATGGGTATATGCTCAGGAATAGTATAGATGAGTACGTGGATTACCAATTATCCAATAAACCACCATATTGATTTCCAAAGTGACTATACAAGTTTGTACCTCCGAGACCAGCAGTGGAAGAGTGTTCCCCTTACTCCACATCTTCTCCAGCATAAGCTATCATTAGTGTTTTTGATCTTAGCTATTTTCTGACTGGGGTAAGACAGAATTTCAGAGTCGTTTTGATTTGCATTTTCCTGATGGCTAAGGATATTGAACAGTTTGTTAATTTTATCTAGGCCATTTAAGATTCTTCTGTTGAGAATTTTGTTTATATCTGTACTTTATTTTTCATTGGATTTTCTTTAATGCCTAATTTCTTGAGTTCTTTATATATTTTGGAGAACAGTCCTTTGTCAGATGTGAGTTTGGTGAAGTAGGTGACTCTTTTGCCAGATGGACTGTGGCAGCCCATTGAGTTCTGTTCCCTCAAATTACACTCTGTCACCCATCACCCACCTTATCATTCTCCCCATGGCCAGCCTTTTCCTGCAACGTCAGGAGACTCCATAAGTCCAGGTACAGCCCAAACCAGTTAGAAGCATAGGTGAGTGACTGACCTCCCAGCCGAGATGCTCCAGTCTCCAGACTCCAAGCACCAGAGTATATCATGTCCCCACCTCCTCATCTCAGCACCAGCAATTTCTGGACCCTGCTCCCAATTCTGGTGAAATTCCACTGCTCTGGAGCAGTCCCCTTTTTCATAGTTTTAAAGCTTACTTTAAAATAGCTTATGATCTAATAACATTTTAAAAATATGTTGTATTAACAAGTAAAGAAAATAGTCAATTGATTTTATGTGGATTTTATGTTTTAATTGAATCATAATTATATGATTTAAATCATTTATTGGTGCGGGAGAATTGTCTGTATTCTGTCAATTATGTTATAAATAAACGCTGATTGGCCAGGCAGGAAATATAGGCTGGAAAACCACACAGGAAGTAGAAATGATGTACTGAGAACAGGAGAATTCTGGGAAGGAGGAAGTTGATTCCTCCCACTCCTGCCCAGATCACCGAAGCAGCAGGATGTGTTCTGTCCCACTGAAAAAAGGTACTGAGCCACATGGCTAACATAGATCAGAAAAATGGGTTAATCAAGATGTGAGAGTTAGCCAGTGAGAGGCTAGAGCTAATGGGCCAATCAGCTTATAATTTATGGAGACCTATGTGTGATTTTTCTCTGGGACTAAACAGTTGTGGGGTACCTGGGAGAACAAAAACCCCAACAAACAAGCTAGGTCCCTTCATGTTACAATTTATATACTGCTTTCTTGGTCTCTTATTAAATTCCTTTTTTGATAACAACATAATTGAATCAAATACGTTCTGATTATTATAATCCCACACACTCTCTGGCTTCCTCCCACACATATTAAGCTCTCTTTTCTCTATGGTTCCACTGCACAGATTCTGCCTGAGTCATACAGAATTTAACCAAGTTTGTATGAGTGAGCCAGGGCTTGATACTCCAGCCTGGTAAGCTCCTCTGTGGGTGCACAACTGAGGACAATGGGTATTCCAAGCCTAGAATACATCAATAGCCCAAAACTCCCCATGAAAGACTAAGGCAGTGAGTCTTCTCCAGATCTATGACAAACTGTTGTGAGGCCCACTTTGTAGTTCACAATAAGTATTAGGGAGAAATATTTACCAGAGAAGTACCACTGGAAAATGGCACTGAAGCTGCAATTAAATGAAAATTCTCAATGAAATTCAAATGGAAAAGAATCCGTAGTTGTCATATAAAGCAAAAGAATCAAGTACTATGGCACTGTTTGCACTGATCCTTACAAGTTGCAACACAAACTTTGGAAGAATCAGACATGCGTTATTGAAGTATAGTTTTGGAAAGGCATATGGATTTTCTAGATATGTCTCCACCACCATTCTGCTTCAGTTACAGAGACTGGCATCTCTAAGAACATTGTTCAAAAGAAAAAAAAATCTAATTCAAATTTAACTGTACTGTAATGGTGCACTTTTGAATGTGAAGTCCTGTGTTTCCTATATACACATTTATCAATCATTCATTAAATTAAATAAACATGTAATGATTTTATGCATGATTGTAATACAGAAAGAATTTGAAGAAGGGCATAGACTGGAAAAGCCAAAAAATGAAATCCTTATTGCTATGAAAATAGATATATTGTAAACTATATAATAATCACATAATTCATTTAAATTATGAAAAATACTTCTCAAACTCCTACTTATTATTAAATATCCTCACTCTATAGTCTTAATTAGACACAAGGACACCAGTTTGTTTCCAAAGAAAAAGATAAACTCAACAGGAAATTAATTTATTTTGGCCCACTTATCTGTTAGATCAAGAGCAAGCACGTTGCCCATACTCAGTTCACCGAAAATGTAATCTTGAAAATATGCCCATTTATTATTTCCCTCTAAAACTGGCAGAGTTATTCTGTCATTCTCTGCCTTTTAAAGATTATCACACTGTTTGACTTCTAAACGTTCATCATCTGTATGGCACCCTCAGCAACATGTACACAGCTGGATTGTTCTTATTTAGCCTCTGGCTCAAGATTGGCAGGTGTGTGTGTGTGTTTGTGTGTGTGTGTGTGTGTGTGTGTGAGAGAGAGAGAGAGAGAGAGAGAGAGAGAGAGAGAGAGAGAGAGAGAGAGAGAGAGAGAGAGAAGAGAGAGAGAGCTTGAGAGAAGAGGAAGGGAGAGAGAGAGAAGTCAATTCTTAGAAGCTCAGTTTGTGTTTGAGTAACATCTTATTCACCCATTCAACATGCAGCATCTCCACCTGCACTTCAGTACCTTCCTCATTTTGAATTTGACCCACTCCTAGATAAATCATGAATTTTGTGATCTGATTCATACAGAAATCAGGTACCTGTTGCCCTTAAGAATATTTAGATGTATCTGTTCCATAACTAATTGTGATGAAATCACCTGTACCTGAAGCAATGCCAATATATGCCCCTTGTCATGTTTTATAAAATTTATTGAAATCACTGGTTCAAATGCCTTTACTGAAAGGATCTCTTCAAGTACTACACATCTTAAAATATTGTGAGCATTTGAAAGATGCTTCCTTAATTAATTTCCTTACAAGTCACATAGAATAGAGTGGTTGGTCATATCTCTAATATAAATTATCAACACTCAGAAGACTTGAACTGGCCCCAACTCTTAATATATAGTGTCACAAACTTACTGTTTCTTCTTGTTGTTTGTTTTGGGTTTGAATTTCTTTCTTTCTTTCTTTCTTTCTTTCTTTCTTTCTTTCTTTCTCTTTTTCTTTCTTTCTTTCTTTCTTTGAGATAGGGTTTCTCTGTGCAGCCCTGGATGTCTTAAAACTAGTTCTATAGATCAAGCTGGCCTTAAACTCACAGAGATATGCTTGTCTCCTGAGTCCTGGCATGAAAGGTGTGCACTGCCACCACCTAGCTAGTAGTCCTGGTGATGTGGTTAAGGCAATAGACTACAAATCTATTTGGTCTCCCCAAGCAGGTTTGGATCCTGCCAACTATGAAAGGCTATCTTCAGACTTTATACTTTAAATAGCTAGTTCTTTACTTTTTAATCCCTATTCCAGTTTAGTATGCAGTGAAATGACATTTGAGTGTTATTTCTAGTAAAGGATCCATGACATTTTCAAAATTCACATGGATTTTCACCTGTACTCTTTTGAAGATTTTGAGCTGAAAAACACATTAAGACTTGTATCCTAGGTAACCGGGTGAATCCCTTCTGTCATGTCCATATTTGTATGTTACTGTCATGTAGGCCATGAATTAGCATCTCTATAAGACTTTCTCCAAATTACCAAGAAATAAGTACCAAACATCCTGACCAGTTTTAGTCAACATCTCTGCTCAGGAGATCTATATTTTTAACAAAAGAAATTAGGAGCAGCATATCCTGGCTATTGTTAAACAGAGACAGCTTGTCTGTTGAGCTACGTGATCAGTTCAGACCGGGCTTATGGCTAGCAGAGGACACAAGGAAGAAGAGAAGTAGAGATGAGAGGAGACACAGATGGAACAAGACATGCTGGAGGACAGGTAAAGACATGAGCCGTGCAGCAATAGGTAGATTAATGGCAATCAGATAATTTAAGTTGTAAAATCTAGTTAGTAACAAGCCTAAGTTATGGCTGAGCTTGTATAATTAATAATAAGTCTCTATGTTATGACTTGGGTTCTGGAAGCAGGGACAGAAAAATTTGCCTACACAAACATGAACCAGTAATCTAGAGAGTGAGCCCAGCAAACAGTGTTGCAGTGTTGCCATATGGTTACTATTTTTTCCTTGATGCCTATCATTGATAAATTATAACTAGGGATGTAAGTCAAATAAATCCATTTCTTCTCTGAGTTACTTTTGGTTAGAGTGTTGCATTGCAGCAACATAAAATAAACTAGAAAATGCTGGGGTCATTTATAAGATAATAAATGGATCAGACAGAAGAGGTATTCAGGAAGGGTGAAAAAAGAGGATAATCAGATGCACGTAATATGGAAGCATAACAAAGAATACTCTCAGAGGAAAGAAATCAGCAGAGTTGGGAAATGGGGTAGAAGAAGGAACTGGGAAGAAAGACAAGCAATGACAAAATATATGTGATGATGCCAGAGGGAAACTTGCTGCTTTCTACCTTTCAAATTAATTTTTTTGTAACTTTTTTTGTGAACTTAATATAGGAGTCCTATTTTCTTAGACCAGTGAAGCCACCACCTGAGGGCATTCAATACTTCAAGAATATCAGTGTTAAAGCTTCGATTATCCATTTTTGGATAGGACTGACAGTAATACCCTTACAAAACTATTTTGTTAATTAAGATCATAGAAATGTGAATGCTTCCTTGGTCCTTATCTTTTACTCTTTTGAGAAATATTAAACTCATATTCTCCCTATATGAAGCTACCTCTTAGAATACTACTGCTATTTTGTTGAAACAATTAGACTTCTTATTTCCTTTATTAGATAAAACTCTTATTGAAAAAAATATATACTTTGATGACGTTTGACCAAAACAATCATCAGTATTTTACTGAAGGTAGAATACTAAGGGCATTATCATTATCTTTCAAGCACATACACATTTGAGCATTTCCCTATTTTGCTGGATTTTGCATTGTGGTAATAAAACATGCTGAAACAATAAGGGAAACTAATTTTACAAATTCATCCCAGCTATTAGGAACCTCAAAGCACTAGGAAGAACATTTAATAAAAACAGTATTTTTCTACTTCTGAGTTTTCATTTAGTCTCTGTGCTTTTGAAAGCTCTGAGCACATGGTTCTAGTAAGTTGGGATTTCTTCGAGTCTGAAGTTCACATGTGAAACGCCATTTTATTTTTTCTTTGTCTTTTTCTATGCCCAGATGCTAAATGCTTTATACTTTAGGAACATACGGGCAATTACATGTTTCTATGTCCATCTGCAAAACTGGCATTTGAGCATTTTTATTTTGCACTGGACACTGTTATTCTTTGCTATTAATGAGGTCGTATGAGTATTATACTTGTACTATTTGTGGTCCTTGCATGACCAAAATTTAAGAGATTTAATTATGGGCAAAATACTAGATGTTGTAATAGTTTAATTTTTGATGAATCAACCTAATTTTCTTAAAGAAAATGTCTCTATTGGAACATAAAAAACTACTACAAAATGCTATGTATTAAACCAATAACAATCATTACCTACTCGTAATTGTGGAGTATATACAATAATAATAAAGTCCAGGTTGTTTCTTCACATAACTTTAGCTAAGCACTTCAGTTCACTATGGAAGACCCTTAACTACTCAGTCTTACTCTACTATGTTGTTATTCATGTGAGTAGTATGGAATGGTTAGGAGTTCCCTTGGACTCTTCATTGAAGTTTTTAATCATAAGGGATTCCTTTTTATTATTCTTACAATGGCTGCCAAACTGAAGACGAGAAGCAACAACTACCAAACTTTTGAAGGGTTAGATTCAGAACTGGTATGGAATTACTTCCACTTCTTTGGTTCAAAACAAATCAAAATCCAATGTCAAGAGCAGAAACAGATTCAATTCATAGATTGGAAATGACATTAGAGCACATGAAATTAAGATATTTTAAATATTTTTTTTGCAAAAATTCTACTAAACTGACTTCTGTTTGGGAGTAAAATTCAAACACTAATCTAGAATTATTTATTTCCAATATTAAGACAGTCAACAATGTTAATTATGAAAAATACTTTGTAGGCATTTGAAAATCATATAAGTAAGGTTTTTGCAAAGAATCTATCTCAATTCACAGTGGTTTTCATGAAGTCTTAATAAATGTTGTATAAAACAAAATAGCTTAAGAGCCAGCTGGATATTCCACAGCATCTTTAATCTTTATAAGACTGTTATTATAAATATTCTGATAAATACTAAAGTAAGAGGAGCTGTTTTATAGTATTTGTCATGTTTCTCAATTTTTGTCTTTTTTCATCTTAAAACACTTATTAATAGTTCACCAGATGTTAATATTCTGAGGAGATTCTGATACAAATATAGCTTCAATTTACCAGGAACTCTAGGCAAATTTTCTGTCACCTGCATAACTCTTGGACAAATTTAAGTTTTACTTTTGTATGTTGTCTTAGGGTTACTATTGCTATGATGAAACACCATGACCAAAGAGCAAGTTGGGGAGAAAAGGGTTTTTTTGACTTATGCTTCCAGGTTTTAGTCCATCATTGACATCCAGGACAGAAACTCAAATAGAGCAGGATACTGAAGGCAGGAATTGATTCAGAAGCCATTCAGGGGTGCTGCTTACTGACTTGTTTCCCATGGATTGCTGAGTCAGCCTGCTTTCTTATAGAACACAGTACCACCAGACCAGGGGTGACACCCCTCAAAATGTGCTGGTTCCTCTCCCATTGACCACTAATTGAGAAAATGCCTTACGGAGTTTAATAACTAGCTGGCTTGGAGGAGGCATAGGCATTCTTTTCAAATGATGTTTTCTGGAAGGCAACAGAAAGTTGTTTTTGCTGTCATAGGAAAAGATTGGGAGGTTGGAAAATGAATCATACTTGGGAGAGTAGGCAGGTACTAATTAGGCCAGGTGACAGAGCCTATAAAGCAGGCCACATCAACTTAAGTTTATCGTTACATGTAATTGTCATTGCTACTAAATTCTGGGCATGGATGCCAAACTTCTGAAATGAATTATCAGTTGTTTCTACTTCTCTGTATCATTCACTTTAGTTTCTTAGATTGGGTTTACATTGTTAAGATAATCGTAAAGCAACTCCAACTACTGAACATGATTGCAAGGAAAGGGTTACATAATAACACTTGGATTCTAACTATCTCAGGATTTTTCCTGAGTTTGTCAAGTCTCAGCAATTCTATGACTTAATGATTATTGGATTTAGTCATTTGACCAATATCATAGCATCCTTAGTGCCTACTTATTATTCCAGTGACATAGGAAGTATGAAATATACTGGAGAAAAATTTTCTCTTACAGTCTTATGGGATCATTACTATGAATAGTGCTGGATAATTTCCTTCCCTAAACACTAAACATTTTTTAAAAAAATACCTACAATTATATTTATATATATAATTCAATATATATATTGAAGCAAGGTCCTATAGAAGAAAATTAACCATTCTAAAGGAATAACTGTGACAGATACCACATTTGAAGTTTCTACTTATAATCTAAAAACTCCATTACACAGAAAAAGACAATCTCTATCATTAAGAATTGCATTTACTATTCCCTGAATTCCTAGAAAACACCATGCATGTTCAATATCTATGTATTTGTCTATTTAAAACATTTCATAAAATTCAGTGCTACAAAGCATGGCAATTTGTGGTAATAAGAGCAGGGGGCTGCGTCCCCAACACCCCAGCTGCCTGCCCGGCTAGCTTATGCCCCGAAATAATTACACGGACACTGTATTCTTTTAATCACTGCTTGGCCCTTTAGCTCTAGCCCTTACTGGCTAATTCTGATATCCGGATCAACCCATCTTTAATAATCTGTGAGCACCAGTCTTACCGGGAAGATTCTAGCCTATGTCCATCCTGAGTCGGAGCTTCATCGTGTGTGTCTTCCCTGGGGTGGGGAGCATGGCGTCTCTCTGAGGCATCTGCTCCCGAGAGGAGAGCTGTGGAGTCTGAGCTCACTTCCTCTTCCTCCCAGTGTTCTGTTCTCTTTACTCCTCCCACCTATCTTCTAACCAATGAGGGCCAACCAGTTTCTTTTTATTTAACCAATGACCTTCCTCCATCAGCAATTTGCTCTATTCTTCTAGCACTGTATATATATATTTTGTAGTTGATATCAGTACTTAACTTACTCATATGGGTAAGATAATATTACATCATATGTATAACCTAATTGTTCATTATTCCTTTGGTGAGAACTTGGAATTTGTCCTTCGTTGTTGTCTATAATGTCACTATTAACATGCATTTACATATATTTAAAAACATTTTCCACTTATCTGCTATTTCTACATTCAAATTTTGAGCAAACTGCCAAATAATTTTCTAAATTACTGAGATAGACATACATTTGCATTCACAGTTTCTGAACATCCCTTCTATTTTGAGATAGACATACATTTCCATTCACAGTTTCTGAACATCCCTTCTATTTTGAGATAGACATACATTTCCATTCACAGTTTCTGAACATCCCTTCTATTTTGTCAGCACTAGTTATTTCCCAGTTTTAGCCACATAAGTGGGAATAAGAAAGTATCTACTTGGTAGTTGGAAGCATTTCCCAGTTAAAAAAATAGTATTTTCTCATATTTTATAGAACACATCATTCAAGTAACAAATATGAAGAATGTGGCTTAGAGATACAGGAGAGTTCCAGCTTCAATTTAGTATTCTGTTACTGGTCTGTTCAGATTTTTCTGTTCTTTAATTTTGGTAAATGGGTTTTAGAAATCCATCTATTTCCTCCAGTTTCTTCATATTCAGATTATCTTTTTATAACTTTATGAGGAGGGATTGCCCTCTGTACGTTGTGATTACCATTCATGAATAAAGAATCTGTCTTGGCCTGTGTTATGGTGGAGTATAGCTAGGCAGAGAAAACTAAACTGAATGCTGGGAGAAAGAACGTGGAACAGAGAGATGCCATGGAGGTAACAAAGAGGAAAGACATGAGCTGCCAGCTGGAACCTTGCTGGTAAGCCACAGCCACGTGGTGATACACAGATTGATAGAGATGGGTTAAATTAAGGTGTAAGAGCTAGCCAATAAAAGACTAGAGCTAACAGTCCAAGCAGTGATTTAATTATACAGTTTTTGAGTAGTTATTTCTGGAATCTGGGCAGCCAGGAGCAAACTATAGGTCTCCTACAGCAATCCTATATATTTTAGTAATTCTTTTTTTATTTTGTTAGGTCAATAATAATGTCATCACTATTCTTCCAGACTTTAGTTTGCACAACCTCTCTTTTTTTCTAGCAGCAAAATTGCAAGTTTTCCATTTTTGTGTTGATTTTTTTCAGATAATTCATTCTTTTAAATTTTTTATTATTGCATCAGAGAGTAATTTACTGGTGTAAAATTTACTGAGTAACACCTCAGTGAATCTTGTGTGTTTTAACAGATTATGCTTTTCATTGTTCTACAATTATGGACATGACTTTTATTTTTATTTTAAATAATTTTGTAAAAGGTTAGTATAAAACAGTTGCCTAGATCAGAAAAAAATAAAATGAAAAATTTATTTTGGAATACAGTAAGATTTTGAGGAAAATCAAGACAAGTCTAGGTCTTTTAGCCTCACATTCCTGGAAGAGGAACCTACCATGCTCCATGCCACAAACATAATGGACTAAGTCTTTGAAACTGCAAGCAAGTGCCAAATTGAAAGCTTTCTTTCATAAGAGTTGGCTTAGTCATTGTATAGTGTAGTTTTGTCTATCAACTGTATACAAACTAGAGTGATCAGAGGATGGAGACTTAGCTGAGGAAATGCCTCCTTGAGAGCCAGCAGTAAGGCATTTTGTTATTTAGTAATCAATATTGGAAGGCCCAGCTCATGATGGGTGGTGACAACCCTGGGCTGCTGGTCCTGGGTTTTATAAGAAGGTGGGCTGAACAAGCCAGGAAAAGCAAGATGGTAAGCTGTTTCCTTCCATGGTCTCTGCATCAGTTCTTGTTTCCCAGTTTCTGCCCTGTTTGAGTTCTTGTCCTGACTTCCTTCAGTGAATAACAACAATGTTGAAGTATAAGCCAAATAAAGCATTATCTTCCCAACTTGATTTTTGGTTATGATGTTTCATTACAGCAATAAAAGAAATCCTAAGACAGTCACTGTGTCCAATTTATTTATTTATTTACTTACTTGTTTGTTGATATTTGTTTACTCTCTTCCTAGCCTGATAACATATTTTCCTCCCTCCTTCATTTTCTTCGAATCTCTCCCCTTAACCTCACCCCTCCATATCCCCAATTTACTCCTCCTTCTTCAGCAAAGGGCAGGCCTCTCAAGAATATAAGCCAGCCATGGCATAGCAAATTGCACTAAGATTAGGTACCTCCTTTCCTATTAGACTGGATTAGACAACCCAGAAGAAGGAAAGGGTCCGAAAGCAGGTAAAAGAGTTAAAGACAGCTTCTCATCCCACTCTTCAGAGCCCCACAAGAAGAACAAGCTACATAACCGAAACATAAGTACATAGGGCCTTGGTCACTCCTATGCCACCTCTCTGGTTTGAAGAAGGACACTTAAAAGTAATCCACACGAACTCAAAATTAGCAAATAGGTGGTTATTTATTTAGGGGTAGACTCACAAATCAGAATCCTCTGCTTGAATGGTGATCAGAAACTGAAACCCGCAGTCGGAAAAAGAGAGTGGACACATGCTCTACATCGCTTATATAGTATAAAAGGCCACACCCCAGTGGTCGGGTGACCACTGGCTGTAAGACTTCCTACAGCACTGGTTGGTGTTTCAGTCTCTATGAAACCCTACCATCCCAAGTTAGTTGATTCTGTTTTTTTTTTCCACTGGGTCAAGAATTTTCCATTTTTATTGAACATGTGTTTTTGTTTTGCTTCTGGGTATGCCTCACTTTTTACACCACTAAAGATAAATTTTATTAGACATGCCAGACACAGTTCATGATCTAGTGTTATATATTGCCTTACTATATATAACTTAGAGTCTCTTGTTAGACCACAGCAGTGGAGAAGATGCAGATTCTGAAACTCTCTTTAAAAAAATTAAGACATATTTTCGGAATTAAATAATTTATACTATTGTGGTTACTTTAATAAGTCAGAAATTATTTTGTCCCATAAATCAATGTTATGTTTTTTTTCTTCTTTTTTTAAAATTTTTATTGAAAAGAAAAAAAAATTCCCGCCTCCTCCCAGCCTCCCATTTCCCTACCCCTCCTCCCACTCTTCTCCCCCTCCCTCTCCAGTCCGAAGAGCAGTGAGGGTTCCCTGCCCCGTGGAAAATCCAAGGTCCTCCCCCCTCCATCCAGGTCTAGGAAGGTGAACATCCAAACTGGTTAGGCTCCCCCAAAGCCAGAACATGAAGTAGGATCAAAAACCCATGCCATTGTCCTTGGCTTCTCATCAACCCTCATTGTTCGCCATGTCCAGTTTTATCCCTAGCTTTTTCAGTCACAGACCAGCTGGTCTTGGTGAGCTCCCAATAGATCAGCCCCAGTGTCTCAGTGGATGGGTGCACCCCTCGTGTTCCTGCCTTCCTTGCTCATGTTCTCCCTCCTTCTGCTCCTCATTGGGACCTTGGGAGCTCAGTCTGGTGCTCCAGTGTGGTCTCTGTCTCTATTTCCATCCATCGCCAGATGAAGGTTCTATGGTGATATGCAAGATATTCATCAGTATGGCTATAGGATAGGGTCATTTCAGGTTCCCTATCCTCAGCTGCTCAATAACTAACTGGGGACATCTCCCAGGGCACCTGACTCCCACTTTCTTCATCCATTCTTCCATTGAAGATCATCTAGGTTGTTTCCAGTTTCTGGCTATTACAAATAATGCAGCTATGAACATAGTTGAACAAATGCTTTTGTCATATGATATGGCATCTCTTGGGTATATTTCCAAGAGTGTGTTGCTGGGTCCAGGGGTAGGTTGATCCCGAATTTCCTGAGGAATCGCCACACCGATTTCCAAAGTGGTTGCACAAGTTTGCATTCCCACCAGCAATGGATGAGGGTACCCCTTCCTCCACAACCTCTCCAGCAAAGGCTATCATTGATGTTTTTGATTTTAGCCATTCTGACAGGTGTAAGATGATATCTCAAAGTTGTTTTGATTTGTATTTCCCTGGTCGCTAAGGAGGTTGAGCATGACCTTAAATGTCTTTTGGCCATTTGAACTTCTTCTGTTGAAAATTCTCTGTTCAGTTCAGTGCCCCATTTTTTAATTGGGTTAATTAGCATTTTAAAGTCTAGTTTCTTGAGTTCTTTATATATTTTGGAGATCAGACCTTTGTCTGTTGCGGAGTTGGTGAAGATCTTCCCCCAGTCAGTAGGTTGCCTTTTTGTCTTAGTGACAGTGTCCTTTGCTTTACAGAAGCTTTTCAATTTCAGTAGGTCCCATTTATTCAATGTTGCCCTTAATGTCTGTGCCACTGTGGTTATACATAGGAAGCAATCTCCTGTGCCCATATGTTGTAGGCTACTTTCCACTTTCTCTTCTATCAGGTTCAGTGTGTTCAGATTGATTTTGAGGTCTTTGATTCATTTGGACTTGAGTTTTGTGCATGGTGATAGATATGGGTCTATTTTCATTCTTCTACAGGTTGATGTCCAGTTGTGCCAGCACCATTTGTTGAAGATGCTTTCTTTCTTCCAATGTATACTTTTAGCTCCTTTATCGAAAATAAGGTGTTCATAGGTTTGTGGGTGTAAATCCGGGTCTTCTATATGATTCCATTGGTCGACTTCTCTGTTTTTATGCCAGTACCACCCTGTTTTCATTACTGTAGCTCTGTAATAGAGTTTGAAGTCAGGGATGGTAATAGCTCCAGAAGTTCCTTTATTGTATAGGATTGTTTTGGCTATCCTGGGTTTTTTGTTTTTTCATATAAAGTTGATTATTGTCCTCTCAAGATCTGTGAAGAATTTTAATGGGACCTTGATGGGGATTGCATTGAATCTATACATTGCCTTTGGTAGAATTGCCATTTTTACTATGTTGATCCTCCCAATACAAGAGCAAGGGAGATCCTTCCATTTTCTGGTATCCTCTTCAATTTCTTTCTTCAATGCCTTAAAGTTCTTGTCAAATAGATCTTTCATTTCCTTGCTTAGAGTTACCCCAAGATATTTTATGCTGTTTGTGGCTATCGAGAAAGGTGATGCTTCTCTGATTTTCCTGTCTGCTTCCATATCCTTTGTGTAAAAGAGGGCAACTGATTTTTTGGAGTTGATCTTGTATCCTGCCACATTACTAAAGGTGTTTATCAGCTGTAGGAGTTCTTTGGTGGAGTTTTTTTTTTTTTTTTTTTTGTGTGTGTGTGTGTGTATCTATGGCCTGTCTGGCTTCTATAATCCTTCATCCTCTTCTACAGGATTCCCCAAGGTTGTGGGTCTTTGCATCTGTTTTCACCAGTTTCTGGGTAAAAAACTTTTTGATAACAATTGGACTAGGCAACAATGTATAAGTATAGAAGAATATCATGAGGAATCATTTCATTGACTTTTTTGTCAGTCATGTATAGTTCTGTGTTAGGTCTTTAAGCTGTCTATCCTCTGGGTCCTAGCCCTCCAGGCAGTTTTGGGGATGGACTCCTTCTCATGCTATGGATTTCAAGCTGAACTAATAATTGATTAGCAACTCCCATAATTTCTGTGCCACCTTCACCCCAGCATATCTTGTAGACAAGGCAAATTGTAAGTCCAATGTTATGTGACTTAGTTGGTGTCCCAATCCCTCTACTGGAAGTCTTGCCTAGTTACAGGAAATGGCTGGTTCAGGCTCCATATCTCCAACTGCTAGGAGTCTTATCTAGAAGTCATCCTCATAGATTCCTCAACGTTTCCATTGCACTATGTTTTTAGATTGTCCCAGAAATACCCCCAATTCCAGTTGCCTTTCCCAGTATTCTCTCCCTCCATCCCTCCAAAATCTGATCACTTTGTTCACATGCCAATGCCCCATCCACTTGTGATGTGTATTCTATTTCTCCTTCACAGTAAAGTTCATATGTTGAGTCTTCCTTGTTACTTAGCTTCTTTGTGACTGTAGATTTTTTTTTTTTGAGACAGGGTTTCTCTGTAGCTCTGGAGCCTATCCTGGAACTAGCTTTTGGGGCTGGCCTCGAACTCACAGAAATCCACCTACCTCTACCTCCCAAGTGCTGGGATTAAAGGTGTGCACCACCACCACCCGCAAAGCTGTGGATTTTAGCATGGTTATTCTGTATGGCCAATATCCAATGATAAGTGAGTACATATGATGTTTGTCTTTCTGGGTCTGGGTTACCTCAAAGAAAATGGTGTTTTCTAATTCAACCTATGTGCCAGCAAATTGATGATGCCACTGTTTTTAATAAGTGAGTAATAATCTATTGTGTAAATGTACCACATTTTCTTTATCCATTCTTTGGTTAAAAAAATCGGGTTTTTTTCCAGGTTCTGGTTATTACAAATAAAACTGCTATGAACATAGTTTAGTAAGTGTCCTTGTGGTATGATAGAATGTATTTGGGTATATGCCCTAAAGTGGTATTATTGGGTTTTTAGGTAGATTGATTCCCAAATTTCTAAGAAACAACCATGTTGTACAATATTATTTTAAGGTGTGTTACATTTGTTTGTGCCGTGGGACATTTGTTTAATGACACAAGGATGTGTTCCATTCTTGTAGGTTGCATTTTTTAAATTCTGTGAATCTGTGTTACTTTACCTGATTGCTCTAATAAAGAGTTGAATGGCCAATAGGAAGGCAGGAGAAAGGACAGGCAGGGCTAACAGAGGGAATAAATGGGAGGAGAAATCTGGGAAGAAAAGATCGAGGATCAAGAGAAGGAGGAGGGCTCCAGGGGTCAGCTACCCAGCTACATAGG